>NC_086446.1:650845565-651168065 GCF_028390025.1 Pseudophryne corroboree | reverse complement strand
TCCAAGTGAACTGTGAACCAGGACCCCAACTACATCACCGTTGCCACACGGACTTACACCTAACGGGATCCATTCCAAACGGAACACAGACTTGGTAAATACATCCAATTGGATGAAGTTGTTCAAATCTGGTCCATCATTATGACTGTGCTTGTATTGGTGTGTGCTTAAATCATTCGAATGTCGGCATGAACAGATTCTCAAGTCCACCTGTAGTCATTTAAGAGACATATTAGTTTTTATCGTATTAAAGTATTTGTATTTTTATTCACAAAAAATATTTTATATTATATATATTAAAATATTCATTTATAGACTCTATTGTGTCAAGCAGCGCTGTATATTTTTTCTTCTCTTCTTGTAATTCCAAGGGGCTGACTACCCCTTATCTATACAGCTGCTAGGGAAAACATACTCATCACAGCGCCCACATATATACTTGTTATATATACTTTCCCCAACATACTTGATATCGTGTGTATGTAAAACATTCAAATGGTGTCTCATTTGCAAGGTATGCCATGAAGAATCATGAAGTACTTGAATGGGCTGGCCATAGAACTAAAGCCTCCCAGAACCCCGAAGCCCGCAAAGTATCTCATATTTCTGAGTAAAGTAACACAGGCGCCATATGACATCATGTGAATGCTCAAACTGTATGCCTCTAAGTTGTAGTGCTCCATGGGCTCTATAAAAAATGACGGATTCACTGGGATCATCACCTAAAACCTCATTGAACAGCTTGGTGAGAACATCCAGCCGACCTTGGTGAGAGATGTCCTCAGGAATGCCATGAATTCTCTAATTATTTCTTCTGCACTGACCAATTAATTTTATATGTATAAGATATATGGCCCCAGCATTGAAAGGGATGGATTTTTTTTTAGTTTAAATCCTGCCAGTATTTCAAATTGGATAAAGAAGGGTACTGTAAGTGAACCAAGTTTAGTCCAAATCCATCAAGCAAGGTAGGAGCCTATAAAGAATAAACATTCATACATACATATTTTCACTTTTAAATATACAGATAATATTTCAATAATAGTTGGTGGTTCTGCCCAATTATCAATCTGGACCTCTGCCAGATAAGGAAGACAAATCCTGGGATAGAACTCAACACACGCAGTTGTAGAAGAGAGGAAGAGTTTAGGGAGTGTGACACAAAAGGTCCAGCATGGAGATGCCAAATTTGCTAACTTGGCAGTCTCTCAGGTGGAAGTTTGGTTGAAGGTGGGTCACCCATAGGAGAGAGCTGCAGAGTATACGGCATCAGACGAGGCTAAACAAGGGTTTCTAACAGAATAGACTTTTGAAATTAATACAGGTTGAGTATCCCTTATCCAAAATGCTTTGGACCAGAGGTATTTTGGATATGGGAGTTTTCCGTATTTTGGAATAATTGCATACCATAATGAGATATCATGGTGATGGGACCTAAATCTAAGCACAGTATGCGTTTATGTTTCATATACACCTTATACACACAGCCTGAAGGTAATTTTAGCCAATATTTTTTATAACTTTGTGCATTAAACAAAGTGTGTCTACATTCATACAATTCATTTATGTTTCATATACACCTTATACACACAGCCTGAAGGTCATTTAATACAATATTTTTAATAACTTAGTGTATTAAACAAAGTTTGTGTACATTGAGCCATCAAAAAACAAAGGTTTCACTATCTCACTCTCACTCAAAAAAGTCAGTATTTCGGAATATTCCGTATTTCGGAATATTTGGATATGGGATACTCAACCTGTACATGGAATCTAATCTCTCTTCATATTTTGAATCTACCAACCTGCATTGCAACATGGTTTTACCAAAGTGCAAAGTTACTTGCTTTCGTGCTTTGCTCCCAACTCAGAATCAGCTTCCTAATGTGAGTGGACATTAAAAGAGGAGGCAGGCAGTGGAGAGAGCTAGATGAGGTTGAAGGGATTGGAAACGCTAGGTAGATGGAATGGTTTGGGATGGAAAGAGGAGCATGACCATATTGTGGGGGATTGTAGGTTGTATGTAATGTTTCCAGCAGCCAACAGAAGTAGCATGGTGAGGCTTAAGACACAGAAATATGATTTGTGGGTATGAATTTCTGCTTTTGCAGGTCAGTGTTAAATTCAAGACAGTTTATGGGTGTGTATAAGTGAAACGGAAAGAAGTTAAGGGGAAATAATTCTGAAAGAGGGAGAAATTGGATACTTGACATAAAAATGGAGATTCTACATATGCGTGGGGAAAGTGGTAGAAGAAATAGAGTAGGTACATTCAGGGCCGGTTCTTGGGCGGTGCGCCCCGGGCGACAATGGGGGCGTGGCTACGTACAGGGGGCGTGGTCATTTACGCCCCCTGTACAGACTGAAATTATGTGCGGTGCGCGATGACGTCATCGTGCACCGCACAGTAAAGGACCTCTCCACGAAGGGAAACTAGACGCATACGCGTCTAGTTTCTCTTCACACCGGCAGCGGGGGGCAACGGGCAGCGGGGGGCACAGCAGCAGCGGATCTTGCCCTGGTGCGGCGCCCTCCGGATGGCGCCCTGCACCCTCCAGAAGGCGGCGCCCCGGGCAAAAGTCCTGCTTGCCCGTGACAAGATCCGCTACTGGGTACATTTAGTATGTGCATGATGTTATACTATAAGAGATGTGGATTAATGTAAGTCAACCGAAGTAGGCACTGAGAAAGTGGAGAGGAGCCATTACCTGGCTGTAATTATGGGTGACAACACATGGGGGTCATTCTGACCCTATCGCTTGCTGCAGTTTCTTGCTGCGCAACGATCGGGTCGGAACTGCACATGCGCCAGCGCCCCAGTGCGCCGGCACATGCCAGCCATCGTTGCTTAGCGATCGCCTCTGAGGCAGAGGCAGTCACTGGGCGGGAGGGGGCTGGACGGTGGCGTTAAGCCGCCGTTTAGGGGGCGCGGCCCGGTCAACGCCGTCTAGGGGGCGGGCCGTGGTGGCTGCGTGACATCACACGCAGCTGCTGCGGGCCGGGGAGCGACGAGTAGCTCCTGGCCAGCACGCTAAAGCTGCACTGGTCGGGAGCTACTCTTGAAGTGCAAAGGCATCGCCGCTGTGCGATGCCTTTGCACTTCTGCAGAGGGGGAAGGGGGGCCGGCACTAACATGCAGGGCGGGCTAGCCCTGTGCTGGGCGTCCCCCACATGTCAGTGTGAATTATCGTAGATCGTAGCTGTGCTAAATTTAGCACAGCTACGATCAACTCGGAATGACCCCCATGGTCCATTATGTTGACATAGAGATATACACCGGACCGTTTCTGCCGATTTTGGTTCTATTTTGTCATTCAGCTTTGGTTTTGGATTCGATTTTGGATTTCGTCCGTGACTGGTTTTAGTTTTGTTTTTTTACAAAAAAAGCTAAAAGCATATAATTTGGGCCCTCTTTTTGTTGAGTATTATTAACTTCAATAATATTAATTTCCACTCATTTCCAGACAATTCTGACCACCTCATATCTCACAATATTGTTTTCATCCACTTAGGCCAACGGCTGCAGCGAGCTAACTGGCTACTAAGTGACAGAGCAGTGGGACAAACACACACAGTTTATAGCACATCTAAGAAACATTGTCACACACGTTATACGGGATACAGGGATGTAGTGCACAGAACAGTAGTAATAAATTATACAACAATATATTTTTTTAATCTTTTTTTAACTGGCAGCTTGGCTCACACTGTGTGGAGTCAGACCCCTTTTATGCATGCGCACTTTGTTACAGTGTACAGAACAGTACAAATTATACAACAATATATTTTTTTTCTTGTTTTTAACTGGCAGCTCAGCTCACACTGTGAGTCAGACTGCTTTTCTGCAGTACTGTGGTGCAGTGCATAGTACAAACACAAACAATTTTATTTTATTTGATTTTACCTTTTCTTTTTTTTAACCTTTTTTTTGCTGACAAATATGGAGTCACACTGTGAAAGCAGTTGGTGGGACCTGCAGAGTCAGTGCAGCAGCAGTGTGATGAAATTAGACTAAGGGGACTAGGCACAGCTTGTGGATAGAAACAGTGCAGTCACTTAGATGGGCTCTGTGATAGCACAGTCACTTAGATGGGCTCTGTGATAGCACAGTCACTTAGATGGGCTCTGTGATAGCACAGCCACTTAGATGGACACAGTGACAGCACAGTCACTTAGGTGGGCACAGTGACAGCACAGCCCCTTAAATGGACACAGTGACAGCAGCACAGCCCCTAAGATGAACACAGTGACAGCAGCACAGCCCCTTAGATGAACACAGTGACAGCAGCACAGCCTCTTATGGACACAGTCACGACACTTGTATTCCACACAGCCTCTTGGATGGACATCGCAGAGCAGAGTGCAGCATACAGCTGCATGACTGGAGTCCTGGCTGCGGTTCCCTTATATGGAAACCAAGACCTGCGAGAATCTGACGCCAAAAGCATGACGTTCGGCCTCGATCTAGAATCCGAGTCTGGCCGGAACTCGGATTCCATAAGTTAGAATCGGTTCGGATTCCAGGGAATCCGAACCGCTCATCTGTAGTTTGAGTAGGACCAGCAATCAGTTATGGCAGATTAAGTCTTTGTCACTGGAATAGTTATATAACTTGAAATTTTTCATAGCTGCTTGTATTTAAAAATTACTTTAGGGGTATTCAGATATGCAACCCTCCAGTTGCGTGGGACTACACATCCCGGCATAGTGTTTCTCTGACGTCCTAAGTGGATGCTGGGGACTCCGTCAGGACCATGGGGATTAGCGGCTCCGCAGGAGACAGGGCACAAAACTAAAGCTTTAGGATCAGGTGGTGTGTACTGGCTCCTCCCCCTATGACCCTCCTCCAAGCCTCAGTTAGGTTTTTGTGCCCGTCCGAGCAGGGTGCAATCTAGGTGGCTCTCTTAAGGAGCTGCTTAGAAAAAGTTTTTAGGTTTCTTATTTTCAGTGAGTCCTGCTGGCAACAGGCTCACTGCATCGAGGGACTTAGGGGAGAGAAGTTCAACTCACCTGCGTGCAGGATGGATTGGCTTCTTAGGCTACTGGACACCATTAGCTCCAGAGGGAGTCGGAACACAGGTCTCACCCTGGGGTTCGTCCCGGAGCCGCGCCGCCGACCCCCCTTGCAGATGCTGAAGATTGAAGGTCCAGAAACCGGGCGGCAGAAGGCTTTTCAGTCTTCATGAAGGTAGCGCACAGCACTGCAGCTGTGCGCCATTGTTGTCACACACTTCACACCAACGGTCACGGAGGGTGCAGGGCGTTGCTGGGGGCGCCCTGGGCAGCAATGTATAATACCTTATTCTGGCTAAAAATACATCACATATAGCCCCTGGAGGCTATATGGATGTATTTAACCCCTGCCAGGTCTCAGAAAAACGGGAGAAGAAGCCCGCCGAAAAGGGGGCGGAGCCTATTCTCCTCAGCACACAGCGCCATTTTCCCTCACAGAAAGGCTGGTGGGAAGGCTCCCAGGCTCTCCCCTGCACTGCACTACAGAAACAGGGTTAAAACAGAGAGGGGGGGCACTTATTTGGCGATATGTATATATATATTAAAATGCTATAAGGGAAAAACACTTATATAAAGGTTGTCCCTGTATAATATAGCGTTTTTGGTGTGTGCTGGCAAACTCTCCCTCTGTCTCCCCAAAGGGCTAGTGGGGTCCGGTCCTCTATCAGAGCATTCCCTGTGTGTGTGCTGTGTGTCGGTACTTGTGTGTCGACATGTATGAGGACGATGTTGGTGAGGAGGCGGAGCAATTGCCGGTAATGGTGATGTCACTCTCTAGGGAGTCGACACAGGAATGGATGGCTTATTTAAGGAATTACGTGATAATGTCAACACGCTGCAAGGTCGGTTGACGACATGAGACGGCCGGCAAACCAATTAGTACCTGTCCAGGCGTCTAAAACACCGTCAGGGGCGTTAAAACGTCCTTTTACCTCAGTAGGTCGACACAGACACAGACACGGACACTGACTCCAGTGTCGACGGTGAAGAAACAAACGTATTTTCCTTTAGGGCCACACGTTACTTGTTAAGGGCAATGAAGGAGATGTTACATATTTCTGATACTACAAGTACCACAAAAAAGGGTATTATGTGGAGTGTGAAAAAAACTACATGTGGTTTTTCCTGAATCAGATAAATTTAAATGAAGTGTGTGATGATGCGTGGGTTTCCCCCGATAGAAAATTATTGGCGGTATACCCTTTCCCGCCAGAAGTTATGGCGCGTTGGGAAACACACCTTAGGGTGGATAAGGCGCTCACACGCTTATAAAAACAAGTGGCGTTACCGTCTCCAGATACGGACGCCCTCAAGGAGCCAACTGATAGGAGGTTGGAAAATATCCTAAAAAGTATATACACACATACTGGTGTTATACTGCGACCAGCGATCGCCTCAGCCTGGATGGGCAGCGCTGGGGTGGCTTGGTCGGATTCCCTGACTGGAAATATTGATACCCTTGACAGGGACAGTATTTTATTGACTATAGAGCATTTAAAAGATGCATTTCTATATATGCGAAACTCTGGCATCAAGAGTAAGTGCGATGTCCATATCTGCCAGACGATGTTTATGGACACGACAGTGGTCAGGTGATGCAGATTCCAAACGGCACATGGAAGTATTGCCGTATAAAGGGGAGGAGTTATTTGGGGTCGGTCCATCGGACCTGGTGGCCACGGCAACAGCTAGAAAATCCACCTTTTTTACCCCAAGTCACATCTCAGCAGAAAAAGACATAGTCTTTTCAGCCTCAGTCCTTTCGTCCCCATAATATCTGCCCAGGGATAGAGGTAAGGGAAGAAGACTGCAGCAGGCAGCCCATTCCCAGGAACAGAAGCCTTCCACCGCTTCTGCCAAGTCCTCAGCATGACGCTGGGGCCGTACAAACAGGTGCGGTGGGGGGGTCGTCTCAAGAGTTTCAGCACGCAGTGGGCTCACTCGCAAGTGGACCCCTGGATCCTACAAGTAGTATCCCAGGGGTACAGATTGGAAATTCGAGACGTCTCCCCCTCGCAGGTTCCTGAAGTTTGATTTACCAACGTCTACCTCCGACAGGGAGGCAGTATTGGAAACAATTCACAAGCTGTATTCCCAGCAGGTGATAATCAAAGTACCCCTCCTACAACAAGTAAAGGGGTATTATTCCACACTATATTGTGGTACTGAAGCCAGACGGCTTGGTGAGACCTATTCTAAATGGAGTCACTCAGAGCAGTGATAGCGAACCAGGAAGAAGGGGACTATATGGTGTCCCTGGACATCAAGGATGATTACCTCCATGTCCAAATTTGCCCTTCTCACAAAGGGTACCTCAGGTTCGTGGTACAAAACTGTCACTATCAGTTTCAGACGCTGCCGTTTGGATTGTCCACGGCACCCCGGGTCTTTACCAAGGTAATGGCCGAAATGATGATTCTTCTTCAAAGAAAAGGCGTCTTAATTATCCCTTACTTGGACGATCTCCTGATAAGGGCAAGGTCCAGAGAACAGTTGGAGGTCTGAGTAGCACTATCTCAAGTAGTTCTACGACAGCACGGGTGGATTCTAAATATTCCAAAATCGCAGCTGTCTCCGACGACACGTCTGCTGTCCCTAGGGATGATTCTGGACACAGTCCAGAAAAAGGTGTTTCTCCCGGAGGAGAAAGCCAGGGAGTTATCCGAGCTAGTCAGGAACCTCCAAAAACCAGGAAAAGTGTCAGTGCATCATTGCACAAGGGTCCTGGGAAAAATGGTGGCTTCTTACGAAGTGATTCCATTCGGCAGATTTCACGCAAGAACTTTTCAGTGGGATCTGCTGGACAAATGGTCCGGATCGCATCTTCAGATGCATCAGCGGATAACCCTGTCTCCAAGGACAAGGGTGTCTCTTCTGTGGTGGCTGCAAAGTGCTCATCTACTAAAGTGCCACAGTTATGCATTCAGGACTGGGTCCTGGTGACCACGGATTCCAGCTTGAAAGGCTGGGGAGCAGTCACACAGGGAAAAAATTTCCAGGGAGTGTGATCAAGTCTGGGGACTTCTCTCCACATAAATATACTGGAGCTAAGAGCAATTTACAATGCTCTAAGCTTAGCAAGACCTCTGCTTCAAGGTCAGCCGGTATTGATCCAGTGGGACAACATCACGGCAGTCGCCCACGTAAACAGTCAGGGCGGCACAAGAAGCAGGAGGACAATGGCAGAAACTGCAAGGATTCTTCGCTGGGCGGAAAATCATGTGATAGCACTGTCAGCAGTTTTCATTCCGGGAGGGGACAACTGGGAAGCAGACTTCCTCAGCACGACCTCCACCCGGGAGAGTGGGGACTTCATCGAGAAGTTGTTTCCACATGATTGTGCACCGTTGGGAAAGACCAAAGGTGGACATGATGGCGTCCCGCCTGAACAAAAAACTGGACAGGTATTGCGCCAGGTCGAGACCCTCAGGAAATAGCTGTGGACGTTCTGGTAACACCATGGGTGTACCAGTCGGTGTATGTGTTCCCTCCTCTGCTTCTCATACCAAAGGTACTGAGAATTATAAGACGTAGAGGAGTAAGAACTATACTCGTGGCTCCGGATGGGCCAAGAAGGACTTGGTACCCGGAACTTCATGAGATGCTCACAGAGGACTCAGGGCCTCTGCCGATAAGAAGGGACTTGCTTCAGCAAGTACCATGTCTGTTCCAAGACTTACCGCGGGTGCGTTTGACGGCATGGCGGTTGAACGCCGGATCCTAAGGGAAAAAAGGCATTCCGGAAGAGGTCATTCCTACCCTGGTCAAAGCCAGGAAGGAGGTGACCGCACAACATTATCACCACATGTGGCGAAAATATGTTGCGTGGTGTGAGGCCACGAAGGCCCCACGAAGAAATTTCAACTCGGTCGATTCCTGCATTTCCTGCAAACAGGAGTGTCTATGGGCCTCAAATTGGGGTCCATTAAGGTTCAAATTTCGGCCCTGTCGATTTTCTTCCAGAATTGGCTTCAGTTCCTGAAGTCCAGAAATTTGACAACAACCCCCTTTTGTGCCTCCAGTGGCACTGTGGGATCTCAACGTAGTCCTGGGATTCCTCAAATCACGTTGGTTTAAACCGCTCAAATCTGTGGATTTGAAATATCTCACATGGAAAGTGACCATGATGTTGGCCCTGGCCTCGGCCAGGCGAGTGTCAGAATTGGCGGCTTTGTCTCACAAAAGCCCATATCTGATTGTCCATTCGGACAGGGCAGAGCTGCGGACTCGTCCCCAGTTTCTCCCTAAGGTGGTGTCAGCGTTTCATCTGAACCAGCTTATTGTGGTACCTGCGGCTACTAGAGACTTGGAGGACTCCAAGTTGCTAGATGTTGTCAGGGCCCTGAAAATATAGATTTCCAGGACGGCTGGAGTCAGGAAAACTGACTTGCTGTTATCCTGTATGCACCCAAAAAACTGGGTGCTCTTGCTTCTAAGCAGACGATTGCTAGTTGAATGTGTAGTACAATTCAGCTTGCACATTCTGTGGCAGGACTGCCACAGCCAAAATATATAAATGCCCATTCCACAAGGAAGGTGGGCTCATCTTGGGCGACTGCCCGAGGGGTCTCGGCTTTACAACTTTGCCGAGCTGCTACTTGGTCAGGGGCACACCCTGGCTGAGGAGGACCTGGAGTTCTCTCACTCGGTGCTGCAGAGTCATCCGCACTCTCCCGCCCGTTTGGGAGCTTTGGTATAATCCCCATGGTCCTGACGGAGTCCCCAGCATCCACTTAGGACGTCAGAGAAAATAAGATTTTACTTACCGATAAATCTATTTCTCGTAGTCCGTAGTGGATGCTGGGCGCCCATCCCAAGTGCGGATTGTCTGCAATACTTGTACATAGTTATTGTTACAAAAAAATCGGGTTGTTATTGTTGTGAGCCGTCTGTTCAGAGGCTCCTACGTTTGTCATACTGTTAACTGGGTTTAGATCACAAGTTATACGGTGTGATTGGTGTGGCTGGTATGAGTCTTACCCGGGATTCAATATCCTTCCGTATTGTGTACGCTCGTCCGGGCACAGTATCCTAACTGAGGCTTGGAGGAGGGTCATAGGGGGAGGAGCCAGTACACACCACCTGATCCTAAAGCTTTAGTTTTGTGCCCTGTCTCCTGCGGAGCCGCTAATCCCCATGGTCCTGACAGAGTCCCCAGCATCCACTACGGACTACGAGAAATAGATTTATCGGTAAGTAAAATCTTATTTTTTATGCCCGGCATAGGGGTAAATTTACTAAGGTGGGAGATTTTTAGAACTGGTGATGTTGCTCATAGCAACCAATCAGATTATATCTATTATCTGCTAGAAGCAGCTAAATAAATGGTAAGTAGAATCTGATTGGTTGCCATGGGCATCATCACCAGTTCTAAAAATCTCCCACCTTAGTAAATTTACCCCATAGTGTTTATATGCCCTAAAAGCAAAACTGTGTCAGGGCATGCTGGGATGTGTGGTTCCACATCAGCTGGAGTGTAGCATGTTGAATACCCCAGCCCTACATCAACTTAAGCAGTTTCCACGGGATGTAGTTAACACTCGTTTCCACGCCTGAATGAGTTGGCATGGTGTACTGAATTATAAATTTAAGCAAATACCTTGAACTCATTCAGTTCCAGAACCTTCACATCGTATCTACTTTCCTGCAGCGGTTTTGCAGTTTCTATCTTGATTTGAGTTCATTTATTGTTTCTTTTAGTGAATACTACAACAATTGGACAACACAATGGCATAAATGCATAGTTTAAGTTAAAAAAAAAAAGTATAGTGCAAGCTTAGTCTATATGAGGAACATACCTAATTTTAATGTAGTTGATAATATCTTTGGCTTGTTCAACATTTAAAAATGTTAGTTTTCCTGTAGTCTTGAGTGGACTGTGTCCTATGCCAATGAAGGCTTTTCCCAACTCTGTGATGTTCTCTTCAAGAGACATTTGTTTGGCTGCAATACAAAAGAGAAACATTAACAGAGATAATACACCTCAGTGAGCAGAGTAGAGGGTAATGACAATACAATTCAAGGGAAATTGATATTTAAGCAAGTGCATTTATTCACGTTCTACAATAACAAACTTTAGTTCTTATTATTTTATATATTCTTGTATACTAAATGCTATATACACCTGTGAAGCCTTATACAGATAAGACATTAGGTTTGATGCAGAGATTGCTGCAAAATGGGTGCACTTTATGCAAAAAGGCGAGTTATGGTAGACTTACCAGGGCTGGCTCCAGGCACGTTCGGTTTGAGCGGCTGCGCAGGGCGCTGGTTTTTTAAGGGCCACTGTCAATTTCTAATTTGGTGCCGACCGCTAGCCAATCAGAGCTCGTGAACCGGTTGCCGGATCGCGAGCTTTGATAGCCCACGAATTGGCGCCATATTTGAGATGCCCGGCGCACTGCCGCAGGAGATGGGGAGACCGTACTTACTGATGGGGAAGGAGAGGCACGCTCTGTGCTCTCCTCCCCTCGAACACCAGGAAGATGCCCTGTCCGTGGAGCTCAGCGGCGGTGTTAGAAGAAGAGGAGTCCAGCAGCGGAGGAGCCCAGCGGCGGTGTCTGAAGAGGAGCCCAGCAGCGGAGGAGCATGGCAGCGGTGTGTGAAGTGGAGCCCAGCAGCGGAGGAGCCGGCGGCGGTGTTAGATGAGGCGTCCAGCAGCGGAGGAGCATGGCAGCGGTGTTTGAAGTGGAGTCCAGCAGCAGAGGAGCCAGTGGCAGTGTTAGAAGAGGAGTCCAGCTTCAGAGGAGTTGGCAGCGGTGGGCAGCACTACTAGGGGCATATATGTATCTGGTACTGTGGGACATATCTGGATCTGGCAATGGGTGCATATATGTATCTGGCACTGTGGGGCATATCTGGATCTGGCACTGGGGGCATATCTGGATCTGGCACTGTGGGGCATATCTGGATCTGGCACTGGAGGGATATATTGATCTGGCACTGGGGATATATATTTATCTGGAACTGGGGGCACATCTGTATCTGGCACTGGGGATATATATTTATCTGACATTGGGGGCATGTCTGGATCTGGCACTGGGGGCACATCTGGATCTGGCACTGAGGGGCATATCTGGATCTGGCACTGGGGGCATATCTGGATCTGGCACTGGGGGCATATCTGGATCTGGCACTGGGGATATATATATTTATCTGGCACTGGGGCCATATCTAGATCTGGCACTGGAGATATAAATTTATCTGGCACTGGGGTTATATATTTATCTGGCACTGTGGGGCATATATGTATCTGGCACTGTGGGGCATATATGTATCTGGCACTGTGGGGCATAACTGTATCTGGCACTGTGGGGTATATCTGTATCTGGCACTGCTGCGGGGCACATCATAGGTATCTGGCACTGCTGCGGGGCATATCATGTGTATCTGGCACTGCTGCGGGGCATATCATATGTATCTGGCACTGCTGCGGGGCATATCATGTGTATCTGGCACTGCTGTGGGGCATATCATGTGTATCTGGCACTGCTGGGGGGCATATCATGTGTTTCTGGCACTGCTGTGGGGCATATCATGTGTATCTGGCACTGCTATGGGGTATATCATGTCTATCTGGCACTGCTGGGGGGCATATCATGTGTATTTGGCGCTATACTGGAGACATTATGTGTAAGGAACACTACTGTAGCTGTTATGTGTAAGGCTGCTTAGTGTGTGTGCAAAGGGGGTATGAAAATGTATTTATTTATAGTTTGATAATATGAAGTTGCGAGGCCACGGCCATTTTTCCAGGAGCGTGAGCGCCTTCGGCGCGCGCATGTCGGTGTTTGGGGGGAAAGAGCGCTTCAAAATTTTCTCGCTCGGGGTGCAAGTATGCCAGGAGCCGGCCCTGAGACTTACCATGGTTAACTCTCTTTCTGCGAGGTACACTGAGTTCAACAGGGATAACATCAGATGTGTAGAGCGGGATCTTGGATCCAGAGGCACCATCAGGCAAAGCCTTGACTGTCCCAATATGCATTGGGGACTCCTCTATAACCCCGCCTCCAGGCACTGAGAGCTCAGTTTCGTTAACCAGTCCAATGCAGGAGCAGGTAAAAGAGAAGGCAGATGTTAGTCAAATAGAACCACAATCTCATGACAGGAGAGGGAACTAGCGGCTAATGCCATACAACCCAAAGAAGCTAGGTGCGTCAGGGTGGGCACCCTGTGGAACCCAGTGTACCACGCAGAAAAAGACTTAACCATGGTAAGTCTACCATAACGCTCCATTTCTGCAGCGGGGTACACTGTGTTCCACAGGGATAACATCGGGGGTGTCCTAAAGAAGTTTCTCAAGGGAGGCAACGCGCTCTAGCGGGTAAGAGAACCCGGCGTCCAAAGGAAGCATCCTGGGAGGCGGAAGTATCAAAGGCATAGGACCTAATGAACGTGTTCACTGAGGATCACATAGCCGCCTTGCACAATTGTTCTGGGGATGCACCATGGAGGGCCACCCAAGAAGGTCCAACAGACCGAGTAGAATAGGCTTTAACTGCAGCAGAAGCTGGGAGTCCAGCCTGCGCATAGGCATGTGCAATCACCATTCTAATCCATCTGGCCAAGGTCTGCTTATTCGCAGACCAGCCACGTTTGGGAAAACCAAACAGTAAAAAAGGGAATCTGACCTCCCGATGGAGGCAGTCCTCTCCACATAGAACACGGAGAGCCCCAACCACATCCAAAGACCACTCTTTGGGAGACAAATCCTTAGAGACAAAGGCAGGAACTACAATCTCTTGGTTAAGGCGTCTTGCAGAGGCAATGGCCAGCTAGAAAAGCTGGCCAGCAAGAACAGCCATTTAAGGTCCACCCAGCGATTCAAGAGGTTCAAATGTAGACTCTTGCAGAGCATTCAGCACAACAGACAAATCCCATGGAGCCACAGGAGGGACATAGGGAGGCTGAATCCGAACCACACCCTGAATGAACATCTGAACATCAGGTATAGAGGCAATTTTTCTCTGAAATCAAACCGACAAGGCAGATATATGAACCTTGAGGGAGGCCAGACGAAGACCTAAGTCCAGGCCTCTTTGCAGAAAGGCCAGTATTCTGGAAGCTCTCAATCTATGAACATCATAATTCTTCTCGGCACACCAGGTGAAGTAAGAATTCCAAACCCTGTAATAAATCCGGGCAGAGGCCAGTTTGAATAACCGCCTCCGAAAATCCTTTGGTTCTCAGGAGTGATGCTTCAAGAGCCATGCCATCAAAGCCAGTCTGGCCAGGTCTGGGTAGAGACAAGGGCCCTGTACAAGGATGTCTGGTCATTGAGGAAGTAGAAGGGGATGCCCCGTCGATAGACCCTGCAAGTCTGAGAACCAATGTCTTCTGGGCCACGCTGGAGCGACTAGAAGCAACATTCCTCCTTCCTGTTTGAACTTCCGTAGAACCCTGGGAAGGAGTGACACTGAAGAGAACACGTAAGCCAGCCAAAAGTTCCATGGAATTGCCAGTGCATGCACGAACACTGCTTGAGAATCCCTTGTCCTTGATCCGAAGACAGGAACCTTGTGATTGTGTTGAGACGCCATTATGTTTACGTCCGGTAGACTCCACCTGTCCACTAGGAGTTGAAAGACTTCTGGATGAAGACTCCACTCTCCGGCGTGTATGTCCTTGCGACTGAGGTAATCTCTTTCTGCGAGGTACATTGGTTTCACAGGGAAACATCGGGGTGTAGAGCTGGATCTTCATCCAGGCACCAGCAGGCTAAAACTTTAGACTGTCCCAGGATGCATTGGGGCCTCCTCTATAACTCTGCCTTCAGGCACTGTGAGCTCAGTTTCGTTAACCAGTCCAATGCAGGAGCAGGTAAAATAGAAGGTAGATGTTAGTCACATAGAACCACGTTCTCACAACAGGAGTAGGGACTAGCGGCTAATGCCATACAAACCCATAAAAGCTAGGTGTGTCAGGGCAGGCGCCCTCTTGAACCAATGTACCTCGCAGAAAGAGATTTAACCATGGTAAGTCTACCATAAATCTCCTTTTCTGCAGCGGGGTACATTGTTTCCACAGGGAAACATCAGGGATTTGCTAAGGCAGTTCCTCATGGGAGGGGACGCGCCATAGTGGGTATGAAAACCTGCCATCCAAAGGAAGCATCCTGGGAGGCGGAAGTATCGAAGGCATAGAACCTAATGAACATGTTAATTGAGGACAATGTAGCTGCCTTGCACAATTGTTCAGCGGAAGCACCTCGGCAGGGCAGCCCAAGAAGGTCCAACAGACCGAGCAGAATGAGCTTTGATAGCAGCAGGAGCTGGGAGTCCAGCCTGCGCATATGCTTGTGCAATCACCATTCTAATCCATCTGGCCAATGTCTGCTTATTCACAGGCCAGCCATGTTTGTGAAAACCAAAAAGAACAAAAAGGGTATCAGACCTCCTTATAAAGGCAGTCCCCTTCACAAAAATACGGAGAGACTGTACAAAATCCAAAGACCGCTCTTTGGAGGACAAATCAGAAGAGATAAAGGCCGGAACCACAATCTCTTGGTTAAGGTGAAAAGATGACACCACCTTAGGCAAATAACCAGGGCGAGTTCTAAGAACTGCCTGGTCACGGTGAAATATGAGAAATGGTGGACGACAGGGCAGAGCGCCTAGGTCTGACACCCTCCTAGCAGAGGCAATAGCCAGTAGGGACAGGACCCTGACCGTGAGCCATTTAAGGTCCACTGACTCAAGAGGTTCAAATGGAGACTCTTGTAAGGCATACAGGACAACAGACAGATCCCATGGAGCCACAGGAGGGACATAGGGAGGCTGAATCCATAAAACACAGAGTGTAAGTATAAACGTCAGGAATAGATGCAATTTTCTCTGAAACACACCGACAAGGCAGATATATGAACCTTGAGGGAGGCCATACGAATGACTAAATCCAGGCCTTGTTACAGAAAAGTCAGAAGTCTGGAAGTACTGAATTTGTATGCATCATAATTCTTAGCAGCACGCCAGGTGAAGTAAGTATTCCAGACCCTGTAATAAATCTGCGCATATGCCGCTTTGCGGGCCTTCAGCATAGTTTGGATAACCGCCTCGGAGAATCCTTTGGCCCTCAGGAGTGAAGCTTCAAGAGCCACGCCGTCAAAACTAGTCTGGCCAGGTACAGGTAGAAACAAGGGCCCTGTACGAGGCGCTCTGAGCATTGAGGAATTAGAAGAGGACGCTCTATCGATAGACCCTGCAGGTCTGAGAACTAATGCAGTCTGGGCCATGATGGAGCGACTAGAAGTAGTATTCCTCCTTCTTGTTTGAACTTCCGTAGTACCCTGGGCAGGAGTGACACTGGAGGGAACACGTAGGGAAGCCAAAAGTTTCATGGAATTGCCAGTCCACGAACGCTGCTTGAGGATCCCTGGTTCTTGATCCGAAGACCGGAACTTTGTGATTGTGTCGAGAGCGCCATCAGGTCTACATCTGGTAGGCCCCACTTGTCCATGAGGAGTTGAAAGACTTCCTGATGAAGACCCCACTCTCTGGTGTTCATGTCCTGACGACTGAGGAAATCCGCTTCCCAGTTGAGGACTTCCGGAATGAACACATATTGCTGGCAGATGACGTTCCGCCCTACATAGGATTTTTGACACTTTCATCATTGCCATGCGGCATCGAGTGCCTCCTTGATGGTTTATGTATGACACCGTGGTGGCGTTGTCAGACCGTACTTGTACAGGCCTGTTCTCTATCAGAGCAGGGAGAGAGACAACGCATTGAACACTGCCCGCAATTCCACAATGTTTATCGGGAGGAGTAATTCCTCCTTTGTCCACCGATACTGGAAAGAGTGTTGCTCCAATACCACGTCCCAACCCCTCAGACTGGCATCCGAAGACAAATTCCTAGTATACGTAAGTATACCTGGCCAATAAAGCTGATTCTGATTCTGATTCTGATGGTCAGTAGGATTCAGAAGGGACAACCCCTGCTCAACTGCTGGTCCTGTAGCCACCAGGTCAGTGACAGACGAACCTCCGGAGTCAATGAGACCATGTGATACCTGATCCGATGAGGTAGGCCATCCCACTTGGAAAGGATTAACCTCTGCAGAGGGCAGGAATGAAATTTAGCGTACTCTACCATGTCGAAAGGCGACACCATCAGACCTAGTACTTGCATCGCCAAGTGTATCGACACTCTTGGGCGAGAGAGGAAGCATCTGATCCTGTACTGAAGCTTCAGGACCTTCTCTGGAGACAGAAACAGCCATTGACTGTGTGTGTCCAGCAGTGCCCCCAGGTGCACCATGCTTTGAGCTGGGACCAGCGAGGACTTCTTCAAGTTGATGAGCCACCCGTGAGCTTGTAGGAAGTTTACCGTCCGTTGCAGATGACTGAGGAGAACATCGTGGGAGTTTGCCAGAATCAGCAAGTCGTCCAGATACGGCAAGATCCTGACTCCCTGACGACGGAGATGAGCCGTCATCACGGCCATAATCTTGGTTAAGATCCGATTAGGGATACCATATAGTCTCCGGGTTCCATGGCCAGTACAATTGAGCGCAGTGTTTCCACACGGAACTTGGACACTCTTACAAACTTGTTCAGTGACTTGAGGTGAGAATAGGCTGGAAAGACCCATTGGCTTTCAGTACTAGAAACAGGGTCAAGTAAAATCCTCTGCCTGTCTGGGACAGAGGTACCGGCACCACCACTCCTGTATCCAGGAGGGAACGCACAAACAAATGAAGAGCTTTCACCTTTAACGGATCCGAAGGGATAACTGTAGTGCAAAACTGGCGAGGGGGACGTCTCTTGAAAGAGACTGCGTACCCATGAGAGACAACTTCTCACACCCATGTGTCTGGAGTGGTGACCTGGGTGATTTTCAGAATTCAGCCTCCCACCCTGGGGTCCCCCAGAGGGGAGGCCTGCCCCGTCATGCAGCAGGCTTGTTGAGTTTGGAAGCAGGCTGATGGGCTGCCCAGGATAGTTTTGACTTGGGCTTTGTGGTTTTGGAAGCACGAGATTGTCTCAGGTATGTTTGACCTTTTGCTTTCCCTTGAGGTCGAAAGAAGTGAAAAGTGGTACCTTTTGCCTTCTGTGCAGGAGTAGTATTAGGGAGAAAGGCAGTCTTAGCAGCCGCTAAGTCAGCCACAATTTTTATTGAGGTCTTTCCCAAATAAGATGTCTCCCTTAAAAGGGAGAACCTCCAAGGTCTTTTTGGAGTCCAGGTCCACCTCCCATGACCTCAACCACAGAATACGGCAAGCCGGGATGGACATAGTCGATGCCTTGGCTGCCAACACACCTGCTTCAGAGGACGCCTCCTGAATGTAATAGGCAGCAGTGGTAATATGAGACAGGTATTGTCTGGCATTGTCAGATATATCCTGAGGCAACTCATCCTTTAATGCCTGAACCCATGCTTCAATTCCTTTTGCAGCCCAGGAGGCTGCTATAGTGGGTCTATGTACAGCACCTGTAAGGGAGTAAATAGACTTCAGGCATCCCTCCACACGCTTATCTGTCGGTTCTTTCAGTGAGGTGACAGTGGTGACAGGCAGAGTAGATGACACCACCAGACGGGTGACATGAGAATCCACGAGCGGTGAATTTTCCCACTTGTTACACAACTCTTTAGGGAGTGGATAGCGAGCTACAATCCACTTAGACAGGAAGAATTTCTTCCCTGGAGTAGTCCAGGGTTCTTGTCGTATGTCCACTAAATGGTCAGAATGCGGTAATAATGTTTTAGTTACCTGCTGACGTTTAAACTTAACAGGTTTCTTAGACACCGTAGTGGAATCCTCATCATCATCAGATATTTGCAGGATCTGCTTAATAGCAGTCACTAGGTCAGGGACATCAACCTGTGTTGTAGATTCCTCGTCAGAAGTAGCTGTGTAAGTGTCTGATGGGACAGTATGCTCCCCGTCCTCTTCAAAAGAATCTTCTGAGAGATTAGTGGATTTTGAGGAGGAAGTAGCCCGCTTAGATGACCCTGTGACATGAGCGTGACTTGGGGCAGTCTTATGTCTAACCAAGGACCGACTCCATTGCTGCAACTGGGTAGACAAATTATCCACCCAAGGCAGATTTACCATAGGAACAAGATGTGACTGTAATGGCACAGGAGGTCCCATAGGGGGCGTAAGGCGTGTCACAAGCGTATTTAGCATAGTTGAGAATGCCATCCAAGGTGGTTCCAGATTGGTTAGAGGAGCTGCGGACTGACTGGGAGATGTATGACACATAGTACACAGACCATCATACAAAACTTCCCCCTCAGGCAAAGCCTTGGCACATGCGCTGCATGATGCAGGAGCGTCCACGGATTTCCCGCCCTTTGTGTTAGACATTTTCAGTAATGTAACAACAGAGCGTATTAGTACGATACAGCCAGACAGAGTGCAATACCTGCGAATAAATTTCCTAGTATGTAACTGCGTACACAGTACACAACACCAGCGAATAAATCCGGTATTATGTGACCGAGTACACAGTACACTAGACGCACCTAGTCCCTTAGGGTACACAATACAGTGATAGATAAAGCTGGGATAAACTGAAAGTGAATCCACACAGCAGATACAGGCGCACACAGTCACAGTGACAATGCAGATAATTATGTTAGTAGGACAATAAAACGGCACTGGACTAGTTTATGTATGTATGTATGTATGTATGTATGTATAAACATACACATATATACATATATACACACACATATACATATATATATACACACACACATATATATATTTATAAATAACAAAGCGCGGTCTCAGACCGGATGTATATATCAGACTACTCGTACAATATATTCTGGCACAGGTACACTTGTTAATTAACGCTGTCTTCATATTGACATGTAGATTACTTAAGTGTTTGTAAAATCACGGGCAGGCAGATTTACAGTTACATCACTAAAGGGGGTGAGCCTTCATGGGGAAGACCCCAATGACCTCACTCCGGGGGCACGCGGTGCTGCCCCCGGAACTCTTCCAGCACTACTGGAAGCTGAGTGCTGCAGATTAATGTCACACTGCAGCTCCAGCTATTGCCACTGTGGAGGAGTTGGCATTATGGTGTCACCCCCTGGAAGGTTGACACCCGGGAGTGCCCCGAACCCCGCTTGTGACGCCACTGTTGACAGGTGAATCTGTGTGGTTTTACAGGTCTGTATGTGCTTATATTTGTGTAAATACGCCTTTACTGTATTCAGCTTATATCAGGCTGTGCTTTCCTGCCCAGTTTCACCTATGAAGTGCTGATAATTAAGAGGACATCGGTGGGCATTTGAAAACATTTCCAGGTGGCTACAGCATTAGCATACTTTTTGACATCCGCTTTTTACAGGATCATAGCTGCGAATGCATTAGCATACACCTCTGAGTCCTGGTCCTTTGTGAGCCCAGTGCAAACTCACACAATTATGCCATGCTTACTAAAGAACTATTCCCTCATTGCGGAAATAAATTTGAGTCTACTCTATAAGCATGCCATACACTTACCCTCAATATTTTCTATTAGAAAATGTAATAACCACATTAAGCCAGTGAGCTGCTGAGGGTTAAAGTTCATGTCTTTTCCCGTTAAGAAACCGGACACATAATAGTCTACCAAGACGGCTTCCTTCAGATCTGTTTGAGGATCTTTAAAGTTAAGAATCTCTTCGATTAGTCTGCAAAAAATGGAAATATTGTTTTACAAGAATGAACCAAAATTTCACATTGAAACACAGTTGTCTTTATATAGACACGCATATAAATTTACATACAGATGCATCCAACTGTCCTGCTTTCAGCGTGACTCCCATTTTTCTGGGACTGACCTGCTACCCCACCCACATACCACAGTGCACCACGGGGGAAAAGTTGGGCGGGGAGAGGATGCACTGTCACCACTGCTCTGCTGCAGAGGCTGCCATGCAGGGAGAGCAGAGGCCGCAGTGCAGGGAGAGCATGGGGGCAGCCCACCATTTAAGAGAGAGCTGGGCATGCCTCCACAGTGCTGTGAACTTGGGTGCCATGAGGATCCGCCCCCTTTCACCCGAGTCTCAGCCCCCTTTACGTCACATGCAAACAATTTTATTAATACTGAGACTCCCAACCTGGTTTTGCCTTTTAAATGATTACCGTTTTAAAACATCGGGCAGACTCGCCTGGAACTCGCCTGCTACTTGCCGATGCCTGCATCTCTCAGGATATTACTTTTACCCATTGGTGCCTACCTTGCTGCACCCTCCTCCGGGAGGCTGCAGCGTGGTAGGCTAATGGGGGTGTGCCTGGAGGCAATGTAGGCAGTCCGGGGGTGTGGCTATTGGGGAAAGCGAGCGGTCCAGGGGCACCATAGTCACGTCATCATGACCCCGCCCCCGCTAGACAGTGCCGAGAAAACAGGCACTGTACAGTGAGTGGCGGAGCTACGATGTCGCGAATCAGCGAGAATCACGTCATCATATCCCCCTCGGAGCGGGGGCTGACAGCAAAAGCGGGACACTTGCCCACCTTTCCGGGGTGCCGGGAGGGCCACCCGATTTTCGGGAGCCTCCCGGCCTTTCCGGGAGGGTAGGTAAGTATGCTTTTACCCCTGAAGGTATGATCATTTCAATTTCTGACAAATGATTTATAATGTAAAGGATAATCCGAAGTTTGGTAAACTCTTCAGCATAGCCCCTAGCGCTCTCATACAGCCCCACTTATGGCACTGTCAACTCACGTTACATCCAGCTCATGGCATATACAGAGGAATGGCTGGGCAACTACTGAAGATCTGTTCAAAAATATGCTTACTTATGATCAAGGGTTGTGAAATTGGAAGCTAATGATGGATTCATGCATACTTTGAAGTCGTTCTGTGTGCAACATGCTGTGCATTTATCTTTTTTACTTGGAACCATCACCTACACACATTGGAGACAACCATATTGTGGGCTGTCCCAGTCTTCACAATCATAGACTAATAATTCACTAAGAACCAGTTATAGCACACAAACATTAGGAGTCTTCTCTGCATATACTGTACATACTAAGTGTAGCAAGGACTTTGACGAGACCAAGCTTCAGATGTATATGTAAGAACTCAAAGATATTGCTGCTAAATGTGTTTTTCCAAAGCCTAGACTTTTTAGGTGAATTTTAAACACATGGGGCCTAAGTCTGATCTGCACGCATTGGCAATGCCGCACAAAGCTGGACAATGTTATAAGGCTATGTATGTGTACCTGTCGCACAGTGCAGGCATCCTGGCTGTTAGCGCTCCAAGGTGCAGAACAGAGTCTTACGCACAGTCTGGGGAATTCAGTGGGTGTTCCTGGGAGAATACAGGGGATTGGCTGAGCAGATTTGCGCATGCTGCTATAAGTGACAGCAACCAAAGATGCACAACTGCTCACACAGTTAGTTAGATGGAGAAACTGCACTCCACACAGGACTGGTGCAAGTTTTGATGTTGCGACCAATGGTGCAGACACACTGAGATGGAATTGCAGCGCAGCAATACGCAAGTGGGAGTCTCTTACTGTCTGCAGCTTTAGCATAAGATGTAGGCGCAGCAGCAGTAAAAGACGCAACCCAAGCTCAATGCAACTCAGGCCCAATATGTGGTGCTCTGGTTAACTGCCTTAAATAGTAAACACTTTGATATGGGAATCCGGTCTCTAGGTCAACAAGACTTAGGTCGACAATGTCTAGGTCAACTGTAAGTAAGTCGATATGGTTTCTAGGTCGACAGGGACTCTAGGTCGACATGTACTAGGTCGACATGACAAAAGGTCAACATGAGTTTTTCACATTTTTTTTCTTCATTTTTTGAACTTTTTCATACTTCCCGATCCACGTGGACTACAATTGGGAACGGTAACCTGTGCCGAGTGCAGCGTGCGAGCCATGCATGGGGACACGGTGCACTAATTGGGGTTCCCGGTCACTCTACGAAGAAAACGACACCAAACTGGAAAAAAAAATCATGTCAACTTTTTCATGTCGACCTAGAAACCATGTCGACCTACTTATTGTCGACCAATAGTGGTCGACATAGACACTGTCGACCTAAGTCTAGTCTATATAACATACCACACCCTTTGATATGTAGGACATTAATGGAGTGTATTGTTTGGCAACACATCATTTCAATTCAATTAATACTGAAACCTAACCAAAAACGACATCTACATAGCACATTCACACGTCCTGCTACCAAACTGCAAGCATTCCTATTGGCGTAGGCTCAGCTGTGAGGCCGTCACTAGTCAGGGACGGTGTGGTCAGCAGAATTTAGAGCCAAGGACTAGAATTACACAATTAACAGTTTGTGAATTAATTGTACATCACAGCATACCCACTTCATACATATTGGGATATCTGTGTGACTGTAAATGTACCAATAGTCCTACGGAACTTCCCACATACAAATTTATGTATCATAGGTCTCGTTAGTGCTAGACCGTAGTGATGACATGACAATCAGGTAATGTAGAGATTCTGCGGTACTGTGAGCTGAAATGTCATTTCATCGTGCCAAAATAGAGCTACAATAGAGTATACATTATGTTCCAATGCCATTCATTTTCTTAATCCCATAGGTCCACATTTTTTAGGACATATGGGCTTATTCAGAGGTGGATGCAAATCCTGTAGCGACTGCTATCCATGTGCAGTGGTTCTGCGAAAATATGCAAATGCTGCAGCCACTGAGATTCATAATGAGACGCCCACCATCAGCGTCTCCAATCCACCGCGTGTATGCAAAGAAGCATCATCCCACGCACACTGGTCACACCATCGATAATCTGTGCAACCCTGTGATTGCTCAGAAGTCCATTGGAGGTTATGCCGCTGAAGACATTGCAACTTCATATACAGACGCAGTCTCATATATGCCTCTGAAGTGGTCATGACATGTCTGCGTATGACTCGCCTAAGAGGACAGAGAGACAGCCTGCAGCCACAGAGGGGAAAGTGCTCAACATGTAGAAGGCTGCAGGAGGAAGACTGGCAAGCTGAAGGTTGGATAACCCTGGTCTATTCAATATGAAGTAGATGTAAATTTATATTTCTTGCAAAAACGTTGGAGAAAAAAAATATTTTAATAAAGTAAACTCTCAGAACTGATTAAATTAGTGTTTCATTAACAGCAGGTCTTGTATTACTTTGCATAATATCACGGTTCATTCAAGCAAAAATGTTTAAAAATCCTGCAGATGTCTGATCTCCTTGTTATAAGAAAATGTAACATTAGGGAACAGATGAGATTCGCAAAAATCATAGAGTATATATAAGGACCCCTATAGCTTGCTTTTCATTAGCTCTGCGGATGATGGTGGTTTGAAACTGTGTTAGTCTTAACTAAGAGTGACCAAATCATTGGTCATCTTCAGACTAGACTACGTAATCTCCTGCTAACTGACATCCCTGACAAATGCCTCTCTCCACTCCAATCTATCCTCAGTGCTGCAGCCCGGCTCATCTTCCTCACCAAACGCACTACGTCCAACTCCCCTCTCCAACAAGCCCTTCACTGGCTTCCTTTCCCCTTTAGAATCAAATTAAAGCTTCTCACACTCACTTACAAAGCCCTCACTCACTGCTCTCCCATTTACATCTCTGACCTTATCTCCCTTTACACTCCTCTTTGCTCTGCTAATGCACGCCGCCTCTCCTGCTTACTGCTTACTTCCTCGCTCCTTCCTCCAAGATTTTGCACATGCTGCTCCCTATCTCTGGAATTCTCTACCTCTCTCCTCAGACTCTCCACCTCTCTACAAAACATCAAACGGGCTCTCAAACTCCACTTCTTCACCAAACACAGCCAAATCTCATCCTAACCCTTTCTTCCACACTCACTGTCTACCCCACCTGTGTCGCCCCTGTCTGTCTGCCCCTCCCCTTCAGAATGTAAGCTCTCATGAGCAGGGCCCTCTTCCCTCATGTGCTTATCCTTTTCTTACTTATCTTCGATAGCACCAAATCCCGTGCCTCTCTGACACTTATTTCAGTGTTGTCTGCTGCTGTAGCTATGTTTATTTACCCTGTACTTGTTCTATATTGTCTTCAGCTGTTTTGATTATTCATTTATGTACTCTGTAATCAGGTGCTACAGATCAATTGTGGCACCATATAAATAAAGGATAATAATAATAATAATAATAATAATAATAATAAGTACATGTAATTTGTGCTGCTCATTACAGCCACTTTCAGTGATGGGTGTGGTTCATCAAATCGACAGTGTCTAGGTCGACAATGTTTAGGTCGACCACTATAGGTCGACAGTCACTAGGTCGACATGGATGGAAGGTCGACAGGGTTTCTATGTCGACATGTGCTAGGACGACAGGTCTAAAGGTCGACATGAGGATTTTTTTTTTGTGTCGTTTTCTTCGTAGAGTGACCGGGATCCCAAATTAGTGCACCGCATCCCCTCGCATGGCTCGCTTCGCTCGCCATGCTTCGGGCATGGTGCCTTCGCTTCGCTACCACTTCGCTCCGCACACTTTACCGTTCCAATCGTAGTCCACGTGGATCGTTAAGTATGAAAAAATTCAAAAAAAGAAAAAAATGTGAAAAACTCATGTCGACCTTTAGATCTGTCGACCTAGCACATGTCGACCTAGAAACCCTGTCGACCTTCCATCCATGTCGACCTAGTGACTGTCGACTAGTGACTGTCGACTATAGTGGTCGACCTAAACGTTGTCGACCTAGACACTGTCGATCTTCAGACCGGATCCCGTCAGTGATATTTTGTACCTTTATTATATGGTTAGTTTTATATATAAGGCACACATCAATAAATTATAGCATGTGCATTCAATATATGTTAAACTGGTGCATATTTACAATTATTAATTTACAAAAATGAAACATACAAGTAAAATTGTACTGGAAAGTGCTCTGTAACAGCTATGAAGTACACAACCTGTCAACAGATTACACAGCCTTTCCCAAATGCAATGCCCACACCCAGTGTGTTAATATCTGTGTGAGCTGAATGTTTGATGCCAGGCAAACAACATGGCTATGGGTAGATTTTATCTACAGCATACTTGCTGAACTGCTACCCAGGTCCACACAGGATGCGAAGGACGAAGAGACACTGGATGCGAAGGAAGAAGGGACCTAGGTGAAAGATGCAGGGGGCATCAGGCCATGATGATGCAATTTACAGAAAAGTGTGCCATTGAGACGCCTGAGAAAATATTTCTCTGGGGAAGTGGATGGATCTGGGAGGCTACACTCTCAGGAGCTGTGTACAGCTTCCCAAAATGTGGAGTCTCCCAGACATTCCAGGAGAGTAGACAATTACAGGAACCATATCTAATATTTGTTCATGGACTTTAGTATATGAAATTATAAACAGTGTAAGCCATTTGCTCTAGAAATAGTTATTAACCTTTCGTATCTGACTCATTATTTTGATTTGCTGTTAGCCCTCTGGCTATTAGCAAGGACTTTGTAAAACACATGAATGAGAGAGATTCCTCAGGCATTACACTGAGTTCACAATAAATATACTTAAACCCCATAGTGGTAAGTCTGCGTAGAGGGACTGGTGTAAGACACTGAGACATTTATAAAACTGGTGTAGTGTTTGTTGTCCATATTGTCCACAGGCACACAGTAATGTAGGGGAGGATACAAAACTATGCCCTCTATGATGCTGTGACCTTGCTTCCTTTGCCATGCAGCCAATGCGTTTCTAGAATAGGTGCAATGTGTGCGGTGCACACGGGCCCCCGGGTCCAGAGAGGGCCAACACCGCACACATTGCACACATTTTAATACTTGCCTTGCCGGAGTCCAGCATCGGGCGCTGCAATCGCAGCTGAAAATCCCCACCAAAATAGCCGCCACGTGTGCGCTGCAGCCAAATTGATCTCGGGATCATGGCGAGCGCCATGTTTCAGGATACCTGCGCATGCGCAGTAGACTCCGGTAGACTGCTGGAGTCTACTGCGCCGTACAGAGGAGGGGGCCCACCGGAGGTACACACGGGCCCCCTCCTCTGTTGAAACGCCCGTGCATGAAGCACAACATATTCACATTGTCCACTAAGGGATTTAATTTGGGCACACACTGTACAATTATCTGGCAGATAATCTGTCAGATCTGGCTGGTTGGAATGAAAATCTGATAATGGATGAGAGCAAATGTCAATCGACCATTTGCTCCCAAACACTGGAAAATGGATAAAAACTGTTGTCCATACAAATTGGTTAAATCCATAAATTAACCAATTTGTCATTTGCTCTCATACAGTACCAGATTTTCATTCCAACCAGCCAAAACTGGCAGATGAATTGTATAGTTTCTGCCCAGCTTTAATTATGACCCCACTATGGGGGCCCAGCCAATGTCTCAACAGTGCTTTTACATCGCAATTTTTTCTGCAGGTCCAAATATTCTGCTTTTAGCTGGATTAGGAACAAGGCTATAAAATCTACAATTTTAAATTTAATAGAGCTCATCAAGGAAGCCCCTATTTAGGAAAGTGGGTAGAACTTTGTAGCAAGTACTTAAAATAAAAATAAATTTTAAAAAAACTTATATTTGAAATACTTAGTTTTAGTTTAAGATTATCCACAGGAATATTTCCAACTGCAAGCCGACTTTGCTCCTTAAATTTCAGACCTATAGAAAATATGATAAGAGCCAGTCTAAGTAGGTTAGTGTATACACAAACAGAGGGAATACACTAAATTAGAGATGTGAACTTTTCGTGTTTTGTGTTTTGGTTTTGGATCTGTATCCTCGCTTATGTTTTGGATCTGGATTGGTTTTGCCAAAACCACCCTTTCGGGTTTTGGTTTTGGATCTGGATAATTTAAAAAAACAACATAAAAACAGCTAAAATCATAGAATTTGGGGGTCATTTTAATCCTATGGTATTATTAACCTCAATAACATTCATATCCACTCATTTCCAGTCTATTCTGAACACCTCACAATATTGTTCTTAGGCCAAAAAGTTGCACCGAGGTCGCTGGATGCCTAAGCTAAGCGACCCAAGTGGGCAGCACAAACACCTGGCCCATGTAGGAGTGGCACTATAGTGGCAGACAGGATGGAAGTTTTAAAAACTAGGCCCCAAAAAGCACATAATGCAAAGATAAAAAAGAAGTGCACCAAGGTCGCTGGGTGACTAAGCTAAGCGACACAAGTGGGCGGCACAAACACCTGGCCCATCTAGGAGTGGCACTGCAGTGGCAGACAGGATGACACTTTTAAAAAATAGACCCCAAAGAGCACAAAATGCAACGAAAAAAAGACGTGCACCGAGGTCGCTGGATGGCTAAGCTAAGCAACACAAGTGGGCGGCACAAACACTTGGCCCAAATAGGAGTAGCACTGCAGTGGCAGACAGGGTGGTACTTTTAGAAACTAGGCCCCAAAGAGCACATAATGCAAAGAAAAAGAAAAAAAGAGGTGCACCGAGGTCACTGGGTGACTAAGCTAAGCGACACAAGTGGGCAGCACAAACACCTGGCCCATCTAGGAGTGGTACTGCAGTGGCACACAAGATGGCACTTTTAAAAACTAGGCCCAAAACAGCACATGATGCAAAGAAAAAAAATAAGAGGTGTAAGATGGAATTGTCCTTGGGCCCTCCCATCCACCCTTATGTTGTATAAACAGAACATGGACATGTTAACAAACCAATCATTTCAGCGACAGGGTCTGCCACATGACTGTGGCTGAAATGATTGGTTTGTTTGGGCCCCCACAAAAAAGAAGCAATTAATCCCCCCCACCAAAAAAGAAGCAATTCATCTCAATACAGAGGCAAGATGTCGTCCTCATCCTCCGATTCCTCACCCCTTTCAGTGTGTACATCCTCCTTCTCCTCACAGATTATTAATTGATCCCCACTGGAATCCACCATCACAGGTCCCTGTGTACTTTCTGGAGGTAATTGCAGGTAAATGTCTTCCTGGAGGAATGTATGATTTCATTTTGATGAACATCATCTTCTCCATATTTTCTGGAAGTAACCTCCTATGCCGATCGCTGACAAAGCCGATCGCTGACAAGGTGACCGGCTGCAATAAACACTCTTTCGGAGTACACACATGGGGAAGGGGGGGGGGGGGGGGGCAATTTAGGTAAAATGAAGCCAGTTTGGGCAAGGGTTTCCAAATTGCCTCTTTTTCCTGCCAGTATACATACGGACTGTCTGACATGCCTACTTGGATGCAGTCACCCATATAATCCTCCACCATACTTTCAATGGTGACAGCATCATATGCAGTGACAGTAGACATGTCAGTAATCGTTGGCAGGTCCTTCAGTTCGGACCAGATGACAGCACTTACTCCTGACTGCCCTGCATCACCGCCAGCGGGTAGGCTCGGAAATTTTATACTTTTCCTCGCAGCCCCAGTTGTGGGAGAAAATGAAGGAGGAGCTGTTGACAGGTCACGTTATTATTATTATTATTATTATTATTATTATCCTTTATTTATATGGCGCCACAAGGGTTCCGCAGCGCCCGATTACAGAGTACAAATGCACATAAAAAATAGGAAAACAGTGACTTACAGTTGAATACAATATAGGACAAGTACAGGGCAACTAAGCATAACTACACCAGTAAACATAGAGATAAGTTCCAGGTGGTCAAAAAACTGTGGGATCTGGGCAGTTGAGGATTATTAAAGTAAGAAAAGTATAAGCACATGAGGGAAGAGGGCCCTACTCGTGAGAGCTTACATTCTCATACGTTCCGCATGAGTTGACTGCTGTCTCACCAGCAGGTCTTTGAACCTCTGCAAACTTGTGTCTGCCGGAAAGAGAGCTACAACGTAGGCTTTACGCCTAGGATCGTTCACGGTTGCCAAAATGTAGTGCTCTGATTTCAACAGATTGACCACTCTTGAATCCTGGCAAAGCGAATTAAGGGCTCCATCCACAAGTCCCACATACTTAGCGGAATTGTTCCGTCTTAGCTCCACCTTCAAATTTCCAGCTGCTTCTGCAAAAGCCTGATAAGGGGAATGACCTGACTCAAGCTTGCAGCATCTGAACTGACTTCACGTGTGGCAAGTTCAAAGGGTTGGAGAACCTTGCAAAAGATGGAAATCATTCTCCACTGCGCTTGAGCCCGGTGCATTCCCCCTCCTTTCCCTATATCGTAGGTGGATGTATAAGCTTCAGTGTCATTTTGCTGCTCCTCCATCCTCTGAAGCATATAGAGTGTTTAATTCCACCTCGTTACCAACTCATGCTTCAGGTGATGGCAGGGCAGGTTCAGGAGTGTTTGATGGCGCTGGAATTTGCCCAGATGTAATGCTAGCACAGTATTGGTGGCATTGTCCGATATCACAAATCCCCAGGAGAGTATAAGTGGGGAAAAGCCATTGTGCGATGATGTACCTTAGTTTCCATAAGAGGTTGTCAGTGGTGTGCCTCTTACGGAAATCGGTGACACACAGCATAGCCTACCAGGGAACGAGCTGGCGTTTATGAGATGCTGCTACTGGTGATGCTGCTGTTATTGCTACGGGAGGCAATACATCTACCCAGTGGGCTGTCTCAGTCATGTAGTCCTTAGTTTGCCCTGCTACACTTGTCCACATGTCCATGGTTAAGTGGACACTGGGTGCAACTGCATTTTTCAGTACACTTTTCTTAATGTCCCTGTATAGTCCGGGAATCGCTTTCCTAGTGAAGTGGAATCTAGATAGGATTTGGTACCAGGGACACACTACCTCATCAATTGTCTAAATCCCACTGCACCAATGGCGGATACTGGATGTACCTCTAACACCAACATAGCTGTCAAGGCCTCAGTTATTCACTTTGCAACAAAATGACTGCTGTCATATTTCATCTTCCTCACAAAGGATCGTTGGACAGTTAATTGCTTAGTTGAATTAGTACAAGTAGTCTTCCGACTTCCCCTCTGGGATGACGATCGACTCCCAGCAGCAACAACAGCAATGGCTGCAGCAGCAGCAGTACCACTCAAGGATCATCCGGAGGAATCCTGGTTAGGAGACGACTTGTCAGTCATGCCAGTGACATGGCCTGCAGGAATACTGATGTTCCTGACTGAGGAGGAAATTGACGTTGAGGGAGTTGGTGGTGTGGTTTGCAGGAACTTGTGTAAAAGAGGAAGAAGGGATTTAGGTATCGGTGGACTGCTTACACTCTTACCCAAAGTTTATGAACTTGACAATGACTTCTGATGAATGCACTGCAGGTGACGTATAAAGGAGGATGTTCCTAGGTGGTTAACGACCTTACCCCTACTTATTATGGATTGACAAAGGCAACACATGGCTTAACACCTGTTGTCCGGATTTGTGGAGAAATAATTCCACACCGAAGAGGTGGCTTTTTTTGTTATTTTGCTCAGGCATGACAATGGGCTTATTCATCCCACGGACAATTACTATCTCCCCCGATGCCTGATTTAAACAAACCACATCACCATCAGAATCCGCCTTGTCAGCTTCCTCCTCAGCGCCAGCAACACCCATATCCTCATCCTGGTATACTTCAACAGTGACAGCTTCAATTTGAATATCAGAAACTGGACTGTGGGTGCTCCTTCCAACACTTGCAGAGGGCACGCAAATGGTGGAAAGAGCCACCTCTTCCCGTCCAGTGTTGGGAAGGTCAGGTATCGCAACCGCCGACACACTTGGACTCTCCTTGGGGATTTGTGATACCATCTTAGAACGCACAGTTCTTTGCTGTGCTTTTGCCAACTTAACTCTTATCATTTTTCTAGCGGGAGGATGAGGGCTTCCATAGTCAGGTGAAGCTGAACCACTAGTCATGAACATAGGCCAGGGCCTTAGACGTTTCTTGCCACTCCGTGTCGTAAATGGCATATTGTCAAGTTTACGTTTCTCCTCAGACGATTTAAATGTTTGTTTTTTTGGGTGATTTTACAGAACTTTGGCTATTTGGATTTTACATGCCCTCTACTGACATTGGGCATCGGCCTTGGCAGACAACGTTGATGGCATTTCATCATCTATGTCATGACTAGTAGCAGTAGCTTCAGCACTAGGAGGAAGTGGTTCTTGATCTTTCCATATTTTATCCTCCAAATTTTTGTTCTCCATTATTTTTCTGGAGTTATATAACAAAATGCGGCACAGGAGAGCGTACCTCTACACCACACAGGGCAAACTCTGTAAAAATTATTTGGTTTAAATACTAATAACCCCTTTATTTGGAGTAAATAATATAAAGCACAGGACAGAACCACTGAACTTATACGGCAGTACCACTGGACTTACACGGTAGTATCCATAGATTAATATGGTAGTACCACTGGGCTTATAGGGCAGAATCACTGGACTGGATTTATACGCCAGTACCACTAGAAATATACAGCAATATCACTGGACTTATACGGCAGTATCCCTGGACTGGCTTTATATGGCAGTACCACTGGACATATACGATAGTATCCCTGGAATTATATGGAAGTACCACTAGATTGGATTTATACGGCAGTACCACTGGATTTATATGGCAGTACCACTGGACTGGACTTATACGGCAGTATCACTGGAATTATATGGCAGTACCAGTGGACTTATACGGCAGTACCACTAGACTGGATTTATACGGCAGTACTACTGGATTTATATGGCCGTACCACTGGACTTATACGGCAGTATCACTGGAATTATATGGCAATACCACTGGAATTATACGGCAATACCACTGGACTGGCATTATACGGCAGTACCACTGGACATATATGGCAGTATCACTGGACATATACGGCAGTATAACTGGAATTATATGGCAGTACCACTGGACTTATATGGCAGTACCACTGGAATTATATGGCAGTACCACTGGAATTATACGGCAGTACCACTGGACTGGACTTATATGGAAGTACCACTGGACTGGATTTATATGGCAGTACCACTGGACTGGATTTATACGGCAGTATCACTGGACATATATACGGCAGTATCACTGGACTGGATTTATACGGCAGTACTACTGGACATATACATCAGTATCACTGGAATTATATGGCAGTACCACTGGACATATACGGCAGTACCACTGGACTGGATTTATACGTCAGTACCACTGGACATATACGGCAGTATAACTGGAATTATATGGCAGTACCACTGGAGTTATACGGCAGTACCACTGGAATTATATGGCCGTACCACTGGAATTATACGTCAGTACCACTGGACTGGACTTATACGGCAGTACCACTGGACATATACAGCAGTATCACTGAAATTATATGGCAGTACCACTGGACTTATACAGAAGTACCAATGGACTGGATTTATATGGCAGTACCACTGGAATGGATTTATACGGCAGTATCACTTGACTTATAAGGCAGTACCACTGGACATATACGGCAGTATCACTGGACTGGATTTATACAGCAGTACCACTGTACATATACGGCAGTATCACTGGAATGATATGGCAGTACCACTGGACATATACGGCAGTTCACTGGACTGGATTTATATGGCAGTACCACTGGACATATACGGCAGTATCACTGGAATTATATGACAATACCACTGGACATATACGGCAGTACCACTGGACATATACAGCAGTACCACTGGACATATACGGCAGTATCACTGGATTTATACGGCAGTACCACTGGACTGGATTTATATTTCGGTACCACTGGATTTATACGGCAGTACCACTGGTCATATACGGCAGTACCACTGAACATATACGGCAGTACCAGTGGAAATATAAGGCAGCACAGGCACACCACCACTGGACTGATGCAGAACAATACAGCACCACTGCAATGGACTGAACTTATACTGCAGCACTGGATATATGGCAGCAGAAGACACCACCACTGTGACTGGACTGATGCACCACAAGACACCACCACAGCACAACACAGCACTTGAATGACACACATAAGAAAGAGCAGGTCGCCACACCACTTTCCTGCACACTGACAGACACTGAGGAGAGAGACACGTCCTCTCGCTACACTCTCCAGGACTGGAGTGAAAATGCTGGCAACGCGCGGCTCCTTATATGGAATCCAAAACACGGGAGAATCCAACAACGGGAGGATGACGTTTTGCCTCGTTCTGGTTTCCGAGTCAGACGGGAACACCCGAGCCGGACTCGGATCTGGGATCGGGATGTCATGTTTGGTAGAGTTCAGTTCGAACCCGCTCATCTCTACACTAAATGCGGTGTTTGTGCACCAGCTACTAACAAACACAGTGGATACCATTATTTTAGCGGGATGAACTAGCATAAATATTAATGAGTTACCAGAAATATTATGTAGACAGTGTCTCAGTGATGTCACTGTTATCCAGCAAATTGATACACTCTCTGCTCTCAAAATAGCTGTCGCTGTCATTTGAAGGTAGACCTGACTTGCAGAGATTGGTGGGTTTTACATTGACTTTTGGCCACAGTACAGACAAGTATGAAAGAAATTAGTGCCACCACCAGTACTCCCATAGGCCACAACCAGCAATAGGAATAGGGAAGGTCAGCTAAAGCCCAGCTAGCTGCTGCCACCTCCCATGTGACCATGACAGTTAAGTGATTACGGTTGACGTCTCCTCATCTTTGAATAAATAATACATTTTCTACAGAATATAATGATTGTCTCTTCTCAAATTGGGAGGACCATCCCTAAGACATTCATTTTTTTTCTAAAAACACCAATGAACTTGGATTATTTAAATTCTTATACCTCTCTGTAATGAGATAACAGGATGTTATTACACTATTAAAAATGATGGTCATCATGATTATAAATTAATTTCCAAGGCAAATGACACATTTATAAAGGGTCAGTATGATCTTGAAGGATTCAATTTGACTGTTTCACCATATGCAACAGTAGCCACTATGTTGTTCCTTTTGTATCCCTTTCTGAGTATCCTGAGGAACACCTACTAGAAGGTTTAATACCCATCAGTACAACCTGCAATCACCAGCCGGTAACCAGTGGCGCACACGGGAAGGGAGGCTGCCTGGCTGCTCTGATTCGGTGTAATTCACAATCAGAGTGGCCAGGCAGCATACTCTACCTGCCCTGCAAGAATCTCTGGAGGCACCAGCCTGGGAGGCAGATGCCCTCTGACTCAGCCCACCTCTGCTCGAATGTTCATAGAATTATGTAACATTGGGCATCTGTACGTTGTGCCTATACCATAAGGTGGCCCTGTGGGGGTGGGAAGGGGGATTATGGAGTAGGATAGTCTCCAGTCCAGGGGGTGTATTTACTAAACAACCAATTTTATTTTTGATTAATGTTTGGTCGATTCAGTAAATCAGAGATTAACTAAAGACAAAATCGAACAACAAAAAAAAATAAAAAAGGAAAAATAGGATTTTAATTACCTACCGGTAAATCATTTTCTCGTTGTCTGTAGAGGATACTGGGGTTCCATTTAGTACCATGGGATATAGACGTGCCCACTAGAAGCCATGGGCACTTTAAGAATTTAATAGTATGGGCTGGCTCCTCCCTCTATGCCCCTCCTACAAGACTCAGTCTAGGAAACAGAGCCCAAGGAGATGGACATACTTTGAGAGAAGGATAGATAAGGATAATGGTGAGATTCCGAACCACCACACACCAACAGAGGAAAGCTATGCTAACCCAACTTTAAACAGGAACAGCAGCAGCTGAACCAACAACAATACTTAACCAAGTAAGAGTGCAGGAAGAACGAAGCACCTGGCAGGCGCCCAGTATCCTCTATGGACTACGAGAAAAGGATTTACCGGAAGGTAATTAAAATCCTATTTTCTGTTACGTCCTAGAGGATACTGGAATTCCATTTAGTACCATGGGGATGTACCAAAGCTCCCAAACCGGGTGGGAGAGTGCTGAGGTTCCTGCAGAAGTGATTGACCAAACTGAAGTTCCTCAGAGGCCACAGTAGCAAATTTGTAGAACTTAGCAAACGTGTTCGAACCAGACCAAGTAGCCACTCTGCATGTACCCAGGAAGAACCCACCAACCTAGTAGAGTGGGCCTGTGCAGATTTTGGAACCGGCAAACCTGCCATGGAATAAGCATGCTGGATAGTGAGCCCGATCCAGTGTGCAATAGTCTGCTTTGAAGTAGGACACCCAATTTTATTGGGATCATATAAAACGACATATAAATGTCCTCTTTACGTAAACCATCAGAGCCCTCACAACATCCAAAGGCTTTGAAGTAGCGGAAGTGTTGGTGATAACCGGAGCCACAATAGGTTCGTTGATGTTAAACGCTGACACCACTTTCGGAAGAAATTGCTGACGAGTTCTGAGTTCAGCTCTGTCCTCATGGAAAATTAAATAGGGGCTCTTGAGAGAGAAAACCCCCAGCTACGACACACGTCTTGCTGAAGCCAAGAAACAGTGTGACGGTCTTCCACGTAAGATATTTTACATCCACCTCCTGTAATGGTTCAAACCAGTCTGATTGGAGAAACTGCAGTACCAAATTGAGACCCCAAGGTGCCTTGGGAGGCAAAAAGTGCGGTTGGATGCGCAGAACACCTTTCAAAAACGTCTGGACCTCAGGGAGAAAAGCCAATTGTTTCTGAAAGAAAATGGACAAGGCCGAAATCTGGACTTTTATGGATCCCAGAAGTACGCCCACATCCACACCTGCCTGCAGAAAAAGCAGGAAACGTCCCTGGTGAAATTCCACCGCAGAATAAGTTCTGCTCTCACACCAAGAGACGTATTTCTTCCAAATATGGTGGTAATGTTTAGACATTACCCCCTTCCTGGCTTGGATCATAGTCGGGATAACTTTGTTAGGGATCCCTCTTCTGGCTAGACTCAGCCATTAAACTTCCATGCCATCAAAGTAGCCACGGTAATTCCTGATAGACGAACTGGCCCTGTTGGGGAAGATACTCACGAAGAGACTGTTAGGAATTGAGTACCTGGAACTCAGGGGAGTATGCGACTACTGGGAAGTTTCAGTACTCACCGGTAAAGCTGCAGCTAGGTTTGAGGTTGGCAGCAACTCGTGCTCTACCCCTGACTCCGTTACCCCTCTTAGTGGTCGGATGGTGCCTGTGGTGCTAAAGTTCTTGTGCCCACGGCAGCTGCTTTTGAATGGGTGAATTAGATCCGCCCAAACTCCGATGCCCCCCGGTCTTAGTAAGTGACAAGGCACCACCCGAGACTGTGAGTAAGGGGAAACCTAACTAACCCTGCAACATAAATACACGAGTGATAAGACCAACAATGGTTTTAGATGTTATAAACAAATAAACAGTGAGAGCAACAATGCTCAGGGATGTTAAAGATAAAAATATAAACAAAGAACTGTTAGCGTGGATACTCCACAAAACCTGAACACCGGCTGGCAAGATCTGGTCAAGAATCGATCAGGTAAAGTCTCCAGGTCACAGCATAACACAGGCAGGATCTCCAACGAGCTGACAGGGACCAGGAACAGGTTTGCAGGAAGCTAACCAGGAACATACAGGTACAAAACCCTACTTCTATCACCAGCTCTGGATGAAGGGCCATCTGAGTATAAAGGAAGCATGCCCCAATCAGGATAGCTGGAAACCAGGCACAAGTAAACAGGCTGCAATTACACAGACTCACCACAGACGGCCAACAACAGTACTCTAAACAAGTACATGAGAAATCCGGGCATGTAAACAGAAATGTAACATAAAGTACATGCGCAAAATGCAAACAGGAATGAGCCACTGCCGTGGCTCATAACAGAGATAGAGGCCATGGATCTTCGAGGAGCATCTCCAGAAGGTCCGCGTACCAGGCCATTCTTGGCCAGTCCGGAGCAATGAGTATTGCTTGAACCTTTTCCCTTTCTATTCTTTTGAGAATTCTTGGGATCAGAGGAAGTGAAGGAAACATGTACATCATCTGATAGATCCATGGAGCTATCAGAGGGTCTACCACCACTACCTGTGGGTCTCTCGACCTGGAACAATACCGCTTGAGCTTCTTGTTGAGACAAGAGGCCATCATGCCGATTTGTGGATATCCCCACTGATGTGTCAAGCAACTAAACACTTCCGGGTGTAGGCTCCACTCCCCCGGGTGCAGGTCGTGTCTGCTGAGGTTGTCTGCTTCTCAGTTGTTTACTCCAGGAATGAAGACCGCTGACAATGCCACAGCATTTTTTTTCTGCCCAGAGGAGAATTCTTGACACCTCTGACATTGCTGCTTTGCTTTTCGTTCCGCCCTGTCAGTTTATGTACGTCACTGTCGTTACATTGTCTGACTGGACTTGAATGGCCCGATCCTGAAGAAGATAAGAGGCCTGCAAAAGGGCGTTGTATATGGCCCTGAGTTCCAGACTGTTGATTGGAAGGACCACTTCCTGACCTGACCATCTTCCTTGAAACTGCACCCCCTGGGTGACTGCTCCCCAACCTCGGAGGCTTGCATCCGTGGTTAACAGGATCCAGTCCTGAATTCCGAACCTCCGACCCTCGACGAGGTGTGAGGTCTGCAGCCGCCACAGAAGGGAGATCCTGGCTTTTGGCTACAGACGAATCCTCTGGTGCATGTGAAGATGCGATCCGAACCATTTGTCCAACAGATCGAGCTGGAAGGGTCTTGCGTGAAACCTTCCGTATTGAATCACCTCGTAAGAGGCAACCATTTTCCCCAGAAGACAAATGCATAGATGCACTTATCACCGGGCTGGCTTCAGGACAGCCCGAACCATCAACTGGATTACCAATGCCTTTTCCAATGGAAGGAACACTTTCTGCGATGTGTCCAGTATCATTCCCAGGAATGGAAGCCTCCGTGTTGGCTCTAGGTGAGATTTCGGAAGGTTCAGAATCCACCCGTGATCCTGGAGAAGTTTGGTGGAGAGGCCAATGCTATCCAGCAACCTCTCCCTGGATGGCGCCTTTATCAGAAGATCATCCAGGTACGGAATGATGTTCACTCCCTGCTTGCGGAGGAGAAACATAATCTCTGCCATCACTTTGGTGAACACCCTCGGTGCCGTGGAGAGACCGAATGGCAGTACCTGGAACTGGTAGTGACAGTCCTGTAGTGCAAACCGTAGATAAGCCTGGTGAGGCGGCCAGATTGGAATGTGAAGGTACGCATACTTGATATCCAGAGGACAAGGAATTCCCCTTCCTCCAGACCTGAGATCACGGCTCTCATGAGACTCCATCTTGAACTTGAACACTCTTAAGAACGGGTTCAAGGACTTGAGGTTCAGAATTGGACGTACTGAACCATCTGGTTTCGGCACTACAAACAAGTTGGAATAGTACCCCTTGTTGTGTAGATGAGGTGGAACTGGAACAATGACTTGAGTCTGTACCAGTTATTGGATGGCCTGTTGTAAAGTTACACTTGCCTCTTGTGAAGCTGGGAAGCCTGATTTGAAGAATCTGTGAGGTGGGAGCTTCTGGAACTCCAGTCTGTTGCCCTGGGAAATAAGATCTATTACTCAGGGATCCCAGCATGAAATTGACCAGATGTGACTGAAGAATTGTAGTCGGGCTCCCACCTGACAGACCTCCAGGCCTCGCAGCCCACCGTCATGCTGAAGGCTTTGAAGAAGCAGAGCCTGAGCTCTGTTCCTGAACACCTGCTGTTGCTGGTTTGCATGGTTTACCTCTTGCGCCTCTGGAGGCCGTAGAAGTACCTCTGGATTTTCCCTTAAACTTGGCTGTCCGAAAGGACTGTAAATTTGAATCTCAATAAGCTTTCCTGGCTGGGGGAGCTGTGGAAGGAAGATACGTAGACTTACCCGCAGTACCTTTGGAGATCCATTTGTCCAGTTCGTCTCCAAACAAGGCCTCTCCTGTGAAAGGTAGGCCTTCCACGCCTTTCCTGGAGTCTGCATCAGCAGTCCACTGGCATAGCCACAAGCCCCTGCGTGCTGACACTGCCATAGCGGTGGTGCGTGCATTAAGCAAAACAATCTCTTTTATGGCTTCCACCATAAAGTTTGCTGAGTCCTGTATATGCTGCAGGAGTAAAACAATATCCCCCCTAGACACGCAGCTGTGTACTGTGTCTGGAGACGCAATCCGCTCCAGTTAGAAGTCGTGCGTCTCCGTACCCTCATGCCGCCATTTAATGGCCGGTGACCCGCTAGTCGGGACGCTGGCTTAGTACTCACCACTCTTCTTTCTTCTGGCTCTGTGGCGTGTCTCGACTTGCTGCGGGAATGTACGCTCGCTGTGGTGGGGCTTGCAAATAGTTCCCTCAGGAGCTCAGTGTTCTGTCAGCGGGGAACGGGACCATTAATCCTTCAAAAGGTTGGGCCGTTCTCCCCCCCCTAAGTCCTACGAAGCAGGCAGGCTGGTGCCAACCAGCCCTGCCTGAAAATAACAAACATATAAAATAAATGCAGAAAACTCTTCAGGAACTTCCATAAGCGTGACCGGCTCCTCCGGGCACATTTTCTAAACTGAGTCTTGTAGGAGGGGCATAGAGGGAGGAGCCAGCCCACACTATCAAATTCTTAAAGTGCCCATGGCTCCTACTGGACCTGTCTATACCCCATGGTACTAAATGGAACCCCAGTATCCTTTAAGACGGAAGAGAAATAAAAAAAAACATTACCTCAAATTAAACCATCAATGTTTTCTCATAGGGCACAATGCAAATCAGAGATTTACTAACAATAGGTTTATAAATTGACCAAAAATCAAAAACAGAGCTCGATCAAATAGATCAATAAGTGGCATTTTTCATTACTAAAACACATTCTAATGCTTAAACCTTCATTACGATGCCTATAAAAAGCAGAGATGGCATGTGCTATGCTGATGTTTCACAATTGACAGTAAATTGCATGTGCTTCTCACTACGAATGAACCAAAATCTAATAGTGATTGCTCTCTCAGCGCTTACATTCACACACAGTGAATAAAAAAGGAATAAAAAAGTTAGTATTGGGTGTATGCTATAGGCCGCCTGGTATCAACGCATCTGATGATGAATTGTTACTAAAGCAAATTGAAAGAGCAGCAGGAGTAGGAGACATAGTAGTGATGGGAGATTTTAACTATCCAGAGATAAACTGGAAAAACGATTCATGTGATATTGCTAGGGGCAATATGTTTTTAAACACACTTAATGATAACTACTTAGTCCAACTAATTGAGGAACCAACTAGGTACAATGCAATCTTAGACCTGGTATTAACAAACAATGGGGATTTGGTATCAGGTATTATAGTAGAGGAACCCATAGGAAACATCGACCACAATATGGTCACATTCAATATCAGTTTCTATAAACAGCCCTATACTGGCTCAACTAGGACTTTAAACTTCAGCAAAGCAAATTTTGAAAAGATGAGGGTATTTTTCAGGGATACTGAATGGGAAGGTTTGTTTTTAAGAAAAAATACTACGGAGAAATGGGAGGTACTAAAATTCCTGCTAGCTAAAAATACACTCAAATGTATTCCTATGAGTAGCAAAAAAAGGAATAAAATTCATAAACCGATGTGGCTTAACAAAAAGATTAAGGAACTTATGGGCAAGGAAAGGCGAGCATTTAAAAAATACAAATCTGACGGGGAAGCAGAGTTATTTCAGCACTATAAGGAATGTAACAAAATTTGCAAAATGGAAATAAGAGCGGCTAAAGTAGAAACTGAAAAACTAGTAGCAAAGGAAAGCAAAGCGAATCCCAAAAAATTATTTAAATACATTAATAGCAAGAGATTAAAGAAGGAGAGTATAGGCCCTTTAAAAGACAAATTGGGAGTCTTAAGCAAAAATGATAATGACATAGCGGACACACTAAATGAGTTTTTTTCAACAGTATTCACTCGTGAGGACCCAATTCGGGGACTAACGCACAATCTCAATAATGACAATATCACACTGATAGGTACTTATTTAAGCGAGGAAGTAGTCTGTGACAGATTAAAACATTTAAAGATTAATAAATCACCAGGGCCCGATGGTATTCTTCCAAGGGTTCTAATGGTGCTTCACTCTGAACTGCCAAAACCGCTATCTTTGATCTTTAAGGATTCAGTTATATCAGGTATGGTTCCCAAAGACTGGCGTATAGCGGAAGTAGTGCCTATATTCAAAAAGGGAAGTAAAGCTGAACCAGGTAATTATAGACCAGTTAGTCTTACATCTATAGTGGGGAAAGTATTGGAAGGTATTCTAAGAGATAGTATTCAGAAGTTCCTTGAAACCAATAAGGTCATTAAAAGGAATCAACATGGGTTTATGAAGGACAGATCCTGTCAAACCAACTTACTTGGCCTTTATGAAACAGTAAGCGCAAACCTAGATCAGGGTAAAGACGTGGATGTAATCTTTTTAGACTTTGCCAAAGCGTTCGATACTGTACCACACATGAGACTAATCTACAAGCTACAAGAATCAGGGCTAAGAAGCACAATATGCACTTGGGTCAAAAACTGGTTAGATAATAGGAAGCAGCGCGTTGTGGTTAATGGATCTTTTTCAACTTGGACTGAAGTGCTAAGTGGTGTGCCGCAAGGCTCAGTATTAGGACCGCTATTGTTTAATATTTTCATTAACGACCTAACAGAAGGTCTAGAGAGCATGGTGTCAATTTTTGCAGATGATACCAAATTGTGTAAGGCTATAAATACAGAGGAGGATGCCGAGTCTCTTCAGAACGACTTAGTTAAATTAGAAGCATGGGCAGCCAAATGGAGAATGCGCTTCAACACAGACAAGTGTAAGGTAATGCACTGTGGTAACAAGAGCATAAATTACACCTACCTACTAAATGGGGTAAAATTAGGGGATTCTGTACTGGAAAAGGACTTAGGTGTCCTCGTAGATAGCAAGCTAAGCAGTAGTACCCAAAGTAGGACTGCAGCAAAGAAGGCTAATAAGATATTAGCATGCATAAAACGGGGTATTGATGCTAGGGACGAGAGTATTATACTCCCGTTATATAAATCACTAGTGAGGCCACACCTTGAATACTGTGTACAATTCTGGGCACCGTACTACAAAAAGGATATCCTGGAGCTTGAAAAGGTACAGAGGAGGGCGCCCAAACTAATTAAGGGCATGGAGACGATGGAATACAAGGAAAGGCTTGAAAGACTAGGCATGTTTACATTGGAAAAGCGGAGACTAAGAGGGGATATGATCAACATCTACAAATATATAAGGGGACAATACACAGAGCTTGCGCGGGACCTGTTTTTGGTTAGATCAACACAGAGGACTCGTGGACACTCGCTCAGGTTAGAGGAGAGGAGATTCCGCACAATACGGCGTAAAGGCTTTTTCACGGTAAGGACAATACATGTTTGGAATTCCCTGCCCGAGGGAGTTGTAATGGCGGAATCTGTCAACACCTTTAAGAATGGGTTAGATAAATTCCTAATGGATAAGGATATCCAGGGGTATGGTGCATAGTCATGCATTATAGTTACTATAACTAAGGATAAAATGTAACGGCTGACAACAGCATCAGTCAGAAATTTTAGTCAAATCATCATGCATAGGAGACCACAAATAGGTTGAACTCGATGGACAATTGTCTTTTTTTCAACCTCAGATACTATGTTACTATGTTACAGTGATTGACAGTCAGGCACCATTTGTGGGCGTTGATGGGGGAGTTGTGGCAAAAACACAGCTGCATCATGGCAATGTTTGAAGCATGTCACTGGCTGCCCCAGCAAATCCGTACTCAAACAGAGTGGCTCCGGTGTCTCTGTTAAGGCTGCCATGCTGCGTGGCCATTGATTTACTTGAGCTGTCAATTACTGAAGGATCTGCGTGTGCACTGCGAATATATACGCAGTTGCTTTGTCTTTGCAATGGATACCCAGACGCAAAACGCAATGGAGCCAACTAACCTACCTTCTCAGCCACACTTGTGAGCTTGGACTATTTACATTGCTAACAGCGCAGTCAGGTGATTCCTGACTTAAGGACATCATACTACAAGGACTTCACTGACACTTACAGATCAGCAACTTGTCTTTTATTCTACAAAGTTTTAATGATTTTCATGTTTGTTGCATTATAACAATACATATACCTTTATAAAAAATATAATGCCCTATGCAGAATTTCTGTACATGCTGGAAGTATATACATGTCCATGTGAAGATAGAAGTCGTATACAAAGCATAACACAGATAAGTCTTAAAGTTTTACTGGTACGCAGATTTTACTGCCAATGGTAACACAGCACAAAGAATTTTATGTATTATAGTGGCACTTTATCCAGACCTCTTACACCATTGCTGTGTAATATCACATTTATTTCTTGTATGCTGCTATACTGATTACGAGATCATATAACATGCAATCCTTAAAGAATTACAATCTGGTACGTAGATTTGTCTTCTATAACGACACAGAGTATTTTATTACTGCCACTTTACCCCACTTCTTTGATTACACTATTTTGAGTTTTTTCTTTCATATGTATTCATTCATATACTGGAACCGTAATTACATCATCCATGTCCAAATGAGACACACACCAGGGAATAATAGGATTTTAATACCTACCGGTAAATCCTTTTCTCTTAGTCCGTAGAGGATGCTGGGGTCACATTAAGAACCATGGGGTATAGACGGGATCCGCAGGAGATATGGGCACTTTAAGACTTTCAAAGGGGTGTGAACTGGCTCCTCCCTCTATGCCCCTCCTCCAGACTCCAGTTATAGGAACTGTGCCCAGGGAGACGGACATTTCGAGGAAAAGGATTTAATTTTTAACTAAGGTGAGATACGTACCAGCTCACACCTCAAGCACGCCGTACAACGTGGCATTCAACACAATGCAAGTCTACGGCATGAACAACATCAGCAACAGGCTGACTATAAACGTAACACAACATGTGTGTAACCACAACTAATAACTGCAGATACAGTACGCACTGGGACGGGCGCCCATCATCCTCTACGGGCTAAGAGAAAAGGATTTACCGGTAGGTATTAAAATCCTATTTTCTCACACGTCCTAGAGGATGCTGGGGTCACATCAAGAACCATGGGGTTATACCAAAGCTCTAGAACGGGCGGGAGAGTGTGAACGACTCTGCAGCACCGATTGACCAAACATGAGGTCTTCCTCGGCCAGGGTATCAAACTTATAAAACTTCGCAAAGGTATTTGAACCCGACCAAGTAGCTGCTCGGCAAAGTTTTAATGCCGAGACCCCCCAGGCAGCCGCCCAGGACGAGCCCACTTTTCTGGTAGAATGGTCCTTCACCAAATTCGATAACGGCAATCCAGGCGTAGAATGGGCATGCTGAATCGTATTACAGATCCAGCACGCAATAGTCTGCTTGGAAGCAGGAACCCCAATCTTGTTGGGAGCAAACAGGACAAACAGAGCCTCCATTTTCCTAATCTGAGCCGTTCTGGCGACATAAATTTTCAAAGCTCTGACTACATCGAGAGACTTCGATTTCACTAAGGCATCAGTAGCCACTGGCACCACAATAGGTTGGTTCATGTGGAATGATGAAACCACTTTCGGCAGAAATTGCTGACGAGTCCTCAACTCCGCTCTATCCTCATGGAAAATCAAATAGGGGCTCTTGTGAGACAAAGCCGCCAATTCAGACACCCGCCTAGCAGATGCCAAGGCCAACAATATGACCACTTTCCAAGTGACGAATTGCAACTCTACCTTCTGTAAAAGTTCAAACCAATGTGATTTAAGGAACTGCAACACCACGGTAAGATCCCATGGAACCACTGGGGGCACAAAGGGAGGATGGATGTGCAACACGCCTTTCACGAAAGTCTGAACTTCTGGAAGGTAGGCCAATTGTTTTTGAAAGAAAACCGATAAGGCTCAAATTTGTACTTTAATTGAGCCCAACTTTAGGCCCGCATCCACACCTGCTTGTAGAAAATGTAGAAAACGTCCTAACTGAAACTCTTCCGTAGGAGCCTTCTTGGATTCACACCAAGACACATATTTCCTCCAAATACGGTGGGAATGTTTAGACGTTACCCCTTTTCTAGCCTGAAGAAGTGTGGGAATGACTACACATGGGATACCCTTTCGGGCTAGGATCCGGCGCTCAACCGCCAAGCCGTCAAACGTTACCGCGGTAAGTCTTGATACACGCACGGCCTCTGCTGTAACAGATCCTCTCGTAGAGGAAGAGGCCAGGGATCTCCTATGAGTAATTCCTGAAGATCTGGATACCAAGCCCTCCTTGGCAGTCTAGAACAATGAGGATCGCCTGAACCTTTGTTCTTCTTATGATCTTTAGCACTTTTGGAATGAGAGGAAGCGGAGAGAATACATACACCGACTGAAACACCCATGGTGTTACTAGTGTATACACTGCTATAGCTTGAGGGTCCCTTGACCTGGAACAATATCTCTGCAGTTTCTTGTTGAGACGAGACGCCATCATGTCTATTTGAGGAATTCCTTAACGACTTGTCACTTCTGTGAAGACCTCTTGATGAATACCCCACTCCCCTGGATGGAGATCGTGTCTGCTGAGGAAGTCTGCTTCCCACTTGTCCACTCCTGGAATGAAGATTGCTGACAGAGCGCTTGTATGTCTTTCCGGCCAACTGAGAACTTTTGTGGCCTCTGCCATCGCCGCTCTGCTTTTTGTTCCGCCCTGGTGGTTTATGTACGCTACTGCTGTTATATTGTCCGATTGAATCAGGACAGGCAGATTGTGCAGAAAATGTTCCGCTTGAAGAAGGCCGTTGTAAATGGCCCTTAACTTCAGAACGTTTATGTATAGACAAGTTTCTTGGCTTGACCATTTTCCCTGGAAGTTTTCCCCGTGTGACTGCACCCCAGCCTCAAAGACTCGCATCTGTGGTTACCAGGATCCAGTCCTGGATCCCGAACCTGCGCCCTTTTAGGAGGTGAGAGCTGTTCAGCCACCACAGGAGTGAAATTCTGGTCTTGGAAGACAGGATTATTCTTTGGTACATGTGCAGGTGGGATCCGGACCACTTGTCCAACAGGTCCCACTGAACACTCTGGTATGGAATCTGCCAAACTGAATGGCCTCGTAGGCCGCCACCATTTTCCCCAGTAACCGAGTGCATTGATGGATTGACACTCTTGTCGGTTTCAGAATTTGTTTGACCAGGTTCTGAATTTCCAGAGCTTTTTCCATTGGAAGAAAAACTCTCTGTAATTCTGTGTCCAGAATCATTCCCAAAAACGACAGCCGCGTCGTCTGCACCATCTGTGATTTCGGCAAGTTTAGGAGCCAACCATGTTTTTGCAGAACTGTAAGGAGAGCGTAATGTTCTGCAGTAACTGGTCCCTGGATCTCGCCTTTATCAGGAGATCGTCCAAGTACGGGATAATTGTGACTCCCTGCTTGTGCAGGAGAACCATCATTTCCGACATTACTTTGGTGAAAACCCTCGGAGCCGTGGACAGACCAAACGGCAACGTCTGAAATTGGTAATGACAATCCTGAACTACAAATCTCAGGTAAGCCTGATGCGGAGGATAAATGGGAACGTGCAAGTAGGCATCCTTTATGTCTACCGACACCATAAAATCCCCTTGCTCCAGAGTGGAGATCACCGCCCGGAGAGATTCCAACTTGAATTTGAATTTTCTTAGGTAGAAATTGAGGGATTTTAGATTCAGGATTGGTCTGACCGAGCCATCCGGCTTCGGGACCACGAACAGGCTCGAATAAAATCCTTCTCCCTCTGTGACGGGGGAACTTTGATAATGACCTGATTTTGACACAATTTTTGTATTGTGTCACGTATAACCTCCCTGTCCGGAAGAGAAGCTGGTAAGGCCGATTTGAAAATTCGGCGAGAGGGAACGTCTTGAAACTCTAGTTTGTACCCCTGGGACACTATTTCCAAAACCCATGGGTCCAGGGCCGAACGAACCCAGAACTGACTGAAGAGTTTGAGACGCGCCCCCACCGGTGCGGACTCCCGCAGAGGAGTCCCAGCGTCATGCGGTGGATTTGGCAGAAGTCGGGGAGGACTTCTGCTCCTGGGAACCTGCCACTGCCGGTGACTTTTTTCCTTTCCCCCTTCCTCTAGTAGCAAGGAAGTAAGAACCTCGGCCTTTCTTGTATTTATTTGGCCGAAAGGACTGCATCTGATAGTGGTGTGTTTTCTTTTGTTGTGCAGGAACATAAGGTAAAAAGGACGACTTACCCGCGGTAGCCGTAGATACCAAATCGGCGAGGCCGTCACCAAACAAGACACCACCTTTATACTGTAGAGACTCCATATTTTTCTTAGAGTCAGCATCAGCATTCCATTGCTGAATCCACAATGCTCTTCTAGCTGAGACTGCCATGGCATTGGCATTTGCACCCAAAAGCCAATATCAATCGCAGTTTCTTTTAGGTAGGCTGCAGCATCCTTGATATAACCTAGTGTCAATAGAATGCTATCCCTATCCAGGGTATCTATAGATGACAAGTTATCTGCCCATTTTTCGATAGCACTACTCACCCTCGCAGATGCAATGGCTGGCCTGAGCAGCGTACCTGTGGTGACATAAATGGATTTCAATGTAGTTTCCTGCCTACGATCCGCCGGATCCTTAAGGGCTGCCGTGTCAGGGGACGGAAGAGCCACCTTTTTGGACAGCCGTGATAGAGCCTTTCCACAATGGGTAGTGACTCCCACTTTTCCCTATCCCCAGAGGGAAACGGATACGCCACCGGAATCCTCAGGCTTCTTCCCGTTATACATACAGACCCTCTTGTCAGGAACAAGAAGGTCCCCATGCCTGATTCTGAGACTCAGATTTATCCAATCTCTTATTAATAAGAGCCACATTAGCATTCAAAGCATTCAACACATTTACCCAATCAGGAGTCGGCGGTGCCGATAGGGTCACTCCCACAGCCGTTTGTGTCCCTAATACAGTCTCCTCCTGGGAAGAGCACTCCGCCTCAGACATGCCGACACACGTGTATTCACCACTCACAGACACACTGGGCATATAGGGGACAGACCCACCTAAAGTCTGTCAGAGAGACACAGAGGGAGTTTGCCAGCTCACAACCCAGCGCTTCACCAACGGTTCTGAAAACACTAAATAATGCCCCACACCTGTAGCGCTTTTATAATCAACATATATTGCACCAAATTTACTGTGCCCCCCACCCCCCCGTTTGTCACCCTGATACTTATGCAGCAGTGAGAGGTGGGACCAGCGTCTCTGCAACCTGTGTAGAGAAAATGGCGCTGGGCTGTGTGAGCTGTGAGGGCTAAGCTCCGCCCCGTAATGGCACGCTTCAGTCCCGCTATTTTTTCAAAACTTTTATACTGGCGGGGGTTAGGACGGTGCCCTGGCACTATGTCCCCCTGATGCCAGTGTCAAATAGAGGTTTATATACGTCACCTGCAGCGAATTCATCAGAAGTCATTGTCAAGTTCAGAAACTTTTGGTAAGAGCATAAGCAGTCCACTAACACCTAAATCCCTTCTTCCTGTTGTATCCAAGCTCCTGCAAGCCACACCACCAACTCCCTCAACGTCAATTTCCTCCTCAGTCAGAAACAGGCCATGTCACTGGCATGACTGTCCTCTCCTAACCGGGATTCCTCTGGAGGATCCTTGAGTAGTACACCTACTGCTGCCGCTGATGTTGTTGCTGCTGGGAGTCCATCGTCATCCCAAAGGGGAAATCAGAAGACCACTTGTACTACTTCAACTAGGCAATTGACTGTCCAACAGTCCTTTGCGAGGAAGATGAAATATGACAGCAGTCATCCTGTTGCAAAGCGGATAACTGAGGCCTTGACAGCTACTGTATGTTGGTGTTAGACGTGCGTCCGGTATCCGCCATTAGTTCAGTGGGACTTAGAGAATTGTTTGAGGTAGTGTGTCCCCGGTACCAAATCCCATCTAGGCAGGCGATACAGAGAATGTACAGAGACGTCAGAAAAAAAAGTGTCCTCAGTGTCCTAAAAAATATGGTTGTACCCACTGTCCACTTAACCACGGACATGTGGACAAGTGTAACAGGGCAGACTAAGGACTATATGACTGTGACAGCCCACTGGGTAGATGTATCGCCTTGTGCAGCAACAACAGCAGCGGCACCAGTAGCAGCATCTCAGAAAACGCCAGCTCGCTCCAAGGCAGGCTACGCTGTGTGTCACCGGTTTCAGTAAGAGGCACACCACCGATAACCTCTTAGAAAAACTGAGGGAAATCATCGCCCAATGGCTTACCTCACTTAGACTCTCCTGGGGATTTGTGATATCAGACAACGGCACCAATATTGTGCGAGCATTAAATAAGGGCAAATTCCAGCATGTCCCATGTTTTGCTCACACAATAAATTTGGTGGTGCAGCATTTTTTGAGAAACAACAGGGCAGGGCAGGAGACGCTTTCGGTGGCCAAAAAAATTTCGGGACACTTTCGCCATTCAGCGACTGCGTGACGAGGACTGGAGGACAATTCCATCTTGCACCTCTTTTTTTTCTTTGCATTATGTATTTTTGTGGCCTAGTTTTTCAAACTGCCATCCTGTCTACCACTGTAGTGCCACTCCTAGATGGGCCAGGTGTTTGTGCCGCACACTTGTGTCGCTTAGCTTAGTCACCCAGTGACCTCGGTGCACCTCTTTTTTTTTCATTGCATGATGTGCTCTTTGGGGCCTATTTTTTAAAACTTCCATCCTGTCTGACACTGCAGTGCCACTCCTAGATGGGCCAGATGTTTGTGCCGCCCACTTGTGTTGTTAGCTTAGTCATCCAGCGACCTCGGTGCAACCATTTGGCCTAAAAACAATATTGTGAGGTATTCCTAATATACTAGAAATGAGTGGAAATTAATGTTATTGAGGTTAATATACCGTAGGATCAAAATTACCGTCAAATTCTGTGATTTTAGCTGTTTTTATGTTTTTTTCAAAAATTATCCAGATCCAAAACCAAAACCCAAAACGGTGGTTTTGGCAAAACCAATCCAGATCCAAAACACGAGCGGCGATCCAGATCCAAATACAAAACACAAAATACGAAAAGTGCTCACCGCACATCTGTAGTATATAGTAGATGCAGCATAAGATATGGAAAATGGAACTCCAGGTTGTGATCCAACACCACAGTGTTTATTTACAGAATTTGAAATACAGAGCGATGTATTGGGCAGCAAAGTTCTTGAGAAAGGGCACTTGGCTGCCCAAAACTGGTTGTATATTTAAATTTTCAAATGCTGTAAATAATGACTAAGGTGGTTGAATCACAACTTGGAGTGCCCTTTCCCATATCTATAAATATATCTATAACTATATCTTATAAAATGGCCTCTGTAGGATGAAATAGATACAGAATAGTAGGAAAAAAATAGTTCAGAATAGGCTGTTTAATTTCAATTATTTTTAATTCATAAATGTTTAACTGGAATGCAGTGTAAGTGAATAAAACAGTTGAAAGTTTTCACTCAGAAATATCAGTCAGTGAGGCGGTGATGTGTTGCTGTCAGTGAGGCGGTGATGTGCTGCTGCCAGTGAGGCAGTGATGTGATGCAGTCAGTGAAGCAGTGATGTGATGCGGTCAGTGAGGCAGGGATGTGTTGCGGTCAGTGAGGCAGTGATGTGATGCTGTCAGTGAGGCAGGGATGTGATTCTGTCAGTGAGGCAGGGATGTGATGCTGTCAGTGAGGCAGTGATGTGCTGCTGTCAGTGAGAAAGAAATGTCCTGCTGACAGTGAGGCGTTGATGTGCTGCTGTCAGTGAGGCGGGATGTGGTGCTGACAGTGAGGCAGTGATGTGCTGCTAACAGTGAGGCGGTGATATGCTACTGACAGTGAGGAGGTGATGTGCTGCTGTCAGTGAGGCGGGATGTGCTGCTGACGGTGAGGCAGTGATGTGCTGCTGACAGTGAAGCGGTGATGTGCTGCTGTCAGTGAGAAAGAGATGTGCTGCTTTTCTGTGAGTAATCTCTCTAAGAGTGGTGCTATTATTTACAGGTGGTGCTGTGACAGTTGGAGGTAGCTAAAGTGTGGGATTACTCTGGAAAGTGTGTGGTCGTTGGGAAATAATGCAGATTATATATGATCTAATGTGTCCAATCATGTTATTGAGTTTTCTGTCATTATACCATGCCATTTGTAAATAAAATAACAATTTAATCTCTCTCTCTCCCTCTCTCTCTCTCTATATATATATATATATATATATACTATATATATATATATATATATATATATATATATATATGCATACATACATACATACATACAGATGGGTCACGGTTATCTTGACTAGTTTTCTGCGCCTAGGCACAACATGACTTATTAGCCTATACCCTTCATCAATTGTTCTGGACTGCAATACAATACAGAGAACAGCAGGGGATTAAGTCATTACACCAGGGGGTTAAGTCCGACTGGCCAGTCTCAGTTAATCCTATCAAAGGTCAAGATAAATGTAGACCCATCTGTACATATATACATAAACACATGACATGCGGTCTGTCGATATATGAACATGTTGATATTCTCACATGTCAACTCTATGAATATGGTTACCGTCAACATAATATACCAAACCCTGCTGGCTGTGTGCTGCGGTGAATGGCTAGAAGAGAGCCACTAACAACTGTGTTACTATACTAATACATTTTAATGTACATGTGGATTGTAACGAAACACAATATTCATGTAGCAGTGTTTCATTTTGATACTGATAGACATTGTTGGATGTGCAAATTAAAGATTTGTTGGTTAGATACGGCTGCTGTGACCTGAACCATTGGCTGATGCGAGTTCACATAATAATATCCTATGACAGTGACATAGGGAATCAGAGGGAATGTTGCAGTAAGAAAGAAGGACAGCTGACTGCATGCAGTCTTGAGCAAAGAAAAAGCAATAGGACAAAGCCAGAGAGGCGCATACACAGTCGAGTCACATTACCATGACTCCTACATTTGAAGTTGGCAGCGTGTAGCCCATGAAGTACATCACGTGTTGTGTGCTAGCTTGGCGGGTATATAAGGTGTGTGATAGGCCGTCTGTATAAGAAAAGAACACTGTGCTATTTAAGAACCTTCCAGACTCCAAATATTTTTACTCTATGAGGAAGCTCCAGTGACGAGCGAAACTAGTCAGAGGAAAGAAGGGACATCTGATGACAATACCATTCATTGCGGTTATCACCTAAGAATCACTGCACCACGCCGGACGCCAGCGAAATTACATCAGCGGCTTCACTTGGGACTGCAGCGGCATTTCATACGTTGGGGGCCGGAGACGTCCGGAGCTCCCTAGCCGCACCTGACCGGCAGTGCAGTGTATCTCCAGCTGGATCCGTCTACGTGTAAGACGGAGGGTGAGAACTTTTACCATTTAGCCAGCCTGATTAGGCAATCAGGAACTGTTACTATTATCTATGCAAAAGGAATTGCTGGAGACTTTGTAACAACGAGTGTTCAGTGTATTAACACAAGGAGCCGTTTTGAGACTTTGTAACAACAAGCGGTGATTACTACATCTGATCATTCCATCTCTCTTGGAAAAAAGTTTTTTTGGGACCGCACTAGTCTTACAGTAAATTATTGATGTCCTCTGAAAAGCTGATTTATGATACTTTACTGTAAGACTAGTGCGGTCCCAAAAAAACTTTTTTCCAAATTAGACATTGGCTGTTAATTCAGTCTTCGTGGGATACCAGCACAGTCACATTATTATTATTATCAGGACAGGTCCCTCCTTCTCTTAGGATAACCTGCCCTATATTTTCAATATTACATAAGGAGTTTCTAAGCTCACTCTATTATGAGTTTCAATTTAAAACAAGAACTCAGTTCAAGACGGAAAAATAAGTATAACCTTGATGATATCTTCCCGAGTGATTTGGTAGACACTGGACCCCACATCAGTTGGGAAGAGGACTTTTATAGATTGAATTCCATACTACATAAACAAATCAGAACTAACTGGGACTTAACTACTCTGGAAAATTATATTAAAAATAAAATATCTCCACGTGGTCTCCGTCCAAGAGTTTTTCCAACATTTGATCTAGCCAATGAGAGTCTCAAAAAAGAATGGGAACATGTTCTTTTAAAATGTTCAAATGACTTGATGAATGTTCTAATCAAACACAACAACCTCATATTAGAAGATTGTGAACACAATCTAGAAGAACTGGGTAAGAAATTAGAGACCTGGGAAAAAGACTCTCAATTCCAAAGATGTTTTGAGAAAAATAAATTAGAGCTTCAAGCCTATGAACAGATGATCATAGATAGGAAAAAGACCAAATACGCCAGAGACAAAAGAGACTTTGCGTCCAGGAAAATATTTAAATGGCAAAAGACATCCTGGAAAAAAGATCCTCCTAGATATACAGGTCAATATTCGTCATCGGAGGCTGAGACGTCGGGAGCAGAAGATATTCCAGAATATACTACAGAAAGATATCCAAATCCTAGAAGTGATACATCCGGTAACCCTCAGAATTCAGCCTCTTTTTTAGGGGATCCCCGAGGAGGAAGAGGCAGACAAAGAGGGGGAAGACGAGGCGGGGGAGCAAGAGGAAGAAGAGGACAATCACAATGGGATTCCTCGCCACCCCTGACACGCAACACGTACAAAAGACAACATCAACAGGATCGATGGTAATAACAACCATAGATAATGAAGACTCTAAATTGAAGATCATCAATCTTTCAGAACATGAACTTACATCAACACAGGAATCCATACTGAAGAAAGGTTTGACTTTTTCCCCTACGGAACATTTCGATAGATTCAAGTGTGAAAAAGATCTTAAATTGTTTGGCAGAAAGTTGTTGTTAACTAAGATATATACTGAGAAAGAAACAACTTCCTTGACGCCCCAAATAAATGTAGAAGGGGATAGAACAACCACACCAAGTACTCCACCAGTACTTCTGGAAACGGAATCTCAAAGTCTATCCCAGATCGAACAAGATGCTCTTGCCGTCCTACAAGAACTCGAACAAGAACAAAATCCCAGTACTGGAACTGAACTCTCCACCAGACCCAAGTGTAAAAAGAAATCTACATTTTTTCCTCAAGAACAAATATGCCCTGAGGTACAGGTCTTTATGAAGTTGGTAGCTAAGGAATTTGATCAAATTCACCTAAACAAAAAGAAATACCAGGGACATTCCAATCTAACTTCTAAAGAAAAAATGGCTATAAGAGAAATACAGACCTGGCAAGACGTGTTTATAAAGCCCTCAGACAAAGGGGGAAATGTCATCTGGCCCAAAATGGATTACATCAAGGAAGCACAGCGACAACTTACTACCACTAACTGCTATAAAAGAATATTACTCAACCCATTACAGGATTATAAAACCATTTATGAAAAAATTATTAATCAAGCGCAAGCACAGGGAATAATTACTAAACAAGAGCAAGAATATTTACAGATACAGAATCCCAGAATTCCAACATACTACATGTTACCAAAGGTACACAAAGATATACAGACTCCCCCTTGAAGACCCATAGTGTCCGGCATAGGGGGACTAACGGAAAAGGCAAGTATCTTTCTCAATTTACACCTCAGACACTTTGTATTGGACCTCCCCTCGTATATTCAAGATACAACAGACATACTCAGGAGAGTGCACGATCTCAGATTAGAAGACAACCAATATCTAGTAACTCTAGATGTTGAGGCATTATATAGCTCTATTAGCCATAAAGATGGGATAACGGCAGTGGAATACTTTCTACACAATGAAGGAAAAGAGAATTTTCATGCCTTCTTGATCAAGTTACTCCATTTTGTTCTGCACTACAATTTTTTTTACATTTAATAATCAATTCTACCTCCAAACAAGGGGCACAGCTATGGGGGCTGCTTGTGCCCCTACATATGCTAACATATTCCTTGGATGGTGGGAAAAAGAATTTGTCTTTAAAGACCACAATGATAACTTCACAACTCATGTCATCATGTGGAATAGATACATAGATGACATCCTCATGATTTGGGAAGGTGACTTACAGTTATTGTACCAATTCATTGAACATCTGAATAAAAATGATCTTAATATTCGCCTTATTCACACTATAAGCCAAACGGAAGTACCATTCCTGGACTTAATGATCTATAAAAATCCAGAGGGAATGATAGCTACAAGCTTATATCGCAAAAGTACAGCAACCAATACATTGTTACATCAAACAAGTTCTCATTTTCCCCCAACAATAGAGAATATACCGAAAGGGGAATTTCTTCGGCTGCGCAGAAACTGCTCAGATGATAATAAATTCACAACACAAAGTGCAGAACTGGCACAGAGATTATGTAACAGAGGATATAGTAAAACCTCTGTAAAAAAAAGCCTCAAAATTTGCTAAAGGTACTAAGAGAGAAGATATTATCTTCAAGGACCAAAAAGCAACAAAGTCTGATAACACCATCCGCTTTGTCGGGAACTTTTGCCAAGAATGGAGAAAAGTTAATGAAGCAATACAGAAGCATTGGCATATTTTGCATACAGACCACACTCTATCCAAGAAACTTGGCCCCAAAGTTTCCATGAGCTGGCGCAGATCAAAAAATCTGAAAGATCGACTGGTACAAAGCCATTTCCAGAAATTTCCCAATTAAAAAAATGATAATCACAGGCACATACCCCTGTGGGAAATGCAAAGCCTGAAAATACATAGATCCAGCAAAAGAAATAGAAGACAAGTATGGGAATATAATACAAATCAGGGACTATATGAACTGCCAAACAGAAGGTATTATTTACTGCCTTAGTTGCAGTTGTAACCAGAAATACATCGGCATGACAACACGCCCTTTTAAACAACGCATCCTAGAACACATAGGGTTTATACGTAATGCTATCACAGATAAGGAGAGGATGAAACAACTGACATCTGTCGTCCGTCACTTCTACACTTACCATGGGAGCAGATATGAGGAGCTAAAAATCTTTGGTTTGGAAAGGATCAGGCTTGGAATACGTGGAGGAAATTTAACTGATAGCCTACTGAAGAAAGAAAGTGAATGGATTTTTAAGATCGGAACCATACATCCATTCGGCATGAATGAAAACATTAACTTAGGGGTCTATCTAAATTAATCATCTAATAGCCAAGAGTCACTTACTATTAAATCATCTTTGTCATAAATAGATATGGATCTACATCAAATGATTTATACTGTTCAATACTACCCTAGTCAGTATTAACAATACAATGTAAATCAGAATATAGGCCCAATGGTACAGTAATGATATTTATCACTATACACTATTAACCCTATTTCCTCCTTTTTCCAGAATTCAAGCTTTCCCAAAAAATTATATTGCTATTCACTTATCACAGGTTTCCCCCTTCTCTCCCCCCCCCCCCCGCCTTCCCCCCCCTCCCTCCCTCAATTCAAAAATAGTAAAATAACCCATATCAAGAGAGTGGGGGTTAATTAATTAATTATTTAATTATTTTATAAATTCAATATAGTTATATAATAGAATACAGTTTTTCTTGAAATAATTATAAAGTCATTTAATTTAATTAATGCAATTAAACTATTAAGTTAAACTTAAATTAAAATTAATTTATTGCTGTACCATTCAGAACCTTATCTATGATACTACTAATTTTTAGATTAAGATTGGCTTTAGATGTTCACAATCCCACTAGTTTCTCCTTTTCCTAATCCTATTTGTTTGCATAAATGGATATGTGGGCTAAGACAATGTCCATCAAAATTGTATATCCAATCAGCACCGAATACCGTTTTTCTCGTTTTCCTAATCCTATTTGTTTGCATAAATGGATGTATGGGCTAAGACAATGTCCATCAAAATTGTATATCCAATCAGCACCGAATACCGTCTTTAAAAAAGAAACCCCTACTGATCACATTACGTTCTGTGATCAAGCTTTGAATGCGAAACGTACGTCAGGAGGAGTAGCGATCACGTGGTGCGCACACGTGATCCGCACAAGCCGGGAACCCAGGGACGGTTACCTAGGCAACTGCCACAGACCGCCGAGAGCCGGGAGATACTCCGTGACCCTATGCCGCCGCATCTCGGAGATCAGCGGCCGCATACGGGATAGGAGTAAGTGGCATCAGCCAAACAGCTGCTCACTTTACCAGCACTTTGGAGTCACATTACGGCTCCATTACCGCACCTCTGGAGCCACTGGAGGCAGGACAATACCAGCGGCACTCTTCACAGACAGCATCTACTCGGTAGCTGCAGATATAAAAAACCCCTCTCCCTTCAAGACTGAAGTGGGCTCACTCAGTATTTGGTATTGTATGAACATACACCTTATATATCTGTCACATATAGTGATACAGATAGCTTTATTAGGGCAATAATCTGCTGCACATCAATACTGTGAGAAGCTGCATTGTGTGTGTATATATATATATATATATATATATATATAGACACACAGGAATACCTGCTGAAAAATTGATACAATGTGGCTCACTTTTTCAATACAATGTTTATATATGCTTATAGTGAGACATTGTACATAGATTCATAGCCATTTGGTTTCCTTTACAGTGCATATATCTATCTTGATTGCTCCATGAGGTGCTGGAGCTGGGTGTTTTTCCAACAGGTGTTGGTACTAATTTTAGAAATCTAATAAAGCAGACTACTGCACATAGGAGGTTTAAGCTATATATAGCTTTCATTTTGCAGAAGACTGCTAGCAATTCCCCTTGTGTATACTATTATCTGCTCTGGTTATTTAAACTCTTACTAGTTGTTTATTTTGTTTGCAGATTACTGCACAGGTTATTTCAAACCCTTACCAGCTGTTTATCTGTTTTGTTTATAACCATAGGAGCCTTAAGCTATTTCTCAGCTTCAATTGTGTAAGAAAATTGCCAGCAATTATCCTTGTATACATTCTTATTATTTTTTTCTGTTTTTTTTTTGACCTCCATTAGTTGTCCAACTGCCTCTATTTTAGCTTCTACCTTTTGTGTCAGGATTAGGAAGCTTTATTTATCCCGGCTACACAGGCAGGCACCCCTGTATGGGATTATTGCATATGGCATTTTGAAATTATCCATTATTACTTATCAAGCAGATCACCACATACAATTTTGAATTTATCAATTTGAATACATTCTGGTTGCGGCATAAGTATTAGGATTGACTGAATGGGCAGATCAACTAATTGCGGACATACCCCACTGGAGATGCCCGATCTCGTCTGATCTTGGAAGCCAAGCAGTGGAGGGCCGGGTCAGTACTCGGATGGGAGACCACCTTGGAACACCTTGGTACTGCAAAAACTTTTCTGCCCGATCTAGAGTCATCCTAAAAAATATCATTTGGCATTCGGTTCTGTATGGCCTATGATTTAATTTCCTGCGTTATAATAATCCAGAATGGATATTCTGCAGAACAAATGATGGTCATACACTACATTAAGATGATACTGTGATCATGTGATAATAAGCCTAACTGCCCATACACTTGGATTTCCGGCTATTATTGTGGTATCTAAAACCACAAGAATTATAATTAAATTAGTATTATATTTTCGCCTAGCTAGATTGCTCATGTATGAATTATTCCTATAATTATTTTTTAACAACGAATTAATAAAGCTAAATTTTATCAGTATTGAACTAATATCTATCCTCTGAATTAGAGTGCTCCCACACAAGAGTCTACTTCCCAACTTTCTAGTGTTGGTTTTTCCCATTCCGTCTCTCTACAAGCAGTTAGTGGACAATCTGAGAATACTGATTTGCACATCAATTAATAAGTATATCCCCTATTGCACATATTGTGGTTATTATATACGCATGAGAGCTGATCCATATTTTATTTTAGCTGCATATAGAAAGCCGGCTTTTGAAAATAAGAATTAATTAGAGTTGTTAAATTTATATATGCATATGATAGCTTTTTTATTAGATTAAGAATTGTATGTGGTTCCATCCACTAATTAGAGATTTATGTGATTAATCTAATCCGGAATAAAAAGGTGTTTTTATGTATACATGTGAATTCACTTTATTTGGAGTCTGGAAGGTTCTTAAATAGCGCAGAGTGTTCTTTTCTTATATTGTTTAGCTGGTAATCCCCCTTTCTTAAAGGAGAACCACTGATTTTGTGCTTACACTAGCACAATTAACATTCAGCAGATGATTAATATCTGTATTCCTATTAACTATTAAGGTTTGTTTTAGAATAAATATAAAATTTAAAATTTAGTATTAGCGCCGTGAGACATTCTTGTATAATGATAGGCCGTCTGCACACATATCACTTGTTGCTGTCATGGGTAAAAGGGGCAATTTATCCGAGTTGCAAAAAGGGATGATTATCAGCTATATATCCTTTAAAATTATCGGACTGTTTAAATGTTGATGTATCACCAATTTACATATCTCATGTAATAGTAATGTGTTTTAGTTTGTTCAATACATTTATACCCCGGGTATGCAAGATCAGTGTTCACAACTCTGTGTAAACCTTGATTAGTACAAGTTCCATTCAGGACGGTATCAAGAAAGGTTTCATTCCATCTTGACAGAAAAAAAGGGACCCTTAACCTCTAACAACTCTAACACTGTGTACTGTGTATTGTATTACAAGCTACTTTTTGGTTTTAATGTATATTTTATATGTTTTTGTATTTGTTGGATTTTAATAAATGTATTGAATGAACTAAAGAACATTACTATTTCATGAGCATGGCCATTTCTAGGGCCAAGCAAGCCGTGCGATCGCACAGGGTGCCATGGACACCGTAACTGCATGTTAGTATTCCGTCTGGATTACTATTGAAAATGTCCCTCCCAAAATTGCCATTTTGGGTAGGTCATTTTCAATATTTTGAACTGGGGGGGTGCAAACAGCGCAATGTGCTTCCCTACTGCAGAAACCGGCGGCGGGGGCCAGGGGGATCCCTTAACAATAAGAAGAACCCCTTGACAATGAGCAGAACCCCTTGACAATGAGCAGAACCCCTTGACAACGACCAGGTACTGTTGCAGCCTGTACTACAGAAGGAGCATAATATGGAGTCTGGGGCATTAATGTGTGGTGCATAATATGGGGACAGGGGTATTACTGTATGGGGCATAATATAGCGTCAGGGGCATTATGTGGCTTAATATGGTGCAAGGGGTATAATATCATATATGGCACTAGGTCAGTGAAAAGTAGCCTTCCTGCAAGGCCACACCCATTGCAGCAAAATCACGCCAATTACAGCAAGACCATGCCCCTTTTGGGGGCACGTGCAAATATTATTTTTTTATATGTCGGGCGGGAAGCGCATTTTTTTAGTGTTCGCACTGGGAGACAAAATGTCTAAAAACGGCCTTGTTCATGGGCTATGTAAATTGGTGATACATCAACATTTAAACAGACCAATAATGGTATCAGGACGGTCCTAATTGCGAGACAGTGATTAAATCAGTCCTGTCATAGCGCCGTTTTGAGTAATATTTTAAAGGGTCCTAGGCATAATTTAGACCTAAACGCAGCAGCAAAAACTTTCTCTAATGGGTAAAACCATGTACACTGCAGGTGGGGCAGATATAACATGTGCAGAGCGTTAGATTTGGGTGTGTTATTTTGTTTCTTTGCAGGGTAAATACTGGCTGCTTTATTTTTACACTGCAATTAAGATTTCAGTTTGAAAACAACCCATCCAAATCTAAATCTCCCTGCACATGTCTCTGCCCCACCTACAGTTGGTGCGTGCATGCAGCACACGGAGGATAGGACTCACAGTGCTTTGAGGTTGGGAACAGCCTAGCCATCAGGCACTAGCAAAGTGCCAGATCCCGCAGCCAGAGACCACCTCGTATATGTTACCAGGACTCTCCCCTGTTGACGCTGCTGGTGGAAGCCGCACGTAAGGCTCCAACGTGGTGCAGTTTGTTATACTGCAACATTGTATTGCTGAGTGGCAAGTCATCAAGGAACTATGGGGGTAATTCTGAGTTGATCGCAGCAGGATTTTTGTTAGCAGTTGGGCAAAACCATGTGCACTGTAGGGGAGGCAAATACAACATGTGCAGAGAGAGTTAGATTTGGGTGTGGTGTGTTCAATCTGCAATCTAAATTGCAGTGTAAAGATAAAGCAGCCAGTATTTACCCAGCCCAGAAACAAAATAACCCACCCAAATCTAACTCTCTCTGCACGTTATATCTGTCCCTCCTTCAGTGTTACCTCCTGCAGGTCCTGAGGTAACAGTCCGGTTCTGTTATCTCAGGACCCCCTACTGTATGTTCCCACAAATGTGCTCTTGCCCAGATTATGCAAGATGACACGGATACCGACTCTGACATGGCAGACAGTGATGGGGATGTGCTTAGGGGGGACTGCATCTATTGCAAAAGGGGTGCAGTTGATGATAGAGGCCATTAGAGATGTGTTGAATATTGCTGATATAACACCTGAGCAGGTTGAGGAGGCTTACTTAACTGACAATAAGAAAGCTTCGCTAACCTTCCCTGCGTCTAAAGAATTAAATGCTATATTTGAGAAAGCCTGGGAAAACCCGGAGAAAAAATTCCAGATCCCAAGAAGGGTTCTAGTTGCTTTCCCCTTCCCTGAGGAGGATAGGAAAAAATGGGAAAACCCACCCATAGTTGACGCGTCTGTGTCCAGACTCTCAAAAAAAAGGTGGTTTTACCTTTTCCAGGATCTACTGCATTAAAAGAACCGACTGATCGCAAAATTTACACTACGCTCAAATCCATATATACGGCTTCAGGGGCGATACTGCGTCCTACTATTGCCTATGCATGGATTTTCATAGCTATAGTAAAGTGGTCAGGCACGTTACTTGAGGATTTTAGATACAATGGATAAAAGTGATGTTGAATTGTTTTTACATAACATTCAGGATTCTGCAGGATTTATGGTGGAATCCATGAAAGACCTGGGGTCCATGGCTGCAGGAATATCTTCCATGTCCGTCTCAGCTCATAGGGGAGTGGTCTGCTGCAGCGTTGGATGCGTGGATTTCCACGGCTACAGCGGGTAAGTCTCTTACTTCCCTCAGCTGCACCTGCTACGAAGAAGCCTTCTTCTTCAGCTGCATCACAGTCCTTTCGGGATGCTACAACAAGAAAGGCCAAGCCGTCCAACACCTTCTTTAGAGGAGGTCGGCCAAAATCCAGGAAACCTGCTGCTGGGGGTTCCCAGGAACAGAAGCCTGCTTCAGGTACGCCAAAGAACTCAGCAGTGGGCCGCGCGGCCTGGAGGTGTAACAGGTGGGGGTGAAACTCTGGCATTTCAGTCATGTCTGGGTGTCATCCGGTCTGGACCCCTGGGTACAGGATATTGTGTCCCAGGGGTACAGGCTAGAGTTTCAAGATCTCCCTCCTCACCGATTCTTCAAGTCAGGCTTGCCAGCTTTGCTGGTAGACAGGGTTATCCTACAGGAAGCCATCCACAAGTTGGTGGAGGCACAGGTTATTGTTCCAGTTCCACCCCATTTGCAAAACAAAGGTTACTATTAGAACCTTTTCGTGGTACCGAAACCGGATGGTTCGGTCAGGCCCATTTTGAACTTAAAATCGCTAAATCCCTTTCTGAAGGGAGTTCAAGTTCAAAATGGAGTCTCTGAGGGTGGCGATATCAGGACTGTAAGATTCCTGGTATCCCTAGATATCAAGGATGCGTACCTCCACATTCCGATTTGGCAGCCGCATCAAGCTTATCTCCGATTTGCACTATTGGACAGTCATTTTCAATTCCAGGCCCTGCCATTCGGCCTCTCCACAGCACCGAGGGTATTCACCAAGGTGATGGCGTAAATTATGGTTCTCCTCCGCAGACAGTGGGTGAACATAATTCCATATCTGGACGATCTGCTGATAAAGGCATCGTTCAAGGAGAAGCTGTTACAGTCAATTGTTCTCATGACCCATCTACTCGGGAAACAAGGTTGGATTCTGATTCTTCCAAAATCACATTTGGAGCCGACCAGGAGGTTGTTATGATTCCAGTACTTCTGACCAGAGGAGATCTTATGACAGAGGCCAGAGTACTGGAAGGAAATGCTGGTTACGGGAGCGGGAAAGCCTAGTAACCCCTGGCGCCCTAACTCCGTTGTCTCGCCCGTGTAATCAGAAATCCCCTGCGAGACTATGGTTGCTTGAGCCCATGGCAGCCGCGTTTGAAGGGCGGATTATGTCTGCCCAACTCCGATGCCCCCTCAGGTCTTAATGGGAGACAAAGGGAAATCCGAGACAGGGTGATAACAAGGGGCCCTCTGACTAAGCAACCAGGCCAGGGGCTACAAGCTAACTAACTTAAACCAGAAGTATGTGCGGACAAACCGCCAGGGAAAAGGACAACCAAAAATCCACTAATCCGTTACTCCTATCCAGCACCGCTGGATACCAGAGTGGATTTGTGGGAGCGGAATCCTCCGCAAAAAGCTCCGAAACACAATATAACCAAATAATAAATAGTAAGCGGTCAAGCCGCGACTCACGAACACCACAGGATGTTAAAGGTGCTCGGTCTGGACTCCAGGAAAGGATGACAACTTCCGAGTACTGGATCACTGAGGACAGGAACGACCGGATAGAACAGGACTGGAAAACTCTCTGCAACTGACACAGCAAACAGGAAGCTATAACCGGCGTCTGTGAGAAGTCCTGAGAGTGCCTTTAAATGGAAGCCCTCCAATCAGGAGCCAGACAGGGCTAATTACAACATGCCGTGCAGCTGCATGCTGCACGGCCAGGAACCAATGAGGTGATTAACTTAGACCCAGCAACGGGGAACGCGGTCCGACAGTGGCGTCCCCGTTGCTAGGGTCTGTGCGGCTCCGTGCGCCCGGCGTCTAGCGTTGCTAGGGAGCCGGCGGCTGTCCGCATGCGGCGTCCCTAGTTGCTAGGCGCCGGGCCGCACTGACGAGCGGACCCTCGGCGCCTAACAGTACCCCCCCTTGAGGAGGGGTCAAGGAACCCCTAAGGCCAGGTTTCTGAGGAAATTCTCGAAAAAATGCCCTCTTGAGCCTCGGGGCATGGAGATCCTTATCCAGGACCCAAGACCTTTCTTCTGGACCATAACCTCTCCAATGTACCAGAAAATAAAGCCGACCCCGGGACAACTTGGAATCGAGAACCTTCTCCACCAAGAACTCCTGCTGACCCTGAACATCTACTGGTGATTTCCCCTGAGAGACCTTTCGAGGAAATCTACTGGAAGAAACGTATGGTTTCAACAAGGAGCAATGGAACGTATTTCCGATCCGGAGAGTTCTTGGTAAACGTAACCGGAAAGCAACTGGATTGATTTTTTTTATAATATGAAATGGTCCAATAAATTTGGGGCCCAATCTGGCTGAGGTTTGTCGAAGTTTAATGTTGCAAGTCGACAACCATACCCTATCTCCTACTTTAAAAGTGCAAGGCCGCCGGAGCCTGTCAGAATTTTTTTTCTCCCGAAATGCCGCTTTTCTGAGAGCAAGGTGCACTTTTCTCCAAATGAGTCTGAGATGAGAGGTCAAGGTCAGCGAGGAGACAGAGGAATGTTGAAAAAAGGAATTAGCCCTGGGGTGAAAAAACGAAAACTGTAAAAAATGGAGACACATTGGTGGAGGAATGACAGGCATTGTTGTAAGCAAACTCCGCCAAAGGAAGAAACTCGGACCAATCATTTTGGAGTTTGGCAGAGTACAAACGCAAATACTGTTTTAATGATTGATTAACTCGCTCAGTCTGCCCGTTGGATTGGGGATGGTAGCCGGACGTTAAAGACAATTTCATCTTTAATGAGGCACAAAAAGACTTCCAAAATTGTGCAATGAATTGTGGACCCCGATCAGAAACAATATCAGTGGGTAATCCATGGAGTCTGAAAACATGGCGGAGGAACAAAACTGCCAATCCCTGGGCAGATGGCAGTCGGGGAAGAGCAATGAAATGGGCCATCTTGCTAAAACGGTCCACTACTACCCATATGACTCGGCATCCGGCTGACAGAGGGAGGTCTACCACAAAATCCATGGAAATATGAGACCATGGCCTGAGAGGAACATTTAAGGGCATAAGTTGACCGATAGGCAAGGAACGGGGAACTTTATGCTGTGCACAGACTTGACAAGAAAAAACAAACTCCTTAATGTCTTTGGAAAGACCAGGCCACCATACTGAGCGGGAGACTAATTCCAAAGTCTTAGAGATCCCCGGATGCCCGGCAACTTTGCTATCATGAAACTCAGTCAAAACAGTTGCTCTCAAAAACTCAGGGACATAAAGACGACCAGCAGGAGTATTTCCAGGAGCTTGATGTTGAAGCTGTTTTAACTGGGTGAATAAATCTTGTGTGAGACCTGCCCGAATGACTGAAGACGGAAGTATGGGAGTAACAGGACTGTTATCATGAACTGGAAGAAAACTGCGTGACAGGGCATCCGCCTTGGTATTCTTGGAACCTGGCCTGAAGGTGATAAAAAACTTGAAACGAGTAAAAAATAAAGCCCAACGAGCCTGCCGGGCATTCAGCCGTTTAGCTGATTCGATGTACTGAAGATTTTTGTGATCAGTCAAAACTGAAATGGTATGTGTTGCTCCCTCAAGCCAATGCCTCCACTCCTCGAAAGCCCATTTAATAGCCAGTAATTCCCGGTTACCAACATCGTAGTTGGATTCAGCAGAAGAGAATTTCCTGGACATAAAGGCACAAGGATGTAATTCTAGAGAGTCCGGATCCTTCTGAGACAGGATAGCCCCTACTCCAACCTCCGAGGCATCAACCTCAACAATGAAAGGCAATTCTGGGTTGGGATGTCTGAGGACTGGGGCTGAGATGAAGGCTTGTTTCAAGGCCTGAAAAGATACTTCAGCTTCACGTGACCAGTTGGTTGGATCAGCTCCCTTCTTAGTCAGTGCCACAATGGGAGCAACCAGGTCGGAGAAAGAATGAATAAATCTTCTATAATAATTCGCAAACCCTAAAAAGCGCTGAATTGCTTTTAAGTTGGTGGGTTGCGCCCAACTAAGGATGGCTTGGAGCTTCTTTGGTTCCATACAGAATCCCAGAGGGGAAATAATGTACCCTAAAAAGGATACCTCCGTGACATGAAATTCACACTTCTCCAGCTTGGCATATAGGTGATTTTCACGTAATTTTTGAAGAACCTGACGCACCTGGGTAACATGTTGTTCAATAGAGTCAGAATAGATCAAAATATCGTCTAAGTAGACGACTACGAATCTTCCAAGAAAATCACGGAGCACATCGTTAATGAGATCCTGGAAAACTGCCGGAGCGTTAGACAGGCCGAATGGCATAACCAGATACTCGTAGTGACCCGATTGAGTACTGAATGCCGTTTTCCACTCATCTCCTGACTTGATTCGGATGAGGTTATACGCTCCTCTCAGGTCAATCTTAGAAAAAATCACAGCCGAACGTAGCTGATCAAAGAGGACAGAAATCAGCGGCAAAGGGTAAGTATTTTTTACTGAGATCTTATTCAAGGCTCTAAAGTCAATGCAGGGTCTGAGTGATCCATCTTTCTTCTCCACAAAGAAAAAGCCTGCACTTAAAGGGGATTTAGATGGCCTGATAAATCCTTTCCCTAGGCTCTCTTTAACATACTCATTCATGGCCACAGTTTCTGGTCCGGACAATGCATATAACCTTCCCTTTGGCAATGTGGCACCAGGAATTAGCTCAATAGCACAATCATAAGGCCGATGGGGAGGCAGAATGTCCGCATTGCCCTTGGAAAATACATCAACAAAATCCTGGTATTCCACAGGAATAGGTGCGGGAATGACAGCAGCAATTCTGAGGGGAAGCGTAATACATTCCTTATTACAGATGATACCCCATTGTGAGATCTCCCCCGACTGCCAATCAATGATGGGATTATGAAAGGCCAGCCAAGGGTGACCCAGAACCACTGGAACTGCTGGGCAATGGGTAAGGAAAAATTCAATTTTTTCGGAATGAAGAGCTCCAACCGAAAGTAGAACAGGGGGTGTACAGAGAGAAATAACCCCATTGGATAAGGGACTCCCATCTAAACCATGCATGGTGATATGCCTACCCAAGGTTAACTGAGGAATACCTAAGGCCTTGGCCCACGTTAAGTCCTTAAAGTTCCCTGCAGCTCCACTGTCAACGAAAGCCGACACCGAAGAACAGAGGCTGCCAAAGGAAACTTTAGCTGGGACTAACAGGGAATTATTCGAGGAGATAAGCTGCAGACCAAAGTGAACCCCCTCACAATTCACTTGGTCGAGGCGTTTCCCGACTTGCTCGGACAATTACGGGCAAAATGTCCTTTACCCCCACAGTACAAACAAAGACCAGAATTTTGCCTTCTGGTTCTTTCTTCAGGAGACAGCTTGGAGAGACCCATCTGCATGGGCTCCTCTATGTCCACAGGAATGGAAAAAACACAAGGGGTAGACCCGACAGGTCCTCCTTTTTCAGCCCTCCGCTCTCTGAGACGACGATCAATCTTAATAGAAAGCTCCATGAGTTTATCGAGAGTCTCAGGAGCGGGATACTGAAGGAGACTGTCTTTTATAGACTCAGATAAGCCGAGGCGAAACTGACTGCGCAGGGCTGGGTCATTCCATCCACAGTCGTTCGACCAACGGCGAAACTCCGTACAATAAATCTCTGCGGGATTCCTACCCTGTCTGAGAGCACGTAACTGACTCTCGGCGGATGCCTCTCTATCAGGGTCATCATACAATAGCCCTAAAGACCCCAGAAAGGCGTCTACAGACAACAATGCCAGATCCTCTGTTCTTAAACCAAAAGCCCAGGTCTGGGGATCCCCCTGAAGTAAAGAAATAATAATTCCGACCCGCTGAGATTCCGTACCTGAGGAGACTGGTCTTAAACGAAAATAAAGTTTACAAGACTCTTTAAAATTAAAAAACTGCTTCCTATCACCAGAAAAACGGTCAGGCAAATGCATTTTCGGTTCAGGAACGACCCTCGGGGAAGTCCGTAAAAGATCTTCCTGTGACCTCACCCGAAGGGAAAGATCCTGAACCATCTGAGTAAGTTCTTGAATCTGGCTAACTAGAAGCTGGCCAGGATTTGGCCCTAAACCAGTGGGATTCATGAGGCCGACAAATCTTCTAAACTGAATAAGGGAAAAAATCAAACCCTGTTAAATTTTAAGTTTTGGTCTGGCCGGTTATAATGTTATGATTCCAGTACTTCTGACCAGAGGAGATCTTATGACAGAGGCCAGAGTACTGGAAGGAAATGCTGGTTACGGGAGCGGGAAAGCCTAGTAACCCCTGGCGCCCTAACTCCGTTGTCTCGCCCGTGTAATCAGAAATCCCCTGCGAGACTATGGTTGCTTGAGCCCATGGCAGCCGCGTTTGAAGGGCGGATTATGTCTGCCCAACTCCGATGCCCCCTCAGGTCTTAATGGGAGACAAAGGGAAATCCGAGACAGGGTGATAACAAGGGGCCCTCTGACTAAGCAACCAGGCCAGGGGCTACAAGCTAACTAACTTAAACCAGAAGTATGTGCGGACAAACCGCCAGGGAAAAGGACAACCAAAAATCCACTAATCCGTTACTCCTATCCAGCACCGCTGGATACCAGAGTGGATTTGTGGGAGCGGAATCCTCCGCAAAAAGCTCCGAAACACAATATAACCAAATAATAAATAGTAAGCGGTCAAGCCGCAACACACGGCTACGCCGCGACTCACGAACACCACAGGATGTTAAAGGTGCTCGGTCTGGACTCCAGGAAAGGATGACAACTTCCGAGTACTGGATCACTGAGGACAGGAACGACCGGATAGAACAGGACTGGAAAACTCTCTGCAACTGACACAGCAAACAGGAAGCTATAACCGGCGTCTGTGAGAAGTCCTGAGAGTGCCTTTAAATGGAAGCCCTCCAATCAGGAGCCAGACAGGGCTAATTACAACATGCCGTGCAGCTGCATGCTGCACGGCCAGGAACCAATGAGGTGATTAACTTAGACCCAGCAACGGGGAACGCGGTCCGACAGTGGCGTCCCCGTTGCTAGGGTCTGTGCGGCTCCGTGCGCCCGGCGTCTAGCGTTGCTAGGGAGCCGGCGGCTGTCCGCATGCGGCGTCCCTAGTTGCTAGGCGCCGGGCCGCACTGACGAGTGGAACCTCGGCGCCTAACAGAGGTTGTCCTTTCTGGAAATGATCCTCGACACGGAGGTGCAGAGGGTGTTTCTTGCAGAGGAGAAAGCGTTGGTGATACAAACAATGGTCCGGGATGTCCTGAAGCAAGACCGGGTGTCGGTTCATCAGTGCATTCGCCTTCTGGGAAAGATGGTGGCCTCTTACGAGGCTCTGCAGTACGGGAGGTTTCATGCTCAGCCCTTTCAACTGGATCTCCTGGACAAGTGGTCGGGATCTCATCTACACATGCACCAGAGAATAAGTCTGTTGCCAAAGGCCAGGATTTCATTCCTCTGGTGGCTACAATTACCTCACCTTCTAGAGGACCGCAGGTTCAGGATTCAGGACTGGATCCTTCTAACCACGGATGCAAGTCTCCGGGGCTGGGGTGCAGTCACTAAAGGGGAGACGTTCCAAGGAAGGTGGTCAAGTCTGGAAGCCGGTCTGCCAATAAACATTCTGGAACTAAGAGCCGTCTACAACGGTTTTTTCCAAGCGGCCCATCTTCTGCAAGATCGGGCCATTCAAGTGCAGACAGACAATGTAACGACAGTAGCTTACATAAATCGACAGGGCGGAATAGAGAGCAGAGCTGCAATGTCAGAGGTAACAAGAATCATCCTATGGGTAGAAAAACACGCATTGGCGCTGTCAGCAATCTTCATTCCAGGAAAAGACAACTGTAAAAAGCGGACTTCCTCAGCAGACACGATCTCCATCCAGGAGAGTGGGGACTCCATCCGGAGGTGTTCACGGAGGTAACAGATCTTTGGGGTGTACCTCAAATAGACATAATGGCCTCTTGTATCAACAAGAAGCTTTGCGGTATTGTTCAAGGTCGAGGGACCAGCAAGCCGTGGCAGTGGACGCCCTAGTGACTCCATGGGTGTTCCAGCCGGTGTACATGTTTCCTCCACTTCCACTCATTCCAAGAGTTCTAAAACTCATAAGGAGAACAAGAGTTCAGGCAATCCTCATTGCTACGGACTAGCAAAGAAGGGCTTGGTACGCGGATCTTCTGGATCTACTGCTAGAAGAGCCGAGGCCTCTTCCTCTGAGGAAGGACCTGCTGCAGCAGGGGCCGTTTGCCTATCAAGACTTACCGCGGCTACGTTGGACGGCATGGAGGTTGAACGCCAGATATTAGCTCAGAAGGGCATTCCGAACAAGGTATTCCTACCCTGATACAGGCTAGGAAAGGAGTAACGTCTAAACATTACCATCGCATTTGGAAAAAATATGTATCTTGGTGTGAGTCCAAGAAGTTTCCTATGGTGGAGTTTCAGCTGGGATGGTTTCTCATTTTCCTGCAAGCAGGTGTGGATAGGGGCCTGAGGTTGGGGTCCGTAAAGGTCCAGATTTCGGCCCTATCCATTTTCTTCCAGAAACAGTTGGCTTCTCTTCCTGAGGTTCAGACTTTTCTGAAAGGGGTTCTGCACATCCAGCTTCCCTTTGTGCCGCCTACGGCACCCTGGGATCTTAACGTGGTGTTGCAGTTTCTCCACTTGGATTGGTTTGAGCCTCTGCCGGAGGTTGATGTCAAGTTTCTCACGTGGAAGGCTGTCACTTTGTTGGCCTTAGCTTCTGCTAGATGTGTGTCGGAGTTGGGGCTTTGTCCTGTAAAAGCCCCTACTTGAAGATAGAGATGAGCTCCGGACACGTCAGCAGTTTCTTCCAAAGGTTGTGTCGGCATTTCATATCAACCAACCTAATGTGGTGCCAGTGGCTATTGACTCCTCAATTTCCTCAAAGTCCTTGGATGTTGTAAGGGCTCAGAAGATCTATGTGAAGAGGACTGCTCGTCACAGGAAATCGGACTCTCTGTTCATACTGTATGATCCTAAGAAACTTGGGTGTCCTGCTTCTAAGCAGTCTATCTCTCGCTGGATCAGGTTCACTTTCCAGCATGCGTATTCTACGGCAGGATTGCCGTGTCCTACGTCTGTTAAGACCCACTCTACTCGTAAGGTGGGTTCTTCCTGGGCGGCTGCCCGAGGTGTCTCAGCTTTACAGCTTTGCCGAGTGGCTATTTGGTCTGGGTTGAACACGTTCGCAAAGTTCTACAAGTTCGATACTTTGGCCTCTGAGGACCTACAATTTGGTCAATCAGTTCTGCAGGAGCCTCCGCGCTCTCCCTCCCGTTCTGGGAGCTTTGGTACTAATGTGGACCCCAGCATCCTCTAGGACATAAGAGAAAATAGGATTTTAATTACCTACCGGTAAATCCTTTTGTCTTAGTCCGTAGAGGCTGCTGGGCGCCCGCCCAGCGCTTTGTTTTCCTGCAGTGGTTTTCTGGTTCAATACAACTTTGTATTTAGTTAAGTACTGCATTGTTACTTGGTAAGTAATGTTTCAGCGGTTGCTGAGTTTCGAAGCTTGTTAGCTTGGTTTGCCTTATGTGTGTGAGCTGGTATGAATCTCACCACTATCTGTGTATAATCCTTCTCTCAAAGATGTCCGTCTCCTCGGGCACAGTTTCTAGACTGACTCTGGTAGGAGGGGCATAGAGGGAGGAGCCAGCCCACACTCTCAAACTCTTAAAGTGCCAATGACTCTTAGTGGACCCGTCTGTACCCCATGGTTCTAATGTGGACCCCAGCATCCTCTACAGACTACGAGAAAAGGATTTACCGGTAGGTAATTAAAATCCTATTTGTTTGTTGGAATCCTGACTGGTTGCCTTAGTTCAAGAGGTGCAGCTAAAAGTATTTAGTAGGGAATTTTGAATATTCCCTTCTATGAGCATCCTTTTTTGCGATTCTTTCCATTAAAATGTGTCTTAGTCACAAAACTATGCAAATATGATGCACAAGCAGCTTATGCTGATTAAAATTATACGTGGCATTCCTATATTTTTGTGCGCGACCATGGCTGTACCTGCATACTAAATATGCTACAGTGTTTCCTAGAAAGCACTGTACCGTACCATTTTGTATGCAGATACAGCTGCAGTCGCTCAGAATATAGGCCATATAATTTTAATCAGCAAAGTCTGCTTGTGTGTCTTATTTGCATAGCGTAGTGAATAAGATGCATTTTCGGCAAAAAAAGATACCCAACGCTAACAGAGTTGCAAAGGATACGTCATACAGTACTTGCCCACTTTAGAAAAGTAGTTTCAGGGAGATCATAGTGCTCATTATAATGCGTCATTGAGTGAGTGTGTCACAGTCTCTCCGGGTGTAGTATGGCTGACTGGCGGTCTCCTGACCGCCGGTCAGCTTACTGATGCCGGGATCCCGGCAGCATCCCGATGCCGGGATCCCAGCGGGGAGGGGCGAGTGCAGCAAGCCCCTTTCGGGCTCGCTGCGCTCGCCACGCTGCGGGCTCGGTGGCGACCTGCGGTCGCCACGGGTTCTATTCCCACTCTATGGGTGGCGTGGACACCCACGAGTGGAAATAGTCCCTGTTGGTCGGCATGCCGACCATCGGGAACGTGAGCCGTCGGGCTCGTGGAGGAGGTCATGTGACTGTCGGTCGCTGACCGGCGGTCACATGAATACCACCCCTATCTTCACCTATGGGCATATCTATTGTCACTAAAGCTGGGTACACAGTGGCCGATATACTGAACGGCCGATAAATCGCTGGTCCATCGGCCAGTGTGTACCAACGACATATCGCGTCGGCCCTGCAGCACACACAATGACCAATGTACAGTATCTACAGATATATTAGTACATCGTTCTGTGTGTACGACCGTCAGCCAACCGCCCATACACATGCTGCACCAGCCGCCGGTGATTGACGGCTCAACTGTGTAGGTGCATTTAAATGCCCGCCCTGTTTGTGACGTTGGTCAAGACAGATTGGGCAGTGTGCATGCACAACACACTGCCCAATCCGGATATAGATATATCTGCAGATCCATTGATCTGCAGATATATCTACCAGTGTGTGTACCCACCTTAAGGGTTTTGCCCTGTAGCGGCAGGTGAAAACTAAAGTACAAAGCGCAGTACTGGCTACACTGTAAGGACGGAAGTTCTCTTCTGCCCTCTCGTGCTGTCACTTCCTGGTCCTTTCCACGAGGGGAACATAGACACAACCCTGACATCATAGCTACAGTACACAACAGGGCTACATACCGACATCACACCTACCATGCACAGCAGGGCTACATACTGACATCACACCTACATAACACAGAAGGGATGCATACTGACATCACACCTACATTACATCAGGGCTACACACTGACATCACTTCTATATTACACAGCAGGTATACACACTGACATCACATCTACATTACACAGCAGGACTACACACTGACATCACAGCTACATTACACAGCAGGGCGACATACTGACATCACAGCTACATTACACAGCAGGGCTACATACTGACATCACAGCTACATTACACAGCAGGGCTACATACTGACATCACACCTGTGCATTACACAGTAGGGCTACATACTTACATCACACCTACACTACACAGCAGGGCTAGACACTTTACAACAGCTACATTACACAGCAGGGCTACACACTGACATTCAGGGCTGGCACCAGCCCTACTAGCACCCCGAGCATGACAATTTTGAAGGCCCCCCCATGCGCACGCTCCTGGAACAGTGGGCGTGGCCTCGCAACTTCATATTATCAAACTATAAATAACTATCTTTTCACACACCGTCTACACTCACAATTAGCAGCCTTACACATAGCAGCCACAGCAGTGTTCATTACACATAATGTCTCCAGTATAGTGCCAGATACACATGACATGCCCCCAGTAGTGCAGTGCCAGATAGACACGACATGCCCCCCCCCCCGACACTGCCAGATACACATGACCCCCAGCAGTGCCAGATACACGATATGCCCCGCAGCTGTGCCAGAAACACATGATATGCCCCCCAGCAGTGCCAGATACACATGATATGCCCCGCAGCGGTGCCAGATACACTTGATATGCCCACCAGCAGTGCCAGATACACATGATATGCCCCGCAGAAGTGCCAGATACACATGATTTGCCCCCAGCAGTCCCAGATACACATGATATGCCATGCAGCAGTGCCAGATACACATGATTTGAACCCCATATACACATGTCCCCACAGTGCCAGATAAATATATGCTCCGCAGTGCCGGATACATACATGCCCCACACAGTGCCAGATACATATATGCCCCATACAGTGCCAGATATGACCCTAATGCCAGATACACATGTCCCCACAGTGCCAGATATGCCCCCAATGCCAGATACACATGTCCTCCAGTGCCAAATATGCCCCCAGTGCCAGATACACATGTCCCCATAGTGCCAGATATGCCCCCAATACCAGATACACGTGTCCCCACAGTGCCAGATATGTCCTCAATGCAAGATACAGGTCCCCACAGTGCCAGATATGCCCCAATGCAAGATACACATGTCCCCATAGTGCTAGATATGCCCCCAGTGCCAGATACACATGTCCCCATAGTGACAGATATGCCCCCAGTGTCAGACATGTCCCCAGTGCCAGATACACATATCGTTACAGTGCCAGATATCCCCCCTCCCCACCTGCCCCCGTGCTGCTCACCGCGCATCTGTTGCTGAGGCTACTGCTGGTGGTGCTGCTCTTTAGCTGAGGGTGGGGAGGAGAGCGCAGCGTGCGCCTCCCTTAACCCTCAGTCTCCGGCGGCCGCGGCGGTGTATAGCTTCAACTAGGCGCCGGTCCGCAAGTCAATCAAAGCTTGCAGTCCGGCAGCAAATCAGGAGCCTCAGCTGCTGGACTGCAAGCTCTGATTGGCTCACAGGCCAGTGCCGGTTTGTGGGGAGGGGGATTTACACATGGGCCGGGCTGTGCATGCAGTGCACGTCTCTGCTAGGAGACAGACACTGCAGTGCTGCTGCTGTAAGGACGGCCCTGTCTACATTACACATCATGGCTACACACTGACATCACACCTACATTACACAGTAGGGCTGCATGCTGAGATCACACGTGTACATTGCACTTCAGGGCTGACATCACACCTGTACATTACACAGCAGGGCTACTTACTGTACTGACATCACAGCTACATTACACAGTAGGGCTGCATGCCGACATCACACGTGTACATTACACATCAGGGCTGACATCACACCTGTACTTCACACATCAGGGCTACTTACTGACATCACATCTACCTTACACAGCAGGGCTACACACTGACTGACCTCACATCTATACAGTAGAGCTACACAGTTACATCACACCTACATTACACAGCAGGGCTACATATTAACATGATACCTGTATATTACACAGCTGGGCTACATAGTGACATCTCACCTACACTGCACAGCAGGGCTACATAGTGCATATTGGCCCGAGTTGTTAGCTCGCTAGCAGATTTTAGCGGCATTGCACACGCTAGGCCGCCGCCCTCTGGGAGTGTATTTTAGCTTAGCAGAATAGCGAACGAAAGATTAGCAGAATTGCGAATAGAAAATTCTTAGCAGTTTCTGAGTAGCTCGAGACTTACTCCTACATTGCGATCAGCTCAGCCCGTTTCGTTCCTGGTTTGACGTCACAAACACGCCCTGCGTTCTGCCAGCCACTCTACCGTTTCTCCAGCCACTCCTGCATTTTATCCTGGCACGCCTGCGTTTTTCCGCACACTCCCAGAAAATGGTAAGTTTCCGCCCAGAAACACCCACTTCCTGTCAATCACACTACGATCACTTCAACGAGGAAAATTCTTAGTTCGGACGTGAGTAAATCTACTAAGTTTTGTGCTAAAATACTTAGCGCATGCGCACTGCGTACCATGCGCATGCGCATTTTTGCCTTAATCGCTCCGTTGCGAAAATCGGCAACAAGCGAACAACTCGGAATGACCCCCATGGACATTACACCTGTACATTACACAGCAGGGCTGCATAATGTATACTGACATCACGTAGTACAGTGAGCTGATGTGTATGCATGTATGTATGTATGTATGTATGTATGTATGTATGTATGTATGTATATATATATATATATATATATATATACACATATATTTATATACATATACACATACACACACACAACTAGCTGTTCTGTTTCTGATTTTAACAGTAGGGGTTTCTGGCTGGTGGTCGGGATTCAGACTGTCAATATTTCAATCGCTGTCGGGATTTTAGTGTCAGAATTTCAACCGCCAGGATCCCCACAGTTGGGAATATAACTGCATAAATGATAAACTACCAAACAAGCAGCTCCTAACTTTCATGCTACAGGATGTTAAAAAAAATAAGATTTTAAACCTACCAGTAAATCTTTTTCTCGTAGTCCGTAGAGGATGCTGGGGACTCCGTAAGGACCATGGGGATAGATGGGCTCCGCAGGAGACATGGGCACTTTAAGAAAGACGTTAGGTCTGGGTGTGCACTGGCTCCTCCCTCTATGCCCCTCCTCTAGACCTCAGTTAGAGAAACTGTGCCCAGAGGAGATGGACAGTACGAGGAAAGGATTTTTGTTAATCCAAGGGCAAGATTCATACCAGCCACACCAATCACACCGTATAACTTGTGTATCAATTAAACAGTTAACAGTATGAAAAAATAACGTAGCATCAGTCCAACCTGATGGAACTATAACATAACCCTTATGTAAGCAAAACTATATAAAAGTCTCGCAGAAGTAGTCCGCACTTGGGACGGGCGCCCAGCATCCTCTACAGACTATGAGAAAAAGATTTACCGGTAGGTTTAAAATCTTATTTTCTCTAACGTCCTAGAGGATGCTGGGGACTCCGTAAGGTCCATGGGGATTATACCAAAGCTCCCAAACGGGCGGGAGAGTGCGGATGACTCTGCAGCACCGAATGAGCAAACCTTAGGTCCTCCTCAGCCAGGGTATCAAACTTCTAGAACTTTGCAAAGGTGTTTGAACCCGACCAAGTAGCAGCTCGGCACAGTTGTAGTGCCGAGACCCCTCGGGCAGCTGCCCAAGACGAGCCCACCTTCCTAGTGGAATGGGCCTTGACTGATTTTGGTAACGGCAATCCAGCCGTAGAATGCGCCTGCTGGATCGTATTACAGATCCAGCGAGCAATAGTCTACTTCGAAGCAGGGGCGCCAACCTTGTTGGCTGCATACAGGACAAACAGTGCTTCCGTTTTCCTGACTCTAGCCGTTCTGGCCACATAAATTTTCAAGCCCTGACTACATCAAGGGATTCAGAATCCTCCAAATCTCGTGTAGCCACAGGCACCACAATAGGTTGGTTCATATGAAAAGATGACACCACCTTAGGCAAGAATTGAGGGCGAGTCCGCAATTCCGCCCTATCCATATGGAAAACCAGATAGGGGCTTTTATGAGACAACGCCGCCAATTCCAACACTCGCCTAGCCAAAGCCAAGGCTAATAACATGACCACCTTCCAAGTGAGATATTTTAACTCCACCGTTTGAAGTGGTACAAACCAGTGCGACTTAAGGAAACTCAAAACCACGTTAAGGTCCCAAGGCGCCACCGGAGGTATAAAAGGAGGTTGAATATGCAGCACTCCCTTTACAAAAGTCTGTACTTCTGGGAGAGAAGCCAATTCTTTTTGAAAGAAAATGGATAAGGTCGAAATCTGAACTTTAATGGATCCTAACTTTAGGCCCAAATTCACTCCAGTCTGTAGGAAGTGAAGGAAACGGCCCAGATGGAATTCTTCCGTAGGAGCATTCCTGGCCTCACACCAAGAAACATATTTTCGCCATATACAGTGATAATGTTTAGCTGTCACGTCCTTCCTAGCCTTTATCAGGGTAGGAATGACCTCATCCGGAATTCCCTTTTCCGCTAGGATCCGGCGTTCAACCGCCATGCCGTCAAACGCAGCCGCGGTAAGTCTTGGAACAGACATGGCCCCTGTTGTAACAGGTCCTGTCGTAGAGGAAGAGGCCACGGATCTTCTGTGAGCATTTCCAGCAGATCCGGATACCAGGTCCTTCGTGGCCAATCTGGAACAATGAGAATTGTTCTCATTCCTCTTTTTCTTATTATTCTCATTACCTTGGGTATGAGAGGAAGAGGAGGAAACACTTAGACCGACTGGAACACCCACGGTGTCACTAGGGCGTCTACTGCTACCGCCTGAGGATCTTTTGATCTGGCGCAATACCTCTGTAGCTTTTTGTTGAGGCGGGATGCCATCATGTCTATCTGGGGCAGTCCCCACTGACTTGCAATCTGTGCGAAGACTTCCCGATGAAGTCCCCACTCCCCTGGATGCAGGTCGTGTCTGCTGAGGAATTCTGCTTCCCTGTTGTCCACTCCCGGAATGAACACTGCTTACAGTACGCTTACATGATTTTCCGCCCAGCGAAGAATCTTGGTGGCTTCCGCCATTGCCACCCTGCTCCTTGTGCCACCTTGGCGGTTTACATGAGCAACTGCGGTGATGTTGTCTGACTGGATCAGAACTGGTTGGTCGCGAAGTAAGTCCTCCGCTTGAAGTAGGGCGTTGTATATGGCCCTCAGTTCCAGGATGTTGATGTGAAGACAAGTCTCTTGACTTGTCCAAAGTCCTTGGAAGTTTCTTCCCAGTGTGACTGCTCCCCACCCTCTGAGGCTCGCGTCCGTGGTCACCAGGATCCAATCCTGAATGCCGAACCTGCGTCCTTCCAAAAGGTGAGCACTCTGCAGCCACCACAGGAGAGATACCCTGGCCCTGGGGGACAGGGTGATTCGCTGATGAATTTGTAGATGTGACCCGGACCACTTGTCCAATAGGTCCCATCGGAAAGTCCTTGCATGGAACCTGCCGAAGGGAATGGCCTCGTATGTTGCCACCATTTTTCCCAGGACTTGAGTGCAATGATGCACAGACACTTGTTTTGGCTTCAATAGGCTCGACTAGAGTCATGAGTTCCTGAGCTTTTTCTATCGGGAGAAAAACCTTTTTCTGGTCTGTGTCCAGAACCATGCCCAAGAAGGTCAGACGAGTCGTAGGAACCACCTGCGACTTCGGGATATTGAGAATCTAGCCGTGTTGCTGTAACACCTTCACTGAAAGTGACACGCTGTTCAGTAACTTCTCTCGTGATCTCGCTTTTATGAGGAGATCGTCCAAGTACGGGATAATTGTGACACCCTGTGCAGGAGCACCATCATTTCCGCCATTACCTTGGTGAAAATCCTCGGGCCGTGGAAAGCCCAAACGGCAACGTCTGAAATTGGTAATGACAATCCTGTACCGCAAATCTCAGGTACGCCTGATAAGGTGGATATATGGGAACATGAAGGTATGCATCCTTTATGTCCAGGGATACCATAAAATCCCCCCTTCCAGGCTGGCGATGACCGCTCTGAGCGATTCCATTTTGAACTTGAACCGTTTTAAGTATAGGTTCAGGGATTTTAAATTCAATATGGGTCTGACCGAACCGTCCGGTTTCGGAACTACAAACAGGGTGGAGTAGTATCCCTTCCCTCTCTGAAGTAGGGGAACTTCGACCACCACTTGTTGAAGACACAATTTGTGAATAGCATTTAACACTATCTCCCTTTCTAGGGGAGAAGTCGGTAGAGCCGATTTGAAAAACCGGCGAGGAGGCACCTCTTCAAATTCCAGCTTGTATCCCTGAGAAACAATTTCTATTGCCCAGGGATCAACCTGTGAGTGAACCCAGTTGTGGCTGAAAAGTCGAAGACGTGCCCCCACTGGGGCGGACTCCCTCAGCGTAGCCCCAGCGTCATGCGGTAAATTTTGCAGAGGCCAGGGAGGATTTCTGTTCCAGGGAACTATCTGTGCTGTGCAGCTTTTTACCTCTGCCCTTACCTCTGGCAAGAAAGGACGATCCACGCACTATTTTGCTTTTATTTGAACGAAAGGACTGCATTTGATAATGAGGCGCTTTCTTAGGTTGTGAGGGAACATAAGGCAAAAAATTAGATTTACCTGCCGTAGCTGTGGAGACCAGGTCCGAGAGACCTTCCCCAAACAATTCCTCACCCTTGTAACGTAAAACCTCCATATGTCTTTTTGAGTCGGCATCACCTGTCCACTGCCGGGTCCAGAGGACTCGTCTAGCAGAGATTGACATAGCGTTTATTCTGGAACCCAGTAAACTAATGTCTCTTTGAGCATCCCTCATATATAAGACAGCATCCTTTATATGTCCTAGGGTAAATAATGGTATCCTTATCTAGGGTCTCAATCTCCGCCGATAAGGAATCTGTCCATGCTGCTACCGCGCTACAAACCCAGGCCGACGCAATTGCCGGTCTGAGTAATGTACCAGAATGTGTGTAAATGGATTTCAAGGTAATCTCCTGCTTGCGGTCAGCAGGATCCTTGAGGGTAGCCGTATCTTGTGATGGCAGCGCTATCTTTTTTGACAAGCGTGTCAACGCTTTGTCCACCTTAGGGTAGGATTCCCCCAACGTATCCTGTCCGTTGGCGGGAAAGGATACGCCATAAGAATCCTTTTGGGAAACTGCAGTTTTTTGTCTGGAGATTCCCACGCTTTCTCACATAATTCGTTCAATTCATGTGAGGAGGGAAAAGTTACCTCGGGCTTCTTTCCCTTATACATGTGTACTTATACATGTGTACCCTCGTGTCAGGGACACTGTTCCTCTGTGATATGCAACACTTCTTTTATTGCAATAATCATATATTGAATACATTTAGCCACTTTTGGCTGTACCTTTACATCATCGTAGTCGACACTGGAGTCCGAATCCGTGTTGGTATCAGTGTCTGCTATTTGGGATAGTGGGCGCTTCGGAGACCCTGAAGGTCCCGGCGACATAGGGACAGACACGGGTTCACTCCCTGACTGTTCCTTAGCTTCAGCTTTGTCTAATCTCTTGTACAATAAATTCACACTAGCACTTAAAACATTCCACATATCCACCCAGTCAGGTGTCGGCACCGCCGACGGAGACCTCACATTCATACGCTCCCCCTACTCCCTAGGTGAGCCTTCTACCTCAGACATGTCGACACACGCGTACCGACACACAACACACACAGGGAACCTCTTATCTGTAGACAGTTTCCCCACCAGGCCCTTTGGAGAGACAGAGAGAGAGTATGCCAGCACACACCCCACCACTATATGACCCATGAAAAAAACACAATCATTTTATGTTTACCCAGATAGCGCTGTTTACATATACAATATGCGCCTAATTTTGTGCCCCCCCTCTTCTTTAAAACCCTCTGTCTACCGTGGTATAAGCAGGGGAGAGTCCGGGGAGCTTCCTCTCAGCGGTGCTGTGGAGAAAAATGGCGCTGCTGAGTGCTGAGGGAGAAGCCCCGCCACCTCGGCGGCGGGCTTCTGTCCCGCTTAAAATCTCAAAATTTGGCGGGGGCTCTTATATATATATATACAGTGCCCAGCTGTATATATACCTATTAGTGCCAAAAAGAAAAAAGTGAAACCCTCACCACGTCTCTGCTTCCTTCGCTTCCCATAGCAGTGTCATCAGCCCTCTGAGCCTCCACTCTCAATATCTCTGCCTCCCCCACTCCCCCATAGCAGTGTTATCAGACCCTGAGCCTCCACTCTCATGTCTGCCTCCCCCCTCACACAATGAATACCTCTTTGCTGTGTCCCATCCCATGCTGCAGGGCCGTAACTAGGTGTGGGCGGATGGTGCTTAGCACACAGTGCATTCGCTCTGTGGACGCACCATCCGCATCCACACTGATTGGCCGCCCCCAGCAGCAGCGTTGCCCGCTGTAGTGTAGTGTATATTAGTAGTGTTGCGCCCCTCTCCTTCCCTGCTGGAGGCAACGCTGCTAATATACCGTATTTTTCGGACCATAAGACGCACTTTTTCTCCCCAAAAATGTGGGGGGAAAAGTATGTGCGTCTTATGGAGTGAATAAGTGCAGATGCAGATGGAGTTCGCGGGTAGCGGCGGGTCCTGGATGCTGCTGCTGCTGCGCCGTCATCAGCAGAGCGCGGCGCATCTCAGAGCCCAGCAGCAGAGCCCAGCATCATGTGACTCCCCCCCGCTCCCCCACACCTCCTCCCTCCTCAGGAGTTTCCCTGCAGGCAGCGTTAGCTGAGTGCCTGGACATGGGGGAACCGGCGGGTCCTGGATGCTGCTGCTCCTGCTGCGCCGTCATCAGCAGAGCGCGGCGCATCTCAGAGCCCAGCAGCAGAGCCCGGCATCTACCCCACACCTCCTTGGTCCTCAGGAGTGCACCCGGGGCAAGCGTTAGCTGAGAGCCTGGACGCGGGGAACCACTGGTACTGTCTACGATATGTGTGTGTGTGTGTGTGTGTGTGTGTGTGTGTGGTGTGTCTGTGTGTGTGTGTGTCTGTGTATGTGTATGCTGGCTCTGATGTGTGTGTGTGTGTCTGTGTATGTGTATGCTGGCTCTGATGTGTGTGTGTGTGTGTGTGTGTGTGTGTGTGTGTGTGTGTGTGTGTGTGTGTGTGTCTGTGTATGCTGGCTCTTTTTTTTCCAGTTTTCTTACTCTAAAAACTAGGTGCGTCTTATGGTCAGGCGCGTCTTATGGTCCGAAAAATACGGTACATTACATACACAGCAGGCAGCGCTGTGCTGTCTCAGTGTGAAACACTCTCTCTCCCCCAGTGTGCTCTGCTCCACCCCCCTCCTCCTGCAGTGTACAGAGACTTCCAGGTACTGGAGAGGAGACGGCTGCTGCTGCTGCTCACTCAGCATGAGTGAATTCTCTCTCACCCCCCCCCCCCCCCTCTCCTCGTCCAGTCAGGCTCAAATGCAAATACCAATTATGTGGGTATGTACCTGTGGGCAATTTGAGTTTAGATAACTCAGTATATACGGATATTGTAAAAAAAAAAACCTGCACATACCTTAATCCAATATCCCCTGAGATTGAAAATGTTGTACGTATTGTCTGTATATATGTATATATATATATATATATATATATATATATATATATATTATATTACTACTGTCCATTGTAATGTGATTATTGGGCGCTACTGTGCTGTGTGATGTAACTAACGGGCACAACTGTGCAGTGTAATGTGACTATCGTACACTACTGTGCGGTGTAATGTGACTAATGGGCGCTACTGTGCGGTATAATGTGACTAATGGACACTACTGTGCTGTGTAATGTGACTAATGGATACTACTGTGCTATGTAATGTGACTAATGGGCGCTACCGTGCGGTGTAATGTGACTAATGGACACTACTGTGCTGTGTAATGTGACTAATGGATACTACTGTGCTATGTAATGTGACTAATGGACGCTACTGTGCTGTGTAATGTGACTAATGGACACTACTGTGCTGTGTAATGTGACTAATGGACACTACTGTGCTGTGTAATGTGACTAATGGACACTACTGTGCTGTGTAATGTGACTAATGGACACTACTGTGCTGTGTAATGTGACTAATGGGCGCTACTGTGCGTGTAATGTGACTAATGGACACTACTGTGCTGTGTAATGTGACTAATGGGCACTACTGTGCTGTGTAATGTGACTAATGGACACTACTGTGCGGTGTAATGTGACTAATGGACACTACTGTGCTGTGTAATGTGACTAATGGACACTACTGTGCTGTGTAATGTGACTAATGGACACTACTGTGCGGTGTAATGTGACTAATAGACACTACTATGCGGTGTAATGTGACTAATGGACACTACTGTGCTGTGTAATGTGACTAATGGACACTACTGTGCTGTGTAATATGACTAATGGGCGCTACTGTGCGGTGTAATGTGACTAATGGACACTACTGTGCGGTGTAATGTGACTAATGGACACTACTGTGCTGTGTAATGTGACTAATGGACACTACTGTGCTGTGTAATGTGACTAATGGACACTACTGTGCTGTGTAATGTGACTAATGGACACTACTGTGCTATGTAATGTGACTAAAGGACACTACTGTGCTGTGTAATGTGACTAATGGGCGCTACTGTGCTATGTAATGTGACTAATAGGCGCTACTGTGCGTGTAATGTGACTAATGGGCGCTACTGTGCTGTGTAATGTGACTAATGGACACTACTATGTGGTGTAATGTGACTAATGGGTGCTACTGTGCTGTGTAATGTGACTAATGGGCGCTACTGTGCGTGTAATGTGACTAATGGACACTACTGTGCTGTGTAATGTGACTAATGGGCGCTACTGTGCGTGTAATGTGACTAATGGACACTACTGTGCTGTGTAATGTGACTAATGGACACTACTGTGCGGTGTAATGTGACTAATGGGCGCTACTGTGCTGTGTAATGTGACTAATAGACACTACTATGCGGTGTAATGTGACTAATGGGTGCTACTGTGTGGTATAATGTGACTATGGCGCGCACTGTCCCTATTTTACATATGGAAGGGTGTCAAAGGGACCTCTATGGCCACGCCCCTTTCCCATATAACCACGCCCCTATATTTTTGGGATCGCGCCTGGGGCGCACACTGGTCCTGTTTTCTATAGGGGGTGGGGCACGCCAGTGATGTTTCTTGCACACAGCGCTAAAATGTCTAGTTACGGCACTGCCATGCTGCGTGTGTGGTGGCTAGGGAAGGTCCTGCAGCTGCTCTTCCCTCCACAGGCTATCTCTGTCTGCATACAGCAGATGCAGATCATGTATAGCCTGAGCAAGCGGAGCATGGAGGTTAGTATGGACCCGGGGTTGCCTCCATCCTTAATCGCATCTCTTGTGCAGGGCTGTGCATCCCATCCCCGTTGCATCCAGATTATCGCATGCGCTGTCCAGATTCCCGACAGGGCAGTGGGTAATCCGGGGTTTAGTTTAAGCTTTGCGGGGCAGCGGGAGACTCCACTGGGAATCGGAAGGATAGGCAACTATGGCATATGTTCAGCAGGTCACATGTGGTATCCGTTCACATGGTCGACCATGTTATGGTCTACAGTCATTAGGTCGACCACTATTGCTCGACATTGACATGGTAGACATGGACACATGGTCGACACGTGAAAATGGCCGACACATGAAATGTCGACATATGAAAAGGTCGACATGAGTTTTTTTACTTTTTTTTCTTTTGGGGAACTTTTCCATACTTTACGATCCACATGGACTACGATTGGAACGGTAATCTGTGCCGAGCGAAGCGAAGGCACCATGCCCTAAGCATGGCGAGCGAAGCGAGCCATGCGAGGGGACGCGGTGCACTAATTGGGGTTCTCAGTCACTTTACGCAAAAAACGACACCAAAAAAGTAAAAAAACTCATGTCGACCTTTTCATGTGTCGACCTTTTCACGTGTCGACCATTTTCATGTGTCGACCATGTGTCCATGTCGACCATGTCAATGTCGACCAATAGTGGTCGACCTAATGACTGTCGACCATAATATGGTCGACCATTCATACCGGAACCGTCACATGTATAGGATAGTAATCAACAAGATGCTGACAAAATATTTTTTAGCAGTTATTGAAAGTGTAACCAATTATATACCTTTGTACTTCATCCAGATCCTGTGCTTCTAGAAGAGTATTTATTTGTGAAGTAGAAAGAAAAGCATATGGTGAAAAATCCTCAGTTTCATTAGCAGAGGTTTCTTCCTGTACATAAGAATAATAACAAGTGTAATTATTATGGTAATGGTACCATACAGTACATATATAAGACTACAGTAACAAAAACAATACTTCCATTACCATACCCCCCCAACTATTCTGATTTTTGCAGTACAGTTAAGTTTTTTTGGGACTGTCCTGCTGTCCCACCCGCGTGTCCCGCGGTGGGGGCGTGGGGGGGTTACAGTTGGGAAGCTCCTGTCACTCGGTGAATATGCGCACAGCGTCTATGCACGGGAGACAGAGGGGTTAGGGCATGCCAGCAGCTCACAGAGCGCTGGGCATGTCCCCATAGTAACGGAAAATGGGGGAGTGCCTCACGACTGCAGTACTCCCGTGAAGCCACTCCCCCTTTAAATAGACCACGCACCCTTTGGGTCACAACGCAGTCTCACGTGCGAGGATGTCCCGCTTCCCCGTCTCCTGATGTTGAGGGGTATGCATCACTGTATAAAAAAACACCTGGGTGTGTTGTAATACCGAGTGCTATCTCTTCCATGTACTTTATGACACTTTCCTGCACCTTGTTTTTCAATATGTTTTTAGTGACACACATGCATGGTCAAGACACACTGTTATGACCACCAGCTAATAGCCATAGTAACCGTCATGTGCAGCACGGACAGCAGCTAAACGGGGTGAACTATCATTTTAGACTGGTAGTCCCCAGGTTCATTTTGAAGGTGAGCTGTTCCACTGCAGTGTGTCGGTCGGTCCTCACACACCTTTCTAGCCGACGTTCACCTCTTACATCAATGGCACGTGGTGTTCTGCAGCTTCCACGTCGGTTATTTGCAATGGTGCCATTTGTCCAGTCACAATACACATTCACCACAGCAGCACAGGAACTGTTCACAAACTGCGCTGTTTCAGAAATACTACCACCCTTGGGCCAAAAGCCAATAATAATCCCTGCTGTCACTTTTACCCATGACAGCAATGAGTGATATGTGTACATACGGCCTGGTATCAGAATGTTCCTAATTGTGAATCAGTGATTAAATCAGTCCTGTCATAGTGCCCTTTTGATTAATATTTTAAAGGATATATAGCAGATAATCATCCATTTTTGTAACTCGGGTGAATCAAACCCTTTTACCCATAACAAGTGATATGTGTGCAGGCAGCCTATCGCACACCTTATATACACACATACCTAGCGCGCAGCATGTGATGTACATCATGGGCTACGTGCTGCCAACTTCAAATGTAGGAGGTGGTCATAATAATGTGACTCGATCGTGTAAATATATACTATCACCATGCAAAAAACAGGATTTTAATACCTACCGGTAAATCCTTTTATCCTAGTCCGTAGAGGATGCTGGGGTCCACTTCATGACCATGGGGTATAGACAGTTCTGCAGGAGCCATGGGCACTCTTAAGACTTTTCAATGGGTATGAACTGGCTCCTCCCTCTATGCCCCTCCTCCAGACCTCAGTTATAAGAACTGTGCCCAGGGAGATGGACATTTCGAGGAAAGGATTTACTTTAAACTAGTGGTGAGATACATACCAGCTCACACCTCAACCATGCCGCACAACATGGCATGCAACATAACACACGCCAACAGGCATGGACCAATTACAGCAACATGCTGAAACTAATATAACACAACTTCTGTAACTCTAATAACAAAACTGCAGGTAAAGTACGCAATGGGACAGGCGCCCAGCATCCTCTACGGACTAGGAGAAAAGGATTTACCGGTAGGTATTAAAATCCTGTTTACTCATACGTCCTAGAGGATGTTGGGGTCCACTTCATGACCATGGGGTTTATACCAAAGCACCAGTACGGGTGGGAGAGTGCTGATAACCCTGCAGCACTGATTGACCGAACTTGAGGTCTTCATCGGCCAAGGTGTCAAACTTGTAGAATTTTGCAAACGTGTTTGACCCCGACCAAGTAGCTGCTCGGCAAAGTTGCAATGCCGAGACCCCCCTGGCAGCCGCCCAGGATGAGTCCACCTTCCTAGTGGAATGGGCCTTCACCGACGTCGGTAACGGCAATCCAGCCGTAGTATGAGCGTGCTGAATCGTACTTCTGATCCAAAGCGCAATAGTCTGCTTAGAAGCAGGACACCCAATCTTGTTGGGAGCATACAGGGCAAACAAAGACTCTGTTTACCGTATTCGAGCTGTTCTATCGACATAAATCTTCAAAGCCCTAACCACATCTAGAGACTTTGACTCAGTGAACGTGTCAGTAACTACTGGCACCACAATAGGTTGGTTTATGTGGAAAGATGAAACCACCTTCGGAAGAAAATGTTGACGAGTCCTCAACTCTGGAAGATCAGGTAAGGGCTCTTGTGAGACAAGGCCCCCAATTCAGACACCCGCCGTGCGGATGCCAATGCCGAAAGCATCCCCACTTTCCAAGTGAGAAACTTCAACTCTTTCTTTCTCATACGTCCTAGAGGATGCCGGGGACGACATCAAGACCATGGGGTATAGACGGGATCCGCAGGAGACATGGGCACTCTAAAGACTTTTCATTGGGTGTGAACTGGCTCCTCCCTCTATGCCCCTCCTCCAGACCTCAGTTTTAGAAATGTGCCCAGGCAGACTGGATGCACTCTGAGGAGCTCTACTGAGTTTCTCTGAAAAGACTTATGTTAGGTTTTTTATTTTCAGGGAGATCTGCTGGCATCAGACTCCCTGCTTTGTGGGACTGAGGGGGCAGAAGCAGAACCAACTTCCTAAAGAGTTTCATGGCTCTGCTTCTGGCTGACAGGACACCATTAGCTCCTGAAGGGTACCGAACGCTAGCCATGTCTAGATGTTCACTCCCACAGCACGCCGTCACCCCCCTCGCCAGAAGTCAGAAGACAGGTGAGTATGAGAAAAAGAGCTGAGGTGAGGCGCGGCTGGCGGGAGCGCATCGCGCCATTGCTGATTGCGCTTGATTTAAGGGGTTCCCACTCCTCCAGGGTACCCCGGCCAGGGGTGACTAGTTGTGTATGTAATGCCAGGGCCGCAGGGACCAGTATAAAAGTGTCCCCCGGCTGTGGCATTATGTACCTGGCTAGTGGAGCCCGGTGCTGGTTTCAAAAATATGGGGGACCCCTACGCTTTTTGTCCCCCGTATTTTTGGAACCAGGACCAGGCGCAGAGTCCGGTGCTGGTTGATTAAATATGGGGGAATCCCTGTCATTTTTCCCCCCATATTTTTTCAACCAGGACCACCTCAAAGAGCCCGAGCCTGGTTGTGCTTAGGAGGGGGGACCCCACGCAATTTTTTTCAGATTTTTTAAGACTTTAATCAACTTTTTAAGGTACAAAATGAAGCCCTGCACGGATCTCACAGATCCGGCCGGGATTTCTTGTGTTTTGTCAGGCAGTGTTTTACTCATCACTCCCGTAAAACACTGCCTGATATTATGAATCACATCGACATCGGACAAAACGATTGTGCAAAACTCGGCAGCTTAGTGAATGATTGTATCAGGATTCAAAAAGTTGCAGTAAAATGCACCCGATACCATTCGAGTTCAAACACCCTTCAAAAAGGCCAAAACACGAATCTTTGTAAATATACCCCACGGACTCTGATTCTTGTGTTGACGATAGTGAATCCAGAGAGATAGATCATAAATTGGCAAAAAGTATACAATATATGATTGTAGCTATAAGGGACGTATTGGAGGTTACAGAAACCACTCCTGTACCTCAGGAGAAGGCTTATTTATGTAAGGAAAAGAAATCCAAAGCCACGTTCCCTCCTTCACACGAACTAAATGCTCTGTTTGAAGGGATGTGGGTGAATCCTGATAAAAAAAAATTGTATTCCCAAAAGGATTCACATAGCTTACCCTTTCTCGGCTGAGGACAGGAAAAAATGGGAGTCACCCCCTGCGTTAGACAGTGCACTTTCCAGGTTGACAAAGAAGGTGATTCTCCCTGCTCCTGGCACGGCTTCTCTTAAAGAGCCGGAAGACCGCAAAATGGAAACAACATTGAAATCCATTTATGTTACCAATGGTACACTGCTCAGGCCCACTATTGCCTGCGCATGGGTGAGTCGCGCTGTTGAAAAATGGTCAGAAAGCGTGGCATCAGAAATTGACACGATTGATAAAGATGAGATACTCCTTAAATAGGGAATATCAAAGACGCTGCCGCATACATGCTAGAAGCGATGAAAGATATTAAACTCTTCAGTTCACAAGCCGCTACCATGGCAGTATCGGCTAGGCAGGCGTTGTGGATTCGCCAATGGAACGCGGATGCAGATTCCAAAAGAAATATGGAGGCTCTCCCATATAAAGGTGAGGCCTTATTTGGCGATGGACTGGATGCGTTAGTCTCAGCGGCTACCGCAGGTAAGTCGACATTTTTGCAATCTGCGCCTGCAACGGCAAAAAAGACCTATCACCCGCAAATGCAGTCCTTTCGACCCAATAAATACAAAAAGACGAGGGGTTCCCCCTTCTTTGCAGGTAGGGGAAGGGGAAGGGGAAAAAAGCCCACAGCGGCTCCAGGTTCCCAAGAGCAGAAGTCTACCCCTACTTCTGCAAATCCTCAGCATGACGCTAGAACTCCCTTGCGGGAGGCCGCTCGGGTGTGGGCACGTCTCAAACTCTTCAGCCAGCGTTGGATTCGGTCTGGCCTGGATCCCTGGGTGTTGCAAATAGTATCCCAGGGATATAAATTGGAGTTTCAAGTCGTTCCCCCATGCCGATTTTTCAAATCGACCTTGCCAGTTTCTCCGCCAGAAATAGAAGCAGTAACAGCGGCAATCCAAAAATTATGTCAAGACCAGGTCATAGTCCTGGTACCGTTGTCACAGCAAGGGCGGGGTTTTTATTCAAGCCTCTTTCTTGTTCCGAAGCCGGACGGCTCGATCATACTGATCCTAAATCTAAAAGATCTGAATTGCTACCTGAGAAGGTTCAAGTTCAAGATGGAATAACTTCGGGCGGTGATTGCCAGTCTGGAGGAGGGGGACTACTTGGTGTCGGTGGACATAAAGGATGCTTACCTGCATGTTCCCATTTATCCTCCTCACCAGGCTCATCTGAGATTCGCGGTTCAGGATTGCCATTACCAATTCCAGACGTTACCTTTCGGTCTCTCCACTGCGCCAAGGGTATTCACCAAGGTGATGGCAGAGATGATGGTCCTCCTTCGTCAGAAAGGAGTCAATATAATTCCTTATCTGGACGATCTCCTGATAAAGGCGAGATTCAGGGATCAGTTGTTACAAAACATATCATTCTCTCTGTCAATACTCCAACAACACGGGTGGATCATAAATTACCCAAAGTCACAATTGGAACCGACGACAAGATTGTCTTTCCTCGGGATGATTCTGGACACAGAAGTTCAGAGAGTATTTCTTCCGGTGGAAAAGGCTCTGGAAATCCAGAAAATGGTAAAACAGATATTGAAACCACCGAGTGTGTCGATCCATCAGTGCATTCGGTTGTTGGGGAAGATGGTGGCAGCCTACAAGGCCATACAGTTTGGAAGGTTCCATGCCAGAGTATTCCAGTGGGACCTGTTGGACAAGTGGTCGGGGTCACACCTACACATGCACAGAAAGATAATCCTGTCGTCAAAAACAAGGATTTCGCTCCTGTGGTGGTTGCACAGCTCTCACCTGATAGAGGGACGCAGGTTCCGGATTCAGGACTGGGTCCTGGTAACCACGGATGCAAGTCTCCGAGGCTGGGGAGCAGTCTCTCAGGGAGAAAACTTCCAGGGACGTTGGTCACATCAGGAGGCCTGCCTTCACATAAACGTGCTGGAGCTAAGAGCCATTTACAATGGCCTCCAACAAGCGGTACATCTTCTTCAAGACCGTCTCGTGCAGATCCAGGCGGACTATGTAACAGCAGTCGCATACATAAACAGGCAGGGCGGAACGAAAAGCAGAGCGGCAATGGCAGAGGCGACAAAATCCTCAGCTGGGCAGAAAAACATCTACAAGCTCTGTCGGCAATATTCATTCCGGGAGTAGACAACTGGGAAGCAGACTTCCTCAGCAGACACGATCTCCATCCAGGAGAGTGGGGCCTCCACCAAGAAGTCTTCGCAGAGGTGACAAGTCTTTGGGGAGTTCCTCAAATAGACATGATGGCGTCTCGTCTCAACAAGAAGCTTCAGAGATACTGTTCCAGGTCGAGAGACCCTCAAGCAGTAGCAGTGGATGCACTGGTAGCCCAGTGGGTTTTTCCGTCAGTGTATGTCTTACCTCCACTTCCGCTGATCCCAAAAGTACTCAGGATCATAAGGAAAACAAAGGTTTGAGCAATCTTCATTGCCCCAAACTGGCAAAGGAGGGCTTGGTGCCCAGATCTTCAGGAGTTGCTCATAGAAGATCCTCGGCCTCTTCCTCCTCGAGAGGACCTGCTGCAGCAGGGGTCGTGCGTGTACCAAGACTTACCGCGGCCACGTTTGACGGCATGGCTGTTGAGCGCCGTATCCTAGCCAGGAAGGGTATTCCCAAGGAAGTCATCCCCACCCTTATTCAGGCCAGAAAGGGAGTAACGTCGAAACATTACCACCATATTTGGAGAAAATATGTGTCTTGGTGTGTATCCAAGGAAGCTCCTACGAAAGAGTTTCACTTAGGGCGTTTTCTCCATTTTTTGCAGGATGGTGTGGAGGCGGGCCTCCAAATGGGATCGATCAAGGTCCACATTTCGGCCTTGTCCATGTTCTTCCAAAAACAATTGGCCTCTCTTCCAGAGGTTCAGACCTTCGTGAAAGGGGTTCTGCACATCCAGCCTCCATTTGTGCCTCCAGTGGCACCATGGGACCTTACCGTGGTATTGCAGTTCCTTCAATCGGATTGGTTTGAGCCTCTACAAAAGATAGAGTTGAAGTTTCTCACTTGGAAAGTGGTGATGCTTTTGGCTTTGGCATCTGCAAGACGGGTGTCTGAATTGGGGGCCTTGTCTCACAAGAGCCCTTACCTGATCTTCCATGAAGATAGGGCAGAGTTGAGGACTCAACAACATTTTCTTCCGAAGGTGGTTTCATCTTTCCACATAAACCAACCTATTGTTGTGCCAGTAGTTACTGACACATTTACGGATTCAAAATCTCTAGATGTGGTTAGACCTTTGAAAACCTATGTTGCTAGAACCACTCGTATACGGAAAACAGAGGCTCTGTTTGTCCTGTATGCTCACAACAAGATTGGGTGTCCTGCTTCCAAGCAGACTATTGCACATTGGATCAGAAATACGATTCAGCAAGCTCATACTACGGCTGGATTGCCATTACCGACGTCGGTAAAGGCCCACTCCACTAGGAAGGTGGGCTCATCCTGGGCGGCTGCCCAGGGGGTGTCGGCATTACAACTCTGCCGAGCAGCTATTTGGTCAGGGTCAAACACATTTGCTGAGTTGTACAAGTTTGACACCTTGGCCAATGAGGACCTAAAGTTTGGTCAATCGGTGCTGCAGGGTCATCCGCACTCTCCCGCCCGCACTGGAGCTGTGGTATAGATCCCATGGTCTTGATGTCATCCCCAGCATCCTCTAGGACGTATGAGAAAATAGGATTTTGATACCTACCGGTAAATCCTTTTCTCCTAGTCCATAGAGGATGCTGGGCGCCCGTCCCAGTGTGTACTTTACCTGCAGTTTAGTTATTAGAGTTACACAAGTTGTGTTTTCTTAGTTTTCAGCATGTTGCTGCAATTGGTTCATACCTGTTGGCGTGTGTTATGTTGAATGCCATGTGTGCAGCATGGTTGAGGGTGTGAGTTGGTAGATATCTCACCACTAGTTTAAGTAATTCTTTTTCCTCAAAATGTCAGTCTCCCTGGGCACAGTTCCTACAACTGAGGTCTGGAGGAGGGGCATAGAGGGAGGAGCCAATTCACACCCAATGAAAAGTCTTTAGAGTGCCCATGTCTCCTGCGGATCCCATCTATACCCCCATGGTCTTGATGTCATCCCCAGCATCCTCTACGGACTAGGAGAAAATGATTTACCGGTAGGTATCAAAATCCTATTTTTTTAGAAGCGCAAACCAATCTGATTGAAGGAACTGCAACACCACGTTAAGGTCCCATGGTGCCACTGGAGGCACAAAAGGAGGCTGGATGTGCAGAACCCCTTTCACGAAGGTCTGAACCTCTGGAAGAGAGGCCAATTGTTTTTGGAAGAACACTGACAAGGCCGAAATCTGGACCTTGATCGATCCCAATCGGAGGCCCGCCTCCACACCAGCCTGCAGAAAATGGAGAAAACGTCCCAACTGAAACTCTTCCGTAGGAGCCTTCTTGGATTCACACCAAGACACATATTTTCTCCAAATACGGTGGTAATGTTTTGACGCTACTCCTTTCCTGGCCTGAATAAGGGTGGGGATGACTACATTGGGAATACCCTTTCGGGCTAGGATCCGGCGCTCAACAGCCATGCCGTCAAACGTAGCCGCGGTAAGTCTTGATACATGCATGGCCCCTGCTGCAGCAGGTCCTCGCGAAGAGGATGAGGCCGAGGATCTTCTATGAGCAACTCCTGAAGATCTGGGTACCAAGCCCTCCTTGGCCAGTCTGGGGCAATGAAGACTGCTCGAACTCTTGTTCTTCTTATGATTCTGAGCACTTTTGGGATCAGCAGAAGTGGAGAGAAGACATACACCGACCGGAAGACACACTGGGCTACCAGTGCATCCACTGCTATTGCTTGAGGGTCTCTCGACCTGGAACAATATTTCTGAAGCTTCTTGTTGCGACGAGATGCCATCATGTCAACTTGAGGAACTCCCCAAAGACTTGTCACCTCTGCGAAGACTTCTTGGTGGAGGCCCCACTCTCCTGGATGGAGATCGTGTCTGCTGAGGAAGTCTGCTTCCCAATTGTCTACTCCCGGAATGAAAACTGCCGACAGAGCCTATACATGTCTTTCTGCCCAGAGGAGGATCTTCTTCACCTCTGCCATTGCCGCTCTGCTTTTCGTTCCGCCCTGCCTGTTTATGTACGCGACTGCTGTTACATTGTCCGACTGGATTTACACGGGATGATCTTGAAGAAGATGTACCACTTGTTGAAGGCCGTTGTAAATGGCTCTCAATTCCATCACGATTATGTGAAGGCAGGCTTCCTGACTTGACCATTTTCCCTGGAAGCTTTCTCCCTGAGTGACAGCTCCCCAGCCTCGGAGACTTGCATCCGTGGTTACCAGGAGCCAGTCCTGAATTCCGAACCTGCGTCCCTCTAGTAGGTGAGAATTGTGTAGCCACCACAGGAGCGAAATCCTGGCTTTTGACGACAGGATTATCTTCCGGTGCATGTGAAGGTGGGATCCCGACCACTTGTCCAACAGGTCCCACTGGAATACTCTGGCATGGAACCTGCCAAACTGTATGGCTTCGTAGGCAGCCACCATCTTCCCCAACAACCGAATGCACTGATGGATCGACACACTTGATGGCTTCAATATCTATTTGACCATTTTCTGGATTTCCAGAGCCTTTTCCACCGGAAGAAAAACTCTCTGAACTTCTGTGTCCAAAATCATCCCGAGAAAGACAATCTTGTCATCGGTTCCAACTGTGACTTTGGGTAATTTATGATCCAACCGTGTTGTTGGATCATGGGAGAGTGTGATGTTTAGTAACAACTGATCCCTGGATCTCGCCTTTATCAGGAGATCGTCTAGATAAGGAATTATATTGACTCCTTTTTGACGCAGGAGAACCATCATCTCCGCCATCACCTTGGTGAATACCCTCGGCTCCGTGGAGAGCCCGAAAGGCAATGTCTGGAATTGGTAATGGCAATCCTGAACTGCAAATCTCAGATAAGCCTGGTGAGGAGGATAAATGGGAACATGCAGGTAAGCATCCTTTATGTCTACAGACACCATGTAGTCCCCTCTTCCAGACTGGAAATCACTGCCCTCAGTGATTCCATTTTGAACTTGAACCGTTTCAAGTAGAGATTCAGATTTTTTAGGTTTAGGATCGGTCTGACCGAGCCGTCAGGCTTCGGAACTACAAAAAGGCTTGAATAAAACTTCTCCCCTTGTTGTGACAAAGGTACCAGGACTATGACCTGATCCTGGCATAATTTTTAGATTGCCACTGTTACTGCTTCCCTTTCTGGAAGAGAAGCTGGCAAGGTCGATTTGAAAAATTGTCATTGGGAACGTTTTGAAACTCCAGCTTATATCCCTGGGACACTATTTGCAGCACCCAGGGATCCAGGCCAGACAGAATCCTACCTTGGCTGAACAGTTTGAGACGTGCCCCCACCCGAGCAGCCTCCCGCAAAGGAGCCCCAGCGTCATGCTGAAGATTTGGCAGAAGTAGGGGTAGACTTCTGCTCTTGGGAACCTGAAGACGCTGTGGACTTCTTTCCCTTTCCCCTTCCCTTACCTGCAAAGAAGGGGGAACTTCTTGCTTTTTTGTATTTATTGGGCTCAAAGGACTGCATGTGCGGGTGATAGGTCTTTTTTGCCGGTGCAGGCGCAGAGGGCAAAAATGTCGACTTACCTGCGGTAGCCGCTGAGACTAACGCATCCAGTCCATTGCCAAATAAGGCCTCACCTTTATATGGGAGAGCCTCCATATTTCTTTTGGAATCTGCATCCGCGTTCCATTGGCGAATCCACAATGCCCGCCTAGCCGATACTGCCATGGTAGCGGCTTGTGAACTCAAGAGTTTAATATCTTTCATCGCTTCTAGCATGTATGCGGCAGTGTCTTTGATATTCCCTAACTTAAGGAGTATCTCATCTTTATCAATCGTGTCAATTTCTGATGCCACGCTTTCTGACCATTTTTCAATAGCGCGACTCACCCACGCGCAAGTAATAGTGGGCCTGAGTAGCATACCATTGGCAACATAAATGGATTTTAATGTAGTTTCCAACTTTCTGTCTGCCGGCTCTTTTAGTGAAGCCGTGCTAGGTGCAGGGAGAATTACCGTCTTTGTCAACCTGGACACTGTACTGTCTAACACAGGGGGTGACTCCCATTTTTTCCTGTATTCCACCGGGAAAGGATAAGCTATCTGAATTCTCTTGGGAATACGAAATTTCTTTTTGGGATTCACCCACATCCCTTCAAAGAGTGTATTAAGCTTTCTTTATAGAAATAGGCTTTCTCCTGAGGTACAGGAGTGGCTTCCGTGACTTCCAGCACTTCCCTTATTGCTACAATGATATATTGTATATTTTTCGCCAATTTATGATCTATTTCTCTGGAGTCACTATCGTCGACACAAGAATCAGAGTCCGTTTTCGGTATCAGTATTCACAATATTCGCAAATGGTCTCTTATGTGACCCAGAGGCGTCGCCTGCGGATGGAAATACAGAACCCTGAAAAATCACATCCTTCACAGATTTTCTCCAGCACTCAGCATGAGATTCAGACTTATCTAATCTCCTATTGATATGATGCATACTATCACGTATTTCTTTCACCCATGCAGGCTCTTGGTATGCCGGCAGCGCCACCACATTACAACTCTGTGTCCCTAAAATGCCTTCCTCTGGGGAGGAACTCCCTGCCTCAGACATGTCTTACACATGTGTACAACACACACTCACAGACACTCTGGGACTTATAGGGGACAGACCCACAGTAAAATCTGTCAGAGAGACACAGTTTAGGAGCAGCCAGTTCACAACCCAGCGCCAAAGAAAAAATCCAGTGCTGCGTACTTTGTACAGAGACAAAATCCCTGAGGCGCGTACTCCGTACACAGAAACCTTTAAGCTCTATTATATTGTGCACAATATGTATTAGCACCCAGGCCCCCTCTTTTTTCACCCTGATACTTGTTCAGAAGTGGAGGAGGACCAGCTTCTTCTCTGCAGTCTGTGAATGAGAGAAAATGGCGCTGAACAGTGTGCTGGCTGCCTGAGGAGGAAGCTCCGCCCCTGCAATGGCGCGTTTCTCCTCAGAGATTTTTCACATATCAGTTATACTGGCGGGGGTAGGGCTGTGCCTTGGCATCTTATGCCATCTTTTATCCAGTTTACAAGGTTATTTGCTGCCCAGGGCGCCCCCAGCGCCCTTCACCCTGCAGTGCCTGTGTATGTGTGGGCAGCAATGGCGCGCTGCGCTCCCGCCAGCTGCGCGGTACCTTTGCCTTCACTTTGCATGATTGAAGATCTGTCTTCATACACTCACCTGTCTTTTGACTTCTGGCTCTGTGAGGGGGTGACGGCGTGCTGTGGGAGTGAGCATCTAGACACGGCTAGCATTCAGTTCCCTTCAGGAGCTAATGGTGTCCTGTCAGCCAGAAGCAGAGCGATGAAACTCTTCAGGAAGTTGGTTCCTACTTCTGCCCCCTCAGTCCCACGAAGCAGGGAGACTGTTGCCAGCAGTTCTCCCTGAAAATAAAAAACCTAACATAAGTCTTTTCAGAGAAACTCAGTAGAGCTCCTCAGAGTGCATCCAGTCTGCCTGGGCACATTTCTAAAACTGAGGTCTGGAGGAGAGGCATAGAGGGAGGAGCCAGTTCACACCCATTGAAAAGTCTTAAGAGTGCCCATGGCTCCTGCGGAACCGTCTATACCCCATGGTCATGAAGTGGACCCCAGCATCCTCTAGGACGTATGAGAAAGTCCATGTGATAGTCATATTAAGGTCACATTGGCACTGGCATAATGTGGAGGAATAAGGTTTAATTCAATAAGGTGTTACTACAGTACAGTAAAGTGCCAAAAGTCATGGAAAAGGTGCCTTGTATCAGGTAAAACCCCCTCCAACCCGGCAAAGTGTAGCAACTCAATGTGGCACGGAAGACCTCTGGAGAGATGATGACCCATGTTATCTGGATAGCCTCCTACAGCTCCCTGACAATTGTACGTGCAGGATCTTGGGTGCGAATGGACCTGTAAAATGATCAGTTGGGTTTATGTTGGGCAAACATGGTGGCCACACCATTTGTTGAAACTCTCCAGAATGTTCCTCAAACCAGTGCTCGATATCTTGGGACAGATGATATGGTACCTTATCCTGCTGGAATGTTCCATTGTTGTAGGGGTAGTAGTAGCCATGAAAGGCTGCAAATAGTTATCGAGCGATGCAATGTAGCGATTACTGGTCAACGACATGCTCGGGTGGAACAGCAGATCCAACCCAGGCCACATAAACACACCTCACACCATTATGGAACCACTGCCAGCCTGCAGAGTGCCTTGTTGATAAATGGGGTCCACTGCCTCATGGGGTCTGCGCCACACCCAAACACTACCAGTCAGAAACAACTAGAACTGTGACTCACTGGACCACGCCACATGTTGGCAGTCCTCCAGGGTCCAATTAGCAATGTCACAAGTCCAGGTGAGGTGCTGTGTCCAGTGTCATAGTGTTAACAGGGGCACTCTGGTGGATTTCCTGCTCCCATATTCCATGGAGTCTAAAGAACACTGGACTGATACCTACAGTAAGTATGCAAAAATGCAACTGCGCTTGGGATTCACGGGTGTGAGAAATAACTATATATATATATATATATATATATGGCGAATGCCAATGCCACTGTGTATAAAAAAAGGCTCACAAGGCTCACTAGTAGTTATATAGAATAATTTTTATAATTAAAACAAAATGATACAATAAAAAGATACTGTGCACAGTATTATATGAACATGTATCGAATGATCATAGAATAAATACAATGTTTCAGATTTGAAAAGAAAAAACAACAAAGTAACATAGGATGTGTGCCTCAATGAAACCTGTTTATATGGTAAACCTTAAATTTCATAGAGTTCACAGTCATTGTGTGAGGGTTTGATTCTGTATACTGTATAAAACAGTCTCTAACAAGCTTGTGTGTATATCACTTACTCCTTCCACCAACGGTCTGGGATATTGTAACAGTGTTTACAATTCACTGTAACAATAGCGGCTGGGCAGCATTCACTGTACGAGGACGAGAGAAGGCTGGTAGACAGACCAGGTAAATGTGTGGCATCCCACAGTGCTGATTACATGGTCATGTTAAGAGGGAGAGCTGGACCAGGGCTGTGCCCACCTTGATTGCGGCTGCTGCTTGCTTCTGATGGAAATAGTGTCAGTCGTGGATTCTGGTTAGCCACATGCAGGGCTGCCGTTTAGTTTCGTATGCTATCGCTCCCCAGAGCGGGACAGACATGTGGAACGAAGAATAAAGTAGGGGGATACAATGTGCCGGATCGGTTAGCAACAAAAAGTGAGGAGTCCTAACGCGTTTCGTCACGTTCACGTGACTTTCTTAAAGGTGTGACTCCTGTTGCCATAGCCTGGGTTAAATATCCTTGGACGGAGCACCTGTGTTACGTGTGTAATCATGGTATGATAAAAAAAAAAAGATTTTACTCACCGGTAAATCTATTTCTCGTAGTCCGTAGTGGATGCTGGGACTCCGTAAGGACCATGGGGAATAGCGGCTCCGCAGGAGACTGGACACAACTAAAGAAAGCTTTAGGACTACCTGGTGTGCACTGGCTCCTCCCACTATGACCCTCCTCCAGACCTCAGTTAGGATACTGTGCCCGGAAGAGCTGACACAATAAGGAAGGATTTTGAATCCCGGGTAAGACTCATACCAGCCACACCAATCACACCGTATAACTCGTGATACTATACCCAGTTAACAGTATGAAATATAACTGAGCCTCTCAACAGATGGCTCAACAATAACCCTTTAGTTAAATAGCAACTATATACAAGTATTGCAGACAATCCGCACTTGGGATGGGCACCCAGCATCCACTACGGACTACGAGAAATAGATTTACCGGTGAGTAAAATCTTATTTTCTCTGACGTCCTAAGTGGATGCTGGGACTCCGTAAGGACCATGGGGATTATACCAAAGCTCCCAAACGGGCGGGAGAGTGCGGATGACTCTGCAGCACCGAATGAGCAAACTCTAGGTCCTCCTCAGCCAGGGTATCAAACTTGTAGAATTTTGCAAATGTGTTTGACCCCGACCAAGTAGCTGCTCGGCAAACTTGTAAAGCCGAGACCCCTCGGGCAGCCGCCCAAGAAGAGCCCACCTTCCTCATGGAATGGGCTTTCACTGATCTAGGATGCGGCAGTCCAGCAGTACTACAGATCCAGCGAGTAATAGTCTGCTTTGAAGCAGGAGCACCCAGCTTGTTGGGTGCATACAGGATAAATAGCGAGTCAGTTTTCCTGACACTAGCTGTCCTGGAAACATACATTTTCAGGGCCCTGACTACGTCCAACAACTTGGAATCCTCCAAGTCTTTAGTAGCCGCAGGCACTACAATAGGTTGGTTCAAATGAAAAGCTGATACCACCTTAGGGAGAAACTGGGGACGAGTCCTCAATTCTGCCCTATCCATATGGAAAATCAGATAAGGGCTTTTACATGACAAAGCCGCCAATTCTGACACACGCCTGGCCGAAGCCAAGGCCAACAGCATGACCACTTTCCACGTGAGATATTTCAAATCCACGGTTTTAAGTGGCTCAAACCAATGCGACTTTAGAAAATCCAACACCACGTTGAGATCCCAAGGTGCCACTGGAGGCAAAAAAGGGGGCTGAATATGCAGCACTCCCTTAACAAATGTCTGAACTGCAGGCAGTGAAGCCAGTTCTTTCTGGAAGAAAATTGACAGAGCCGAAATCTGGACCTTAATGGAACCCAATTTTAGGCCCATAGTCACCCCTGACTGTAGGAAGTGCAGAAAACGGCCCAGCTGAAATTCCTCCGTTGGGGCCTTCCTGGCCTCACACCACGCAACATATTTCCGCCATATGCGGTGATAATGGTTTGCGGTCACTTCTTTCCTAGCTTTAATCAGCGTAGGGATGACTTCCTCCGGAATGCCCTTTTCCTTCAGGATCCGGCGTTCAACCGCCATGCCGTCAAACGCAGCCGCGGTAAGTCTTGGAACAGACAGGGCCCCTGCTGCAGCAGGTCCTGTCTGAGCGGCAGAGGCCATGGGTCCTCTGAGATCAGTTCTTGAAGTTCCGGGTACCAAGCTCTTCTTGGCCAATCCGGAACAATAAGTATAGTTCTTACTCCTCTTTTTTTTATTATCCTCAGTACCTTGGGTATGAGAGGAAGAGGAGGGAACACATACACTGACTGGTACACCCACGGTGTCACTAGAGCGTCCACAGCTATTGCCTGAGGGTCTCTCGACCTGGCGCAATATCTTTCTAGCTTTTTGTTTAGGCAGGACGCCATCATGTCCACCTGTGGCTGTTCCCAACGGTTTACAATCAGCTGGAAGACTTCTGGATGAAGTCCCCACTCTCCCGGGTGGAGGTCGTGCCTGCTGAGGAAGTCTGCTTCCCAGTTGTCCACTCCCGGAATGAACACTGCGGACAGTGCTAACACGTGATTTTCCGCCCATCGGAGAATCCTTGTGGCTTCTGCCATCGCCATCCTGCTTCTTGTGCCGCCCTGTCGATTTACATGGGCGACTGCCGTGATGTTGTCTGACTGAATCAGTACCGGCTGGTTTTGAAGCAGGGGTCTTGCCTGACTTAGGGCATTGTAAATGGCCCTCAGTTCCAGAATATTTATGTGTAGGGAAGTCTCCTGACTTGACCATAGTCCCTGGAAGTTTCTTCCCTGTGTGACTGCCCCCCAGCCTCGAAGGCTGGCATCCGTGGTCACCAGGACCCAGTCCTGTATGCCGAATCTGCGGCCCTCTTGAAGATGAGCACTCTGCAGCCACCACAGCAGAGACACCCTGGTCCTTGGAGACAGGGTTATCAGCCGATGCATCTGAAGATGCGATCCGGACCACTTGTCCAACAGGTCCCACTGAAAGGTCCTTGCATGGAACCTGCCGAATGGAATTGCTTCGTAGGAAGCTACTATTTTTCCCAGGACTCGTGTGCAGTGATGCACCGACACCTGTTTTGGTTTCAGGAGGCCTCTGACTAGAGATGACAGCTCCTTGGCTTTCTTCTCCGGGAGAAACACTTTTTTCTGTGCTGTGTCCAGAACCATCCCCAGGAACAGTAGACGCGTCGTAGGGACCAGCTGTGACTTTGGAATATTTAGAATCCAACCGTGCTGTTGTAGCACCTCCCGAGATAGTGATACCCCTACCAACAACTGCTCCCTGTACCTCGCCTTTATCAGGAGATCGTCCAAGTACGGGATAATTAAAACTCACTTTTTTCGAAGGAGTATCATCATTTCGGCCATTACCTTGGTAAATACCCTCGGTGCCGTGGACAGACCAAACGGCAATGTCTGGAATTGGTAATGACAATCCTGTACCACAAATCTGAGGTACTCCTGGTGAGGATGGTAAATGGGGACATGCAGGTAAGCATCCTTGATGTCCAGTGATACCATGTAATCCCCCTCGTCCAGGCTTGAAATAACCGCCCTGAGCGATTCCATCTTGAACTTGAATTTTTTTATATAAGTGTTCAAGGATTTCAAATTTCAAATGGGTCTCACCGAACCGTCCGGTTTCGGTACCACAAACATTGTGGAATAGTAACCCCGTCCTTGTTGAAGGAGGGGCACCTTGACTATCACCTGCTGGGAATACAGCTTGTGAATTGCCTCTAGCACAGCCTCCCTGTCTGAGGGAGTTGTTGGCGAGGCAGATTTGAGGAAACGGTGAGGGGGAGACGTCTCGAATTCCAGCTTGTACCCCTGAGATACCACTTGAAGAATCCAGGGATCTACCCGTGAGCGAGCCCACTGATTGCTGAAGTTCTTGAGACGGGCCCCCACCGTACCTGGCTCCGCCTGTGGAGCCCCAGCGTCATGCGGTGGACTTAGAGGAAACGGGGGAGGACTTTTGTTCCTGGGAACTGGCTGTATGCTGCAGCTTTTTCCCTCTACCTCTGCCTCTGGGCAGAAAGGACGCGCCTTTAACCCGCTTGCCTTTTTGGGGCCGAAAGGACTGTACCTGATAATACGGTGCTTTCTTTGGTTGTGAGGGAACATGGGGTAGAAAAGCTGACATCCCAGCTGTCGCTGTGGAAACGAGGTCCGAGAGACCATCCCCAAACAACTCCTCACCTTTATAAGGCAAAACTTCCATATGCCTTTTAGAATCTGCATCACCTGTCCACTGCCGAGTCCATAACCCTCTCCTGGCAGAAATGGACATAGCACTTATTTTAGATGCCAGCCGGCAAATATCCCTCTGTGCATCTCTCATGTATAAGACTGCGTCTTTTATATGCTCTATGGTTAGCAATACAGTGTCCCTGTCAAGGGTATCAATATTTTCCGACAGGGAATCTGACCACGCAGCTGCAGCACTGCACATCCATGCTGAAGCAATAGCCGGTCTTAAAATAATACCTAAGTGTGTATATACAGACTTCAGGATAGCCTCCTGCTTCCTATCAGCAGGCTCCTTCAGGGCGGCCGTATCCAAAGACGGTAGTGCCACCTTCTTTGACAGGCGTGTGAGCGCTTTATCCACCCTAGGGGATGTTTCCCAACGTGACCTATCCTCTGGCGGGAAAGGGTACGCCATTAGTAACTTTTTAGAAATTACCAGTTTCTTATCGGGGGAAGCCCACGCTTCTTCACACACCTCATTTAATTCATCACATGGGGGAAAAACCACTGGTAGTTTTTTCTCCCCAAACATAATACCCTTTTTTGTGGTACCTGGGGTAACATCAGAAATGTGCAACACATTTTTCATTGCCTCAATCATGTAACGTGTGGCCCTATTGGAAGTTACATTAGTCTCATCGTCGTCGACACTGGATTCAGTATCCGTGTCGACATCTGTGTCTGCTATCTGAGGTAGCGGGCGTTTTAGAGCCCCTGATGGCTTTTGAGACAGTTGGGCATGCACGAGCTGAGAAGCCGGCTGTCCCACATCTGCTATGTCGTCAAACCTTTTATGTAAGGAGTTGACACTTTCACGTAATTCCTTCCACAAGTCCATCCACTCAGGTGTCGGCCCCGCAGGGGGTGACATCACATTTATCGGCATCTGCTCCGCCTCCACATAAGCCTCCTCATCAAACATGTCGACACAGCCATACCGACACACCGCACACACACAGGGAATGCTCTGACTGAGGACAGGACCCCACAAAGCCCTTTGGGGAGACAGAGAGAGAGTATGCCAGCACACACCAGAGCGCTATATAACACAGGGATTAACACTATAACTGAGTGATTTTCCCTTATAGCTGCTTATATGTATACTACTGCGCCTAAATTTAGTGCCCCCCCTCTCTTTTTTACCCTTTGTAGTCTTGAAACTGCAGGGGAGAGCCTGGGAGTGATCCTTCCAGCGGAGCTGTGAGGGAAAAATGGCGCCAGTGTGCTGAGGGAGATAGCTCTGCCCCTTTTTCGGCGGACTTCTCCCGCTTTTTTATGGATATCTGGCAGGGGTATTTTTCACATATATAGCCTCTAAGACTATATTATGTGAGTTTTATGCCAGCAAGGTGTTTAATATTGCTGCTCAGGGCGCCCCCCCCCCCCCCCCCAGCGCCCTGCACCCATCAGTGACCGGAGTGTGAGGTGTGCATGAGGAGCAATGGCGCACAGCTGCAGTGCTGTGCGCTACCTTGTTGAAGACCGAAGTCTTCTGCCGCCGATTTCCAGGACCATCTTCTTGCTTCTGGCTCTGTAAGGGGGACGGCGGCGCGGCTCCGGGACCAGACGACCAAGGCTGGGCCTGTGTTCGATCCCTTTGGAGCTAATGGTGTCCAGTAGCCTAAGAAGCCCAAGCTAGCTGCAAGCAGGTAGGTTCGCTTCTTCTCCCCTTAGTCCCTCGTAGCAGTGAGTCTGTTGCCAGCAGATCTCACTGAAAATAAAAAACCTAAAAGTATACTTTCTTTTCTAGGCGCTCAGGAGAGTCCCTAGTGTGCATCCAGCTCAGCCGGGCACAAGATTCTAACTGAGGTCTGGAGGAGGGTCATAGTGGGAGGAGCCAGTGCACACCAAGTAGTCCTAAAGCTTTCTTTAGTTGTGCCCAGTCTCCTGCGGAGCCGCTATTCCCCATGGTCCTTACGGAGTCCCAGCATCCACTTAGGACGTCAGAGAAATGAGTTGCTTTAGTTAAAGGCAATCCTGTCAGGTTCTTTTGAGACACCACAGCTCAGTAAGGAATAAATCAATTACATCAGCAATATATATAGAGAAATTAAAAACATATAAATAAGGAAAATAAATATACATGCGACAATAAAAGTGAAAATGTAAACACAGTGACATATATCTATTCCATAAATATTCCACATAGGGTAGAATGATAATTAATATATAAAGTAGAAATTCGTACAAGGCTAGAAGGCTGATCTCAAACGATAGTGCTAAACTAAATTATATCGTTCATGGCAAACTTATATCAGCGGATGAGAAATATAATAGATATTAAATAAAAGATTACATTTAAAAATACATAAAAAGATCACATAATAAGCATTGTATATCTCAGTGTAAAGTCAACAGAGTAATAGCAATTCATACTCGATTCAAAAACTAGATACCCGACGTTTGAGATGGTGAACCATGAAAGGCGCAAGTATATATATATATATATATATATATATATATATATATAAAACGTCCCCTTCAGGTGCAAGAATGGGTTAAACAGATAGTTTTGGATATGTAATTCTTGTTTTCATTTAACTATAGTTTGTATTGATTATTTTACTCCAATACAACATCTAAAGCAGCCATAATAAAAGAATAAAGAAATAAAATGAAACTTTACACTAAGGGGGTCATTCCGAGTTGTTCGCTCGTAGCCGATTTTCGCAACGGAGCGATTATAGGCGAAAATGCGCATGCGCATTGTACGCAGTGCGCATGCGCTAAGTATTTTAGCACAAACTCAGTAGATTTACTCACGTCCGACCGAAGAATTTCCATCATTGAAGTGATCGGAGTGTGATTGACAGGAAGTGGGTGTTTCTGGGCGGAAACTGGCCGTTTTCTGGGAGTGTGCGGAAAAACGCAGGCGTGCCAGGATAAAACGCGGGAGTGTCTGGAGAAACGGGGGAGTGGCTGGCCGAACGCAGGGCGTGTTTGTGACGTCAAACCAGGAACGAAACGGCCTGAGCTGATCGCAGTGTAGGAGTAAGTCTCGAGCTACTCAGAAACTGCTAAGAAATTTCTATTCGCAATTCTGCTAATCTTTTGTTCGCAATTCTGCTAAGCTAAAATACACTCCCAGAGGGCGGCGGCGTAGCGTGTGCAATGCTGCTAAAATCTGCTAGCGAGCGAACAACTCGGAATGACCCCCTATACGTTGTAACTAAAGTGAGTACATAAATAAGGACCTAACCACAGTAGAGGTCCAATTATTACTCTGATGGGTAGGGTCGCACTACAGAACCTGAGGAAGGGGGGGGGGGGGGATGAAAAATGAGGAAACGAAGGAGAAAAGGCAAAAAGGCACTGGACAATAGGGAAGATAGAAAAAAAGGAAAAAATAAGATTTTACTTACCGATAAATCTATTTCTCGTAGTCCGTAGTGGATGCTGGAACTCCGTCAGGACCATGGGGATTAGCGGCTCCGCAGGAGACAGGGCACAAAAATAAAAGCTTTAGGACTAGGTGGTGTGCACTGGCTCCTCCCCCTATGACCCTCCTCCAAGCCTCAGTTAGGATACTGTGCCCGGACGAGCGTACACAATAAGGAAGGATTTTGAATCCCGGGTAAGACTCATACCAGCCACACCAATCACACCGTACAACCTGTGATCTGAACCCAGTTAACAGTATGACAAACGTAGGAGCCTCTGAACAGACGGCTCACAACAATAACAACCCGATTTTTTTGTAACAATAACTATGTACAAGTATTGCAGACAATCCGCACTTGGGATGGGCGCCCAGCATCCACTACGGACTACGAGAAATAGATTTATCGGTAAGTAAAATCTTATTTTCTCTGACGTCCTAGTGGATGCTGGGACTCCGTCAGGACCATGGGGATTATACCAAAGCTCCCAAACGGGCGGGAGAGTGCGGATGACTCTGCAGCACCGAATGAGAGAACTCCAGGTCCTCTTTAGCCAGGGTATCAAATTTGTAGAATTTTACAAACGTGTTCTCCCCCGACCACGTAGCTGCTCGGCAGAGTTGTAATGCCGAGACCCCTCGGGCAGCCGCCCAAGATGAGCCCACCTTCCTTGTGGAATGGGCCTTGATAGATTTAGGCTGTGGCAGGCCTGCCACAGAATGTGCAAGTTGAATTGTGCTACAAATCCAACGAGCAATCGTCTGCTTAGAAGCAGGAGCACCCAGCTTGTTGGGTGCATACAGTATAAACAACGAGTCAGATTTTCTGACTCCAGCCGTCCTTGAAATATATATTTTCAATGCCCTGACAACGTCCAGCAACTTGGAATCCTCCAAATCGCTAGTAGCCGCAGGCACCACAATAGGCTGGTTCAGGTGAAACGCTGAAACCACCTTAGGCAGAAACTGAGGACGCGTCCGCAGTTCTGCCCTGTCCGAATGGAAAATCAGATATGGGCTTTTATACGATAAAGCCGCCAATTCTGACACTCTCCTGGCTGAAGCCAGGGCCAGTAGCATGGTTACTTTCCATGTAAGATATTTCAAATCCACCGATTTGAGTGGCTCAAACCAATGGGATTTGAGAAAATCCAAAACTACATTAAGATCCCACGGAGCCACTGGGGGCACAATCGGGGGCTGTATATGTAGTACTCCTTTTACAAAAGTCTGGACTTCAGGAACTGAAGCCAATTCTTTCTGGAAGAAAATCGACAGGGCCGAAATTTGAACCTTAATGGACCCTAATTTGAGGCCCATAGACAATCCTGTTTGCAGGAAATGTAGGAATCGACCCAGTTGAAATTCCTCCGTCGGGGCCTTCCTGGCCTCACACCACGCAACATATTTTCTCCAAATGCGGTGATAATGTTGTGCAGTCACCTCCTTCCTGGCTTTTACCAGGGTAGGGATGACCTCTTCCGGAATGCCTTTTTCCCTTAGAATTCGGCGTTCAACCGCCATGCCATCAAACGCAGCCGCGGTAAGTCTTGGAATAGACACGGTCCCTGCTGAAGCAGGTCCCGTCTTAGAGGTAGAGGCCACGGATCTTCCGTGAGCATCTCCTGAAGTTCCGGGTACCAAGTTCTTCTTGGCCAATCCGGAGCCACGAGTATCGTTCTTACTCCCCTTTGCCGTATAATTCTCAGTACTTTTGGTATGAGAGGCAGAGGAGGAAACACATACACTGACTGGAACACCCACGGTGTTACCAGAGCGTCCACAGCTATTGCCTGAGGGTCTCTTGACCTGGCGCAATACCTGTCCAGTTTTTTGTTGAGGCGGGACGCCATCATATCCACCTTTGGTTTTTCCCAAAGGTTCACAATCATGTGGAAGACTTCTGGATGAAGTCCCCACTCTCCCGGGTGTAGATCGTGTCTGCTGAGGAAGTCCGCTTCCCAGTTGTCCACTCCCGGAATGAACACTGCTGACAGTGCTATCACATGATCTTCCGCCCAGCGAAGAATCCTTGCAGCTTCTGCCATTGCCCTCCTGCTTCTTGTGCCGCCCTGTCTGTTTACGTGGGCGACTGCCGTGATGTTGTCCGACTGGATCAACACCGGCTGACCCTGAAGCAGGGGTTTTGCCAGGCTTAGAGCATTGTAAATCGCTCTTAGCTCCAGTATATTTATGTGAAGAGACATCTCCAGGCTTGACCACACTCCCTGGAAGTTTCTTCCCTGTGTGACCGCTCCCCAGCCTCTCAGACTGGCATCCGTGGTCACCAGGACCCAGTCCTGTATGCCGAATCTGCGGCCCTCTAACAGATGAGCACTCTGCAACCACCACAGAAGAGACACCCTTGTCCGTGGAGACAAAGTTATCCGCCGATGCATCTGCAGATGCGATCCGGACCATTTGTCCAGCAGATCCCACTGAAAAGTTTGTGCGTGGAATCTGCCGAATGGAATCGCTTCGTAAGAAGCCACCATTTTTCCCAGGACTCTTGTGCATTGATGCACAGACACTTTTCCTGGTTTTAGGAGGTTCCTGACAAGTTCGGATAACTCCCTGGCTTTCTCCTCCGGAAGAAACACCTTTTTCTGAACCGTGTCCAGAATCATTCCCAGGAACAGCAGACGTGTCGTCGGGGTCAATTGAGATTTTGGAAAATTCAGAATCCACCCGTGCTGTTGCAGCACTACTTGGGTTAGTGCTACTACGCCCTCCAGCTGTTCTCTGGACCTTGCCCTTATCAGGAGATCGTCCAAGTAAGGGATAATTAATACGCCTTTTCTTCGCAGAAGAAACATCATTTCGGCCATTACCTTGGTAAAGACCCGAGGTGCCGTGGACAATCCAAACGGCAGCGTCTGAAACTGATAATGACAGTTTTGCACCACGAACCTGAGGTACCCTTGATGTGAAGGGCAAATTGGGACATGCAGGTAAGCATCCTTGATGTCCAGGGACACCATAAAGTCCCCTTCTTCCAGATTCGCTATCACTGCTCTGAGTGACTCCATCTTGAACTTGAATTTTTGTATGTACAGGTTCAAAGATTTCAGATTTAGAATAGGTCTTACCGAGCCGTCCGGCTTCGGTACCACAAATAGTGTGGAATAATACCCCTTTCCCTGTTGTAGGAGGGGTACCTTGACTATCACCTGCTGAGAATACAGCTTGTGAATGGCTTCCAATACCGTCGCCCTGTCTGAGGGAGACGTTGGCAGAGCAGACTTTAGGAACCGGCGAGGGGGAGACTTCTCGAATTCCAACCTGTAACCCTGAGATACTACCTGCAGGATCCAGGGGTCCACCTGTGAGTGAGCCCATTGTGCGCTGAAATTCTTGAGTCGACCCCCCACCGCCCCTGAGTCCGCTTGTAAAGCCCCAACGTCATGCTGAGGGCTTTGCAGAAGCCGGGGAGGGCTTCTGCTCCTGGGAGGGAGCTGCTTGGTGCACTCTCTTACCCTTTCCTTTGCCTCTGGGCAGATATGACTGTCCTTTTGCCCGCTTGTTCTTATAGGAACGAAAGGACTGCGGCTGAAAAGACGGTGTCTTTTTCTGTTGGGAGGGGACCTGAGGTAAAAAGGTGGATTTCCCGGCTGTTGCCGTGGCCACCAAATCCGATAGACCGACCCCAAATAATTCCTCCCCTTTATACGGCAATACTTCCATATGCCGTTTGGAATCCGCATCACCTGACCACTGTCGCGTCCATAAACTTCTTCTGGCAGATATGGACATCGCACTTACTCTCGATGCCAGAGTGCAAATATCCCTCTGAGCATCTCGCATATAAAGAAAAGCATCCTTTAATTGCTCTATAGTCAATAAAATACTGTCCCTATCCAGGGTATCAATATTTTCAGTCAGGGAATCCGACCAAACCACCCCAGCACTGCACATCCATGCTGAGGCGATGGCTGGTCGCAGTATAACACCAGTATGAGTGTATATACTTTTCAGGGTAGTTTCCAGCCTCCTATCAGCTGGATCCTTGAGGGCGGCCGTTTCAGGAGACGGTAACGCCACTTGTTTTGATAAGCGTGTGAGTGCCTTATCCACCCTAGGGGGTGTTTCCCAGCGCGCCCTAACCTCTGGCGGGAAAGGATATAATGCCAATAACTTCTTTGAAATTAGCAGTTTTCTATCGGGGTTAACCCACGCTTCATCACACACTTCATTCAATTCCTCTGATTCAGGAAAAACTACAGGTAGTTTTTTCAGACCCCACATAATACCCCTTTTTGTGGTACTTGCAGTATCAGAGATATGCAAAGCCTCCTTCATTGCCGTGATCATATAACGTGTGGCCCTACTGGAAAATACGTTTGTTTCTTCACCGTCGACACTAGATTCGGTGTCCGTGTCTGGGTCTGTGTCGACCGACTGAGGTAAAGGGCGTTTTACAGCCCCTGACGGTGTCTGAGACGCCTGGACAGGTACTAACTGGTTTGCCGGCCGTCTCATGTCGTCAACTGATTTTTGTAACGTGCTGACATTATCACGTAATTCCATAAACAAAGCCATCCATTCCGGTGTCGACTCCCTAGGGGGTGACATCACCATTACCGGCAATTGCTCCGCCTCCCCACCAACATCGTCCTCATACATGTCGACACACACGTACCGACACACAGCAGACACACAGGGAATGCTCTTATCGAAGACAGGACCCCACTAGCCCTTTGGGGAGACAGAGGGAGAGTTTGCCAGCACACACCCAAGCGCTATAAATATATAGGAACAACCCTACAGAAGTGTTGTTTCCTTTATAGCAGCTTAATATATCAATATCGCCAAAAAAGTGCCCCCCCTCTCTGTTTTTTTTACCCTGTTTCTGTAGTGCAGTGCATGGGAGAGTCCTGGGAGCCTTCCTCGCAGCGGAGCTGTGCAGGAAAATGGCGCTGTGTGCTGAGGAGATAGGCCCCGCCCCCTATTTCGGCGGGCTCTTCTCCCGGTGTTTGTGAGACCTGGCAGGGGTTAAATACATCCATATAGCCCCAGGGGCTATATGTGATGTATTTTTAGCCAGAACAAGGTATTATCATTGCTGCCCAGGGCGCCCCCCCCCCAGCGCCCTGCACCCTCAGTGACCGCTGGTGTGAAGTGTGCTGACAACAATGGCGCACAGCTGCAGTGCTGTGCGCTACCTCATGAAGACTGAAAAGTCTTCTGCCGCCGGTTTCTGGACCTCTTCACTTTTCGGCATCTGCAAGGGGGTCGGCGGCGCGGCTCCGGGACCGGACTCCATGGCTGGGCCTGTGTTCGATCCCTCTGGAGCTAATGGTGTCCAGTAGCCTAAGAAGCCAATCCATCCTGCACGCAGGTGAGTTCACTTCTTCTCCCCTAAGTCCCTCGTTGCAGTGAGCCTGTTGCCAGCAGGACTCACTGAAAATAAAAAACCTAATAACTTTTTCTAAGCAGCTCTTTAGGAGAGCCACCTAGATTGCACCCTGCTCGGACGGGCACAAAAACCTAACTGAGGCTTGGAGGAGGGTCATAGGGGGAGGAGCCAGTGCACACCACCTAGTCCTAAAGCTTTTATTTTTGTGCCCTGTCTCCTGCGGAGCCGCTAATCCCCATGGTCCTGACGGAGTCCCAGCATCCACTAGGACGTCAGAGAAAAACGATATAAGAAGAAGAAGGGAAATTTTAGAAAATGGACTAAGCGTCCGATCGTGGTAGTATGTACCGCATATTTAGTTTAAATATTTGTATGCCGACCAAATTCAAGTAAAATAACCTGTTCATTCATAACATGTCTGATACCTCCTGGATGTGATTTGTGCCAGTGTCGCTCGTCTGTTACCAGTGACAATTCTGGCCAAACGTTGCCGGTTATGATTATTAAGCAGCTATGGTCTGCCACTGCTCTGGCCAAGGTGGGTGGTAATGACTTCCATGAGGTATTCCCGGTACACAAGTGATATTGTATATAGAAGGAATGTTAAATGTCCCCACAACTTTGGAAATGTCCCACAAAGTATGTTGGCCATCCACTATCATGCCCCATTGAAAGTCTAATAATTCACGCTGCCTTGCCAAGGGCCACATAGCTGGTGTTCAAACTGACTCATGAGATATCAGATTACAACTGATGCAGGTCTGGGCATTTCTACGATATCACAGTACGGTGACGCCATCTACTACAGGTTGAGTATTCCTTATCCAAAATGCTTAGGACCAGAATTATTTTGGATATCGGATTTATCAGTACTTTGGAATAATTGCATACCATAATGAGATATCATGGCAGTGGGACCCAAATCTAAGCATAGAATACATTTATGTTTCATATACACGTTATACACACAGCCTGAAGGTCATATAATACAATATTTTTAATAACTTTGTGAATTAAACAAAGTTTGTGTACATTGAGTCATCAGAAAACAAAGGTTTCACTATCTCAGTCTCACTCCAAAAATTCTGTATTTTGGAATATTCCGTATTTCGGAATATTTGGATATGGGATACTCAACCTGTATTACTTTTACATACTGCTATCTCATGACTTTTGGCACTGCAGTATATACTGTATACTTCATCTGAATTTGGGGCACAAGGTAAGTGGATGTGACAAGCATGTAAACACAAAAGTTGCGACAAAAACATGAATAATAATGCCTAAGAGATATGTAGCCACAGAGAGAAAGTAGAACAATAGAAAAAGAGCTTATGTAGTTCTCTAGTACACCGTTTTCAGATCGCAATGCCAGGTCGCACATGGGAATTGGAAACGGGTCCTTTCCGGGTGCGACCTGACATTAGACCCTTTCACACTGGCTTACCAACTCGGCAATATGCCGGGTTGGGTTGCCATCGGGGGCAGGGACAGAGGCGGCGCTGGGTGATGAAATAATCTCCACACCGCCTCTGCCTATACTGTGAGCGAATCCCGGGTCGCATTGACCCAGCAACCCGTTAACACTGCACCTTACCCAGTAATAATCCTGGAATAACCCTTCTTTATTCCTGGGTTGAAATACCAGGTCAGATGACCCAGGAATTTGGGAGTGACCCCTCTCACACTGCACGTCGACCCGGCAATATACCGTGTTATTTGTGTGGTGTGAAAGGGGTATATTAAAGACAGAGGGGAGGGGAGGGGAGGAGGAACATGAAAAAGTAAAACATTGGAGGAATTACAAACTGTAAATAAATTATACATACTGTACATAGCAAAACACAACTCATAGCAGCATGAAATATACAAATATAGCACAGTAAAACAGAGTGTAATAAATCAAATTAAAAAGAAATACACACTTAGTGATATCTGCAAGAGAGTAACAATTGAAATCATCACTATCCAAGATTTGCCGTGGTAATATTTATGGGGGAAAGTTACAACAGTGAATAGCATGCATAAAATGATTAAAGCAGCAGATATATCCACCTAAATATAAACGAGTGTGGTATAGAAGATATACAGTTTTTAGTGTAAATTAGTAAATTGGTTGACGCCATATGGTCGACAGGCATTAGGTCAACAGGGTGAAAAGGTAGACAGCACAAAAGGTCAACAAGGTGAAAAGGTCGATATACAAATGGTTCTCATAAGTTTATGTTTTTGGTGTTTGTATGTTTCATCACCTGTGACCCCAATTAGTGGTAATGTACTGTAGACCCTTGCAGGCTCATTTAGCTCGCCATGCTTCGGGCAAGGTGCCTTGCTCTGCTATCGCTGCACTCGGCACAGGTTACTATTCCCAACTGTAGTCCCTGTGGATGGTAAACCAAGCAAAAGTTGAAAGAAATGTGAAAAACCCCCCAAAAAACTTTGTGTTGAATATATGTGTGTCAACTATTGCCAAGCTGATGCAATGAACCTGTCGACCTTTTGAACCTGTCAACCATATGGTGTTGACCTGCTGACTATCTATCTTGACAGTGTCTATCCAGTCAGGATACCATATAAACCATTAAAAAATGTAACTGTCAAAAATAAGATTTTACTCACCGGTAAATCTATTTCTCGTAGTCCGTAGTGGATGCTGGGAACTCCGAAAGGACCATGGGGAATAGCGGCTCGCAGGAGACTGGGCACAACTAAAGAAAGCTTTTAGGTCACCTGGTGTGCACTGGCTCCTCCCACTATGACCCTCCTCCAAGCCTCAGTTAGGACACTGTGCCCGGACGAGCTGACATAATAAGGAAGGATTTTGAATCCCGGGTAAGACTCCTACCAGCCACACCAATCACACCGTATAACTCGTGATACTATACCCAGTTTAACAGTATGAAAACAACTGAGCCTCTCAACAGATGGCTCAACAATAACCCTTTAGTTAACAATAACTATGTACAAGTATTGCAGACAATCCGCACTTGGGATGGGCGCCCAGCATCCACTACGGACTACGAGAAATAGATTTACCGGTGAGTAAAATCTTATTTTCTCTGACGTCCTAGTGGATGCTGGGAACTCCGAAAGGACCATGGGGATTATACCAAAGCTCCCAAACGGGCGGGAGAGTGCGGATGACTCTGCAGCACCGAATGAGAGAACTCAAGGTCCTCCTCAGCCAGGGTATCAAATTTGTAGAATTTTGCAAACGTGTTTGCCCCTGACCAAGTAGCAGCTCGGCAAAGTTGTAAAGCCGAGACCCCTCGGGCAGCCGCCCAAGATGAGCCCACCTTCCTTGTGGAATGGGCTTTTACTGATTTAGGATGCGGCAGTCCAGCTGCAGAATGCGCCAGCTGAATTGTGCTACAAATCCAGCGAGCAATAGTCTGCTTAGAAGCAGGAGCACCCAGTTTGTTGGGTGCATACAGGATAAATAGCGAGTCAGTTTTCCTGACTCTAGCCATCCTGGAAACATAAATTTTCAAGGCCCTGACTACGTCCAGTAACTTGGAATCCTCCAAGTCCCTAGTAGCCGCAGGCACCACAATAGGTTGGTTCAAGTGAAAAGCTGATACCACCTTAGGGAGAAACTGGGGACGAGTCCTCAATTCCGCCCTATCCATATGGAAAATCAGATAAGGGCTTTTACATGACAAAGCTGCCAATTCTGACACACGCCTGGCTGAAGCAAAGGCCAATAACATGACCACTTTCCACGTGAGATATTTTAGATCCACGGTTTTAAGTGGCTCAAACCAATGTGATTTTAAGAAACTCAATACCACGTTGAGATCCCAAGGTGCCACTGGAGGCACAAACGGGGGCTGAATATGCAGCACTCCTTTCACAAACGTCTGAACTTCAGGTAGTGAAGCTAGTTCTTTCTGGAAGAAAATCGACAGAGCCGAGATCTGTACCTTAATGGAGCCTAATTTCAGGCCCATAGTCACTCCTGCTTGTAGGAAATGCAGAAATCGACCTAGTTGAAATTCCTCTGTTGGGGCCTTTTTGGCCCCACACCAAGCAACATATTTCCGCCATATGCGGTGATAATGCTTTGCAGTTACATCTTTCCTGGCTTTAATCAGCGTAGGAATGACTTCCTCCGGAATGCCCTTTTCCTTCAGGATCCGGCGTTCAACCGCCATGCCGTCAAACGCAGCCGTGGTAAGTCTTGGAACAGACAGGGCCCCTGCTGCAGCAGGTCCTGTCTGAGCGGCAGAGGCCATGGGTCCTCTGAGATCATCTCTTGAAGTTCCGGGTACCACGCTCGTCTTGGCCAATCCGGAACCACTAGTATTGTTCTTACTCCTCGTTTTCTAATTATTCTCAGTACCCTTGGTATGAGAGGCAGAGGAGGGAACACATAAACTGACTGGTACACCCACGGTGTCACTAGAGCGTTCACAGCTATCGCCTGAGGGTCCCTTGACCTGGCGCAATATCTCTCTAGTTTTTTGTTTAGGCGGGACGCCATCATGTCCACCTCTGGCCGTTCCCATCGATTTAGAATCAGCGTGAAGACTTCTGGATGAAGTCCCCACTCTCCCGGGTGGAGGTCGTGCCTGCTGAGAAAGTCTGCTTCCCAGTTGTCCACTCCCGGAATGAACACTGCTGACAGTGCTAGTACGTGATTTTCCGCCCATCGGAGAATCCTTGTGGCTTCTGCCATTGCCATCCTGCTTCTTGTGCCGCCCTGTCGATTTACATGGGCGACTGCCGTGATGTTGTCTGACTGGATCAGTACCGGCTGGTGTAGAAGCAGGGATTTTGCCTGACTTAGGGCATTGTAAATGGCCCTTAGTTCCAGAATATTTATGTGTAGGGAAGTCTCCTGACTCGACCATAGTCCTTGGAAGTTTCTTCCCTGTGTGACTGCCCCCCAGCCTCGAAGGCTGGCATCCGTGGTCACCAGGACCCAGTCCTGTATGCCGAATCTGCGGCCCTCTAGAAGATGAGCACTCTGCAGCCACCACAGCAGAGACACCCTGGTTCTTGGAGACAGGGTTATTAGGCGATGCATCTGAAGATGCGATCTGGACCATTGGTCCAACAGGTCCCACTGAAAAATTCTGGCATGGAACCTGCCGAAAGGAATTGCTTCGTAAGAAGCCACCATCTTTCCCAGGACCCGCGTGCAGTGATGCACCGATACCTGTTTTGGTTTCAGGAGGTCTCTGACTAGAGATGACAGCTCCTTGGCTTTCTCCTCAGGGAGAAACACTTTTTTCTGGACTGTATCCAGAATCATACCCAGGAACAGTAGACGTGTCGTCGGAACCAGCTGTGATTTTGGAATATTCAGAATCCAACCGTGCTGGTGTAGCACCTCCTGAGATAGTGCTACTCCCACCAACAACTGCTCCTTGGACCTCGCCTTTATTAGGAGATCGTCCAAGTACGGGATAATTAAAACTCCCTTTCTTCGAAGGAGTATCATCATTTCCGCCATTACCTTGGTAAACACCCTCGGTGCCGTGGAGAGTCCAAACGGCAGCGTCTGGAATTGGTAATGGCAATCCTGTACCACAAATCTGAGGTACTCCTGGTGAGGATAGTAAATGGGGACATGCAGGTAAGCATCCTTGATGTCCAGGGATACCATGTAATCCCCCTCGTCCAGGCTTGCAATAACCGCCCTGAGCGATTCCATCTTGAACTTGAATTTTTTTATGTATGTGTTCAAGGATTTCAAATTTAAAATGGGTCTCACCGAACCGTCCGGTTTTGGTACCACAAACATTGTGGAATAGTAACCCCGTCCTTGTTGAAGTAGGGGCACCTTGATTATCACCTGCTGGGAATACAGCTTGTGAATTGCCGCTAGCACAGCCTCCCTGTCTGAAGGAGTAATCGGCAAGGCAGATTTTAGGAACCGGTGGGGTGGAGACGCCTCGAATTCCAGTTTGTACCCTTGAGATACTATTTGCAGGATCCAGGGATCCACCTGTGAGCGAGCCCACTGATCGCTGAAATTTTTGAGGCGGCCCCCCACCGTACCTGGCTTCGCCTGTGGAGCCCCACCGTCATGCGGCGGACTTGGAAGAAGCGGGGGAGGACTTTTGCTCCTGGGAACCTGCTGTTTGTTGCAGCCTTTTTCCCCTACCTCTGCCTCTGGACAGAAAGGACCCGCCTTTTCCACGCCTGTTTTTCTGAGTCCGAAAGGACTGTACCTGATTGTCACAATCCCATGTAGTTTCTCCTCCATGCCTGGGGTGGCGCTCTCTGCTCTGGTGTTCAGAGTTCTGCTCTGTATCTGCAGCTTGATTAGTAGCTGCTACCACAGCTGTGAGCAGCACCTGTACTCACTACTTAGGCCAGCCACACAGGCTCCCTGTTGCCAGTTCATCGAGTCAAGATTGTTACAGCTCCTGGTCCTGGTCATGCTGATCTCTGCTGCTAAATCGACCAAAGAACTGCCAGTGCTCTTGTTCCCGGCGAGTTTCTCCGCAGTCTACCCCAGTGTCTCCTGTGCTACCAGCATTAATTGCTGCACAGCTTCCAGCGTTCTCAAGCAGCTTCTGGACTTTAATGTGTCTCGGTCATCAGCGTGCTGGGAGTCAGTGTCTGCATCAGAGTCTTTAAGTATTATTTTCAAGTTCCTAGAATCATCAGTGTCTCCAGTCACCGTGTACTACTCTGCAAACCATCAGTGTCTTTAATTGTTATTTTCAAGTTCCTAGAATCATCAGTGTCTCCAGTCACCGTTTACTACTCTGCAAACCACCAGTGTCTTTAATTGTTATTTTCAAGTTCCTGGAATCATCAGCGTCTTCAGTCACCGTTTACTACTCTGCAAACCACCAGTGTCTTTAATTGTTATTTTCAAGTTCCTGGAATCATCAGCGTCTTCAGTCACCGTTTACTACTCTGCAAACCATCAGTGTCTTTAATTGTTATTTTCAAGTTCCTGGAATCATCAGCGTCTTCAGTCACCGTTTACTACTCTGCAAACCATCAGTGTCTTTAATTGTTATTTTCAAGTTCCTGGAATCATCAGCGTCTTCAGTCACCGTTTACTACTCTGCAAACCATCAGTGTCTTTAATTGTTATTTTCAAGTTCCTGGAATCATCAGTGTCTCCAGTCACCGTTTACTACTCTGCAAACCACCAGTGTCTTTAATTATTATTCTCAAGTTCCTGGAATCATCAGCGTCCTCAGTCACCGTTTACTACTTTGCAAATCACCAGTGTCTTTAATTATTATTCTCAAGTTCCTGGAATCATCAGCGTCTTCAGTCACCATTTACTACTCTGCAAACCACCAGTGTCTTTTATTATCATTCTCAAGTTCCTGGAATCATCAGCCTCTCCAGTCACCATTTACTACTCTGTAAACCACCAGTGTCTTTAACCATTATTCTCAAGTTCCTTAACTCATCAGCATCTTCAGTCACCATTTACAAGTCTGCAAATCACCAGTGTCTTAAATCATCATTCACAAGTTCCTTAACTCATCAGCACCTTTAGTCACCGTTCACAAGTTTACAAATCATCAGTGTCATCCTGTGTTCCAGTTACAGTGCAGTCCTGCAGTCCAGCTACAGTGCAATCCTGCAACCCTAGTACGTGCATACTCTACCACAGTCTACATTATTCTCATGTACTCACAGTTTCCTGGCATCCCATGTCCCCTCAGTTTTCCCTTTGTGTTCTCTAGTTATTCCTGCTTTATATTTATTGTTTACAGTTGTACGTTGCTTTAATAAACTAGTTATTATTCCGCGAACCTCAGTCCCTGCTAATATGTTTTCACACTGGGAGATCCAAACGAATTCTGACAGTATGAACTGGCCACAAACAAACAGCAGGGGAGATAATTGCAGTCTGCCTGAGGGAGTTTTCTCACAGCTCGTTAACCCCTCAGCTCCCGGGACATCACCTTCTTTAGATTTGTTACAACTGGGGGTTTTAAAGGAGAAGTTAGACCAGCTACAGACTTTAGTGTCCGGTATTCTATGCGTTCTTCCTGAATTCCTGGGGAGACTGGTGGACCCCAGTAAAATAGCTCCAGAAAAGGAGTTTTCTTCTGACCCATGGACTAGGCATGCTAGGGGCACCTCTCCTCCTCAGACAAGAGGCAAGTTCCAAAGTTTCCCTCGACCTAGCCTCTCTGAAACAGAACGCCAGTATCGAAGAGACTATAAACTGTGCCTGTATTGTGGGGGTCAAGGACATTTTATTTTAACCTGTCCCATTCGAAAACCAAGAAATGAGGGCAGAGTGTATCTCCAATCTTTAAATACCATCTGTCACAAAACTGGTCTTCCACCTAGAGTTTCCAAGCCTATCGCCCCAGGAGGGGGTTCTTCAGAGTGTCCAGCCCCAAGAAGGGGTTCTTCAGAGTATCTTGCCCCAAGAAGGGGTTCTTCAGAGTGTCCAGCCCCAGTGAGGGGTTCGGAGCATCCAGCCCCAGTGAGGGGTTCTTCAGAGCGTCCAGCCCCAAGAGGGGGTTCTTCAGAGCGTCCAGCCCCAAGAGGGGGTTCTTCAGAGCGTCCAGCCCCAGTGAGGGGTTCAGAGCGTCCAGCCCCAGTGAGGGGTTTTTCAGAATGTCCAGCCCCAAGAGGGGGTTCTTCAGAGCGTCCAGCCCCAGTGAAGGGTTCAGCGCGTCCAGCCCCAGGAGGGGGTTCTTCAGAGTGTCCAGCCCCAGGAGGGGGTTCTTCAGAGGGTCCAGCCCCAGGAGGGGGTTCTTCAGAGGGTCCAGCCCCAGGAGGGGGTTCCGAGGGTCCAGCCCCAGGAAGGGGATCCGAGGGTCCAGAGCCAGAGGGTCTACAGGGCGCTGCCCAGCCAGAGGGTCTACAGGGCGCTGCCCAGCCAGAGGGTCTACAGGGCGCTGCCCAGCCAGAGGGTCTACAGGGCGCTGCCCAGCCAGAGGGTCTACAGGGCGCTGCCCAGCCAGAGGGTCTACAGGGCGCTGCCCAGCCAGAGGGTCTACAGGGCGCTGCCCAGCCAGAGGGTCTACAGGGCGCTGCCCAGCCAGAGGGTCTACAGGGCGCTGCCCAGCCAGAGAGCCTTCAGAGCGCTGTCCAGCCAGAGAGCCTTCAGAGCGCTGTCCAGCCAGAGAGCCTTCAGAGCGCTGCCCAGCCAGAGAGCCTTCAGAGCGCTGCCCAGCCAGAGAGCCTTCAGAGCGCTGCCCAGCCAGAGAGCCTTCAGAGCGCTGTCCAGCCAGAGAGCCTTCAGAGCGCTGCCCAGCCAGAGAGCCTTCAGAGCGCTGCCCAGCCAGAGAGCCTTCAGAGCGCTGCCCAGCCAGAGAGCCTTCAGAGCGCTGTCCAGCCAGAGAGCCTTCAGAGCGCTGTCCAGCCAGAGAGCCTTCAGAGCGCTGCCCAGCCAGAGAGCCTTCAGAGCGCTGCCCAGCCAGAGAGCCTTCAGAGCGCTGCCCAGCCAGAGAGCCTTCAGAGCGCTGCCCAGCCAGAGAGCCTTCAGAGCGCTGCCCAGCAAGAGAGCCTTCAGAGCGCTGCCCAGCAAGAGAGCCTTCAGAGCGCTGCCCAGCAAGAGAGCCTTCAGAGCGCTGCCCAGCCAGAGAGCCTTCAGAGCGCTGCCCAGCCAGAGAGCCTTCAGAGCGCTGCCCAGCCAGAGAGCCTTCAGAGCGCTGCCCAGCCAGAGAGCCTTCAGAGCGCTGCCCAGCCAGAGAGCCTTCAGAGCGCTGCCCAGCCAGAGAGCCTTCAGAGCGCTGCCCAGCCAGAGAGCCTTCAGAGCGCTGCCCAGCCCCGTGAAGAGGGGGCTCTTGCCTCAGCCCAGCCCCGTGAAGAGGGGGCTCTTGCCTCAGCCCAGCCCCGTGAAGAGGGGGCACTTGCCTCAGCCCAGCCCCGGGAAGAGGGGGCACTTGCCTCAGCCCAGCCCCGGGAAGAGGGGGCTCTTGCCTCAGCCCAGCCCCGGGAAGAGGGGGCTCTTGCCTCAGCCCAGCCCCGTGAAGAGGGGGCTCTTGCCTCAGCCCAGCCCCGTGAAGAGGGGGCTCTTGCCTCAGCCCAGCCCCGTGAAGAGGGGGCTCTTGCCTCAGCCCAGCCCCGTGAAGAGGGGGCTCTTGCCTCAGCCCAGCCCCGTGAAGAGGGGGCTCTTGCCTCAGCCCAGCCCCGTGAAGAGGGGGCTCTTGCCTCAGCCCAGCCCCGTGAAGAGGGGGCTCTTGCCTCAGCCCAGCCCCGTGAAGAGGGCGTTCCTGCCTCAGTTCAGCCCCGTGAAGAGGGGGCTCCTGCCTTAGTTCAGCCCCGTGAAGAGGGGGCTCCTGCCTTAGTTCAGCCCCGTGAAGAGGGGGCTTCTGCCTTAGTTCAGCCCCGTGAAGAGGGGGCTCCTGCCTTAGTTCAGCCCCGTGAAGAGGGGACTCCTGCCTTAGTTCAGCCCCGTGAAGAGGGGGCTTCTGCCTTAGTTCAGCCCCGTGAAGAGGGGGCTTCTGCCTTAGTTCAGCCCCGTGAAGAGGGGGCTTCTGCCTTAGTTCAGCCCCGTGAAGACGGGGCTTCTGCCTTAGTTCAGCCCCGTGAAGAGGGGGCTCCTGCCTTAGTACAGCCCCGTGAAGAGGGGGCTCCTGCCTTAGTTCAGCCCCGTGAAGAGGGGACTTCTGCCTTAGTTCAGCCCCGTGAAGAGGGGGCTTCTGCCTTAGTTCAGCCCCGTGACGAGGGGGCTTCTGCCTTAGTTCAGCCCCGTGACGAGGGGGCTTCTGCCTTAGTTCAGCCCCGTGACGAGGGGGCTTTGAGCATTATGTCAATTTCAGAAGAAGAATCTAGCACTCTCGTTTCTCACAACACAGGCCATATATCTAGACACATAGGCACTGTTGTAGTCCTGGGTTCCAATTCTACTACTAACTTGTTGGCTCACAATTTGGGTACAGCCCAGTCCCCCAGGACTTCCAAGAAGGACCAAATCCAAAAAGTACCATCCAAGCCTCTAATCCAAGTTCAGTTAGGATCATCATATATTTCTGACCAGTCTTCTGAAAGTCTGTCCCCTCCTCAGTGTCCTGATGATCCATCTCCAGTGTTTCCAGAAAATCAAGTTTCCACTTCACAGAATTCATCCAACGCTCCATCTTTGGATTACTTTGATGGAGATTTAACGCAATACTACGCACTAGTTAATCGATATGTTTCTATGATGGAGACAGATCTTTCCCTCGGAATTACTCCATCCAACATAGTTAAACTTTTATTCCTGACCTTCAGTGGAGAAGCCGCGGCTTGGGCTAGTCCACTAATTGAGACCAATGACCCAGTTCTTCTCAATCTTGTGGCCTTCAGTGAAATGGTAATTAAGAAATTCAATTCATGGTCTTACCAGTCTTCAGTCCCAATTGAGGTTCCTGCCCAGCCGGGGTCATCTAAGGTATCTATCTATCTTGATTCATCCGAGAATCCTGTTGCCAGCTTAGAGACTCCAGCAATCAGCTTACCTGTTGGTTTTCTTCAGCTCCAGTCTATTGTTCCTACTGGGAAATCCACAAAAAGGAGAAAGAAGAAAAAGGGAAAATCTAAGTTGAAAGCCTCTGTTGGATTTCCTTGGCAGCATGAGGATACCCTAATATGCCCTCTACCTTTTGATTCAGACTCTGACATGTGTTGAGCGTCTGGAATTCGCTCCTTAGGGAGGGGGTACTGTCACAATCCCATGTAGTTTCTCCTCCATGCCTGGGGTGGCGCTCTCTGCTCTGGTGTTCAGAGTTCTGCTCTGTATCTGCAGCTTGATTAGTAGCTGCTACCACAGCTGTGAGCAGCACCTGTACTCACTACTTAGGCCAGCCACACAGGCTCCCTGTTGCCAGTTCATCGAGTCAAGACTGTTACAGCTCCTGGTCATGCTGATCTCTGCTGCTAAATCGACCAAAGAACTGCCAGTGCTCTTGTTCCCGGCGAGTTTCTCCGCAGTCTACCCCAGTGTCTCCGGTGCTACCAGCATTAACTGCTGCACAGCTTCCAGCGTTCTCAAGCAGCTTCTGGACTTTAATGTGTCTCAGTCATCAGCGTGCTGGGAGTCAGTGTCTGCATCAGAGTCTTTAAGTATTATTTTCAAGTTCCTAGAATCATCAGTGTCTCCAGTCACCGTGTACTACTCTGCAAACCATCAGTGTCTTTAATTGTTATTTTCAAGTTCCTGGAATCATCAGTGTCTCCAGTCACCGTTTACTACTCTGCAAACCACCAGTGTCTTTAATTATTATTCTCAAGTTCCTGGAATCATCAGCGTCCTCAGTCACCGTTTACTACTTTGCAAATCACCAGTGTCTTTAATTATTATTCTCAAGTTCCTGGAATCATCAGCGTCTTCAGTCACCATTTACTACTCTGCAAACCACCAGTGTCTTTAACCATTATTCTCAAGTTCCTTAACTCATCAGCATCTTCAGTCACCATTTACAAGTCTGCAAATCACCAGTGTCTTAAATCATCATTCACAAGTTCCTTAACTCATCAGCACCTTTAGTCACCGTTCACAAGTTTACAAATCATCAGTGTCATCCTGTGTTCCAGTTACAGTGCAGTCCTGCAGTCCAGCTACAGTGCAATCCTGCAACCCTGGTACGTGCATACTCTACCACAGTCTACATCATTCTCATGTACTCACAGTTTCCTGGCACCCCATGTCCCCTCAGTTTTCCCTTTGTGTTCTCTAGTTATTCCTGCTTTATATTTATTGTTTACAGTTGTACGTTGCTTTAATAAACTAGTTATTATTCCGTGAACCTCAGTCCCTGCTAATATGTTTTCACACTGGGAGATCCAAACGAATTCTGACACTGATAAAACGGTGCCTTTTTAGGCTGTGAGGGAACATGGGGTAAAAATGCTGACTTCCCAGCAGTTGCTGTGGAAACTAGGTCAGAGAGACCATCCCCAAATAACTCCTCACCCTTATAAGGCAAAACTTCCATGTGCCTTTTTGAATCTGCATCCCCTGTCCACTGGCGAGTCCATAAGCCTCTCCTAGCAGAAATGGACAATGCACTTATTTTAGATGCCAGCCGGCAGATCTCCCTCTGTGCATCTCTCATGTATTAGACTGAGTCTTTTATATGCTCTATGGTTAGCAGAATAGTGTCCCTGTCTAGGGTGTCAATATTTTCTGACAGGGAATCTGACCACGCAGCGGCAGCACTGCACATCCATGCTGACGCAATAGCTGGTCTAAGTATAAAGCCTGAGTGTGTATATACAGACTTCAGGATAGCCTCCTGCTTTCTATCAGCAGGTTCCTTGAGGGCGGCCGTATCCGGAGACGGTAGTGCCACCTTTTTAGACAAACGTGTGAGCGCTTTATCCACCCTAGGGGGTGTCTCCCAACGTGACCTATCCTCTGGCGGGAAAGGGAACGCCATTAGTAACTTCTTAGAGATTACCAATCTTTTATCAAGGAAAGCCCACGCTTCTTCACACACTTCATTTAATTCTTCTGATGGGGGAAAAACTACGGGTAGTTTTTTCTCCCCAAACATAATACCCTTTTTAGTGGTACCTGGGTTTATATCAGAAATTTGTAACACCTCTTTCATTGCTTCAATCATGCAACGAATGGCCTTAGTGGACATTGGACTAGACTCATCGTCGTCGACACTGGTGTCAGTATCCGTGTCGACATCCGCGTCTGCCATCTTAGGTAGCGGGCGTTTTAGAGCCCCCGATGGCCTTTGAGACGCCTGGACAGGCACGAGCTGAGAAGCCGGCTGTCCCGCATTTGGCATGTCGTCAATTTTTTTGTGTAAGGAGTCGACACGTGCACGCAATTCCTTCCATAAGTCCATCCACTCAGGTGTCTGCCCCGCAGGGGGTGACATCCCTTCTATAGGTATCTGCTCCGCCTCCACATCATTATCCTCATCAAACATGTCGACACAGCCGTACCGACACATCGCACACACACAGGGAATGCTCTAACAGAGGACAGGACCCACAAAAGCCCTTTGGGGAGACAGAGTGAGAGTATGCCAGCACACACCAGAGCGCTATATAATGCAGGGACTAACTGAATTATGTCCCCTATAGCTGCTGTTATATATACTGCGCCTAAATTTAGTGCCCCCCCTCTCTTTTTTACCCTTTTCTGTAGTGTAGACTGCAGGGGAGAGCCAGGGAGCTTCCTTCCAGCGGAGCTGTGAGGGAGAAATGGCGCCAGTGTGCTGAAGGAGATAGCTCTGCCCCTTTTTCGCGGACCTTTCTCCCGCTTTTTTATGGATTCTGGCGGGGGTAATTATCACATATATAGCCTCTGGGGCTATATATTGTGGTATTTTTGCCAGCCAAGGTGTTTTTATTGCTGCTCAGGGCGCCCCCCCCCCTAGCGCCCTGCACCCTCAGTGACCGGAGTGTGAAGTGTGTATGAGGAGCAATGGCGCACAGCTGCAGTGCTGTGCGCTACCTTGGTGAAGACTGATGTCTTCTGCCGCCGATTTTCCGGACCTCTTCTTGCTTCTGGCTCTGTAAGGGGGACGGCGGCGCGGCTCCGGGACCGAACACCAAGGCCAGTTCCATGCGGTCGATCCCTCTGGAGCTAATGGTGTCCAGTAGCCTAAGAAGCCCAAGCTAGCTGCAAGCAGGTAGGTTCGCTTCTTCTCCCCTTAGTCCCTCGCTGCAGTGAGCCTGTTGCCAGCAGGTCTCACTGTAAAATAAAAAACCTAATTATATACTTTCTTTTTAGAAGCTCAGGAGAGCCCCTAGTGTGCATCCAACCTCGGCCGGTCACAAAATCTAACTGAGGCTTGGAGGAGGGTCATAGTGGGAGGAGCCAGTGCACACCAGGTGACCTAAAAGCTTTCTTTAGTTGTGCCCAGTCTCCTGCGGAGCCGCTATGCCCCATGGTCCTTTCGGAGTTCCCAGCATCCACTAGGACGTCAGAGAAACTGTAATTGCGGTAGCATATACAGATGGGTCCTCGCTCATATTTGTCGCAATGCGTTTGCATGCATCACAATAACTGTTCGCAGCTGGCCACAAACAGTCGCAGGTATGAACGCATAATACATTCCCTGTGGGGCCCATTCACGTGCACACTTATAGTGACCAAATCGCTGCGAATAGCAACGGCGGCTAGGATGAGGATTAGCACATCTGTACTGTAACTTCATGGCATCACATTCATCTAACAGCAAAAAGGTAGCCACACAATTAGAGATCCAGCCATACAGATGTCTCAAACATAACTCCCAGCAAATGGTTGTACTGTGGGTGCTTCACACAGACAGCCTCTTTTCGGAATCACTGTCCTGGCTTGGTGGTGTATAAATAATGGCTGCAGTATGGGGCTTACACCATACATTTTGCACCCACTGAATTTACTCACCTTGTGGCCATCGGTGCCATTTTGCTGTGTCTATATTACTAATATTTTTATAGCAATAGGCCTGATTCTGATTTGTACTTTATTGCACAGCTGCAAGGAAATGGCTGTGCAATAAGGTACAAATTACATGCAAATGCTGCAGGAGGCGTCTGAAGGGAATAGATGCTTCCTGCATGCATTTGCCATCCTGGTGCTTTATTCGCAGTTGCAGCATTGGACCACACTTTGGGGGTAATTCCAAGTTGATCGCAGCAGGATTTTTGTTAGCAATTGGGCAAAACCATGTGCACTGCAGGGGAGGCAGATATAACATGTGCAGAGAGAGTTAGATTTGGGTGGGGTGTGTTCAATCTGCAATCTAAATTGCAGGGTAAAAATAAAGCAGCCAGTATTTACCCTGCACAGAAATAAAATAACCCACCCAAATCTAACTCTTTCTGCACATGTTATATCTGCCTCCCCTGCAGTGCACATGGTTTTGCCCAATTGTTATCAAAAATCCTGCTGCGGTCAACTTGGAATTACCCCCTGTGTTGGTCGTAGCCCTTGACCTGTCTGTGGAAGCTGAGATTTACTCAGACAGGCCATTGGAACCGGCCAGCTGGGTCCAGGAAGTCTGTGTCAAACAACACAAACCATGAGCTCGACACACCTACAAAAATAAGATTTTACTTACCGATAAATCTATTTCTCGTAGTCCGTAGTGGATGCTGGGACTCCGTCAGGACCATGGGGATTAGCGGCTCCGCAGGAGACAGGGCACAAAAATAAAAGCTTTAGGACTAGGTGGTGTGCACTGGCTCCTCCCCCTATGACCCTCCTCCAAGCCTCAGTTAGGATACTGTGCCCGGACGAGCGTACACAATAAGGAAGGATTTTGAATCCCGGGTAAGACTCATACCAGCCACACCAATCACACTGTACAACCTGTGATCTGAACCCAGTTAACAGTATGACAAACGTAGGAGCCTCTGAACAGACGGCTCACAACAATAACAACCTGATTTTTTTGTAACAATAACTATGTACAAGTATTGCAGACAATCCGCACTTGGGATGGGCGCCCAGCATCCACTACGGACTACGAGAAATAGATTTATCGGTAAGTAAAATCTTATTTTCTCTGACGTCCTAGTGGATGCTGGGACTCCGTCAGGACCATGGGGATTATACCAAAGCTCCCAAACGGGCGGGAGAGTGCGGATGACTCTGCAGCACCGAATGAGAGAACTCCAGGTCCTCTTTAGCCAGGGTATCAAATTTGTAGAATTTTACAAACGTGTTCTCCCCCGACCACGTAGCTGCTCGGCAGAGTTGTAATGCCGAGACCCCTCGGGCAGCCGCCCAAGATGAGCCCACCTTCCTTGTGGAATGGGCCTTGATAGATTTAGGCTGTGGCAGGCCTGCCACAGAATGTGCAAGTTGAATTGTGCTACAAATCCAACGAGCAATCGTCTGCTTAGAAGCAGGAGCACCCAGCTTGTTGGGTGCATACAGTATAAACAGCGAGTCAGATTTTCTGACTCCAGCCGTCCTTGAAATATATATTTTCAATGCCCTGACAACGTCCAGCAACTTGGAATCCTCCAAATCGCTAGTAGCCGCAGGCACCACAATAGGCTGGTTCAGGTGAAACACTGAAACCACCTTAGGCAGAAACTGAGGACGCGTCCGCAGTTCTGCCCTGTCCGAATGGAAAATCAGATATGGGCTTTTATAAAGCCGCCAATTCTGACACTCTCCTGGCTGAAGCCAGGGCCAGTAGCATGGTTACTTTCCATGTAAGATATTTAAAATCCACCGATTTGAGTGGCTCAAACCAATGGGATTTGAGAAAATCCAAAACTACATTAAGATCCCACGGAGCCACTGGGGGCACAACCGGGGGCTGTATATGTAGTACTCCTTTTACAAAAGTCTGGACTTCAGGAACTGAAGCCAATTCTTTCTGGAAGAAAATCGACAGGGCCGAAATTTGAACCTTAATGGACCCTAATTTGAGGCCCATAGACAATCCTGTTTGCAGGAAATGTAGGAATCGACCCAGTTGAAATTCCTCCGTCGGGGCCTTCCTGGCCTCACACCACGCAACATATTTTCACCAAATGCGGTGATAATGTTGTGCAGTCACCTCCTTCCTGGCTTTTACCAGGGTAGGGATGACCTCTTCCAGAATGCCTTTTTCCCTTAGAATTCGGCGTTCAACCGCCATGCCGTCAAACGCAGCCGCGGTAAGTCTTGGAATAGACACGGTCCCTGCTGAAGCAGGTCCCGTCTTAGAGGTAGAGGCCACGGATCTTCCGTGAGCATCTCCTGAAGTTCCGGGTACCAAGTTCTTCTTGGCCAATCCGGAGCCACGAGTATCGTTCTTACTCCCCTTTGCCGTATAATTCTCAGTACTTTTGGTATGAGAGGCAGAGGAGGAAACACATACACTGACTGGAACACCCACGGTGTTACCAGAGCGTCCACAGCTATTGCCTGAGGTTCTCTTGACCTGGCGCAATACCTATCCAGTTTTTTGTTGAGGCGGGACGCCATCATATCCACCTTTGGTTTTTCCCAACGGTTCACAATCATGTGGAAGACTTCTGGATGAAGTCCCCACTCTCCCGGGTGTAGATCGTGTCTGCTGAGGAAGTCCGCTTCCCAGTTGTCCACTCCCGGAATGAACACTGCTGACAGTGCTATCACATGATCTTCCGCCCAGCGAAGAATCCTTGCAGCTTCTGCCATTGCCCTCCTGCTTCTTGTGCCGCCCTGTCTGTTTTATGTGGGCGACTGCCGTGATGTTGTCCGACTGGATCAACACCGGCTGACCCTGAAGCAGGGGTTTTGCCAGGCTTAGAACATTGTAAATCGCTCTTAGCTCCAGTATATTTATGTGAAGAGACATCTCCAGGCTTGACCACACTCCCTGGAAGTTTCTTCCCTGTGTGACCGCTCCCCAGCCTCTCAGACTGGCATCCGTGGTCACCAGGACCCAGTCCTGTATGCCGAATCTGCGGCCCTCTAACAGATGAGCACTCTGCAACCACCACAGAAGAGACACCCTTGTCCGTGGAGACAAAGTTATCCGCTGATGCATCTGCAGATGCGATCCGGACCATTTGTCCAGCAGATCCCACTGAAAAGTTCGTGCGTGGAATCTGCCGAATGGAATCGCTTCGTAAGAAGCCACCATTTTTCCCAGGACTCTTGTGCATTGATGCACAGACACTTTTCCTGGTTTTAGGAGGTTCCTGACAAGTTCGGATAACTCCCTGGCTTTCTCCTCCGGAAGAAACACCTTTTTCTGAACCGTGTCCAGAATTATTCCCAGGAACAGCAGACGTGTCGTCGGGGTCAATTGAGATTTTGGAAAACTCAGAATCCACCCGTGCTGTTGCAGCACTACTTGGGTTAGTGCTACTACGTCCTCCAGCTGTTCTCTGGACCTTGCCCTTATCAGGAGATCGTCCAAGTAAGGGATAATTAATACGCCTTTTCTTCGCAGAAGAAACATCATTTCGGCCATTACCTTGGTAAAGACCCGAGGTGCCGTGGACAATCCAAACGGCAGCGTCTGAAACTGATAATGACAGTTTTGCACCACGAACCTGAGGTACCCTTGATGTGAAGGGCAAATTGGGACATGCAGGTAAGCATCCTTGATGTCCAGGGACACCATAAAGTCCCCTTCTTCCAGATTCGCTATCACTGAGTGACTCCATCTTGAACTTGAATTTTTGTATGTACAGGTTCAAAGATTTCAGATTTAGAATAGGTCTTACCGAGCCGTCCGGCTTCGGTACCACAAATAGTGTGGAATAATACCCCTTTCCCTGTTGTAGGAGGGGTACCTTGACTATCACCTGCTGAGAATACAGCTTGTGAATGGCTTCCAATACCGTCGCCCTGTCTGAGGGAGACGTTGGCAGAGCAGACTTTAGGAACCGGCGAGGGGGAGACTTCTCGAATTCCAACCTGTAATCCTGAGATACTACCTGCAGGATCCAGGGGTCCACCTGTGAGTGAGCCCACTGTGCGCTGAAATTCTTGAGTCGACCCCCCACCGCCCCTGAGTCCGCTTGTAAAGCCCCAACGTCATGCTGAGGGCTTTGCAGAAGCCGGGGAGGGCTTCTGCTCCTGGGAGGGAGCTGCTTGGTGCACTCTCTTACCCTTTCCTTTGCCTCGGGGCAGATATGACTGTCCTTTTGCCCGCTTGTTCTTATAGGAACGAAAGGACTGCGGCTGAAAAGACGGTGTCTTTTTCTGTTGGGAGGGGACCTGAGGTAAAAAGGTGGATTTCCCGGCTGTTGCCGTGGCCACCAAATCCGATAGACCGACCCCAAATAATTCCTCCCCTTTATACGGCAATACTTCCATATGCCGTTTGGAATCCGCATCACCTGACCACTGTCGCGTCCATAAACTTCTTCTGGCAGATATGGACATCGCACTTACTCTCGATGCCAGAGTGCAAATATCCCTCTGAGCATCTCGCATATAAAGAAAAGCATCCTTTAATTGCTCTATAGTCAATAAAATACTGTCCCTATCCAGGGTATCAATATTTTCAGTCAGGGAATCCGACCAAACCACCCCAGCACTGCACATCCATGCTGAGGCGATGGCTGGTCGCAGTATAACACCAGTATGAGTGTATATACTTTTCAGGGTAGTTTCCAGCCTCCTATCAGCTGGATCCTTGAGGGCGGCCGTTTCAGGAGACGGTAACGCCACTTGTTTTGATAAGCGTGTGAGTGCCTTATCCACCCTAGGGGGTGTTTCCCAGCGCGCCCTAACCTCTGGCGGGAAAGGATATAATGCCAATAACTTCTTTGAAATTAGCAGTTTTCTATCGGGGTTAACCCACGCTTCATCACACACTTCATTCAATTCCTCTGATTCAGGAAAAACTACAGGTAGTTTTTTCAGACCCCACATAATACCCCTTTTTGTGGTACTTGCAGTATCCGAGATATGCAAAGCCTCCTTCATTGCCGTGATCATATAACGTGTGGCCCTACTGGAAAATACGTTTGTTTCTTCACCGTCGACACTAGATTCGGTGTCCGTGTCTGGGTCTGTGTCGACCGACTGAGGTAAAGGGCGTTTTACAGCCCCTGACGGTGTCTGAGACGCCTGGACAGGTACTAACTGGTTTGCCGGCCGTCTCATGTCGTCAACTGATTTTTGTAACGTGCTGACATTATCACGTAATTCCATAAACAAAGCCATCCATTCCGGTGTCGACTCCCTAGGGGGTGACATCACCATTACCGGCAATTGCTCCGCCTCCACACCAACATCGTCCTCATACATGTCGACACACACGTACCGACACACAGCAGACACACAGGGAATGCTCTTATCGAAGACAGGACCCCACTAGCCCTTTGGGGAGACAGAGGGAGAGTTTGCCAGCACACACCCAAGCGCTATAAATATATAGGAACAACCCTACAGAAGTGTTGTTTCCTTTATAGCAGCTTAATATATCAATATCGCCAAAAAAGTGCCCCCCCTCTCTGTTTTTTTTACCCTGTTTCTGTAGTGCAGTGCAGGGGAGAGTCCTGGGAGCCTTCCTCGCAGCGGAGCTGTGCAGGAAAATGGCGCTGTGTGCTGAGGAGATAGGCCCCGCCCCCTATTTCGGCGGGCTCTTCTCCCGGTGTTTGTGAGACCTGGCAGGGGTTAAATACATCCATATAGCCCCAGGGGCTATATGTGATGTATTTTTAGCCAGAACAAGGTATTATCATTGCTGCCCAGGGCGCCCCCCCCCAGCGCCCTGCACCCTCAGTGACCGCTGGTGTGAAGTGTGCTGACAACAATGGCGCACAGCTGCAGTGCTGTGCGCTACCTCATGAAGACTGAAAAGTCTTCTGCCGCCGGTTTCTGGACCTCTTCACTTTTCGGCATCTGCAAGGGGGTCGGCGGCGCGGCTCCGGGACCGGACTCCATGGCTGGGCCTGTGTTCGATCCCTCTGGAGCTAATGGTGTCCAGTAGCCTAAGAAGCCAATCCATCCTGCACGCAGGTGAGTTCACTTCTTCTCCCCTAAGTCCCTCGTTGCAGTGAGCCTGTTGCCAGCAGGACTCACTGAAAATAAAAAACCTAATAACTTTTTCTAAGCAGCTCTTTAGGAGAGCCACCTAGATTGCACCCTGCTCGGACGGGCACAAAAACCTAACTGAGGCTTGGAGGAGGGTCATAGGGGGAGGAGCCAGTGCACACCACCTAGTCCTAAAGCTTTTATTTTTGTGCCGTGTCTCCTGCGGAGCCGCTAATCCCCATGGTCCTGACGGAGTCCCAGCATCCACTAGGACGTCAGAGAAATGGGGGTGACATGACCCTGTTTTGTAAAATGGACCCAGTCGATGCACCAGCTCCACCGTTCAAATGTATGTCAATCATGCTATAGCTAATGGGGGGGTTGCGAGTGATTACACCTGCGCAGACACGCAAACATTGGATTTGTACGTAAACCATCGGGAATACATACTTATCTGAATCAAGGCCCCATGTTAGGTGAAACTGTTTAAGCTATAAGGAACAATTGAGTTAAACATGTAGATCTATTTACTGTAAATACCATTTACAACAATTTTCCCCTTCACCTCCTACTTTCCAACTTCCCTGACATAGTAGCAATCTCCCTGACTCCCTGAAGAGTCTAGCAATCTCCCTGATTGCACCTTTCCCCCTTTATGTAGCTGTTATATTCTCAGGGGGGGAAATAGATACTGTTTGTGTACATTCAGACGAGATCAGTAGTGCCATCTCCCTGCACTGGTTATAAGGCACAATTATCCCTAAGGCTGCATATATTATTTTTTTTACGTTTTCTTGCGGCCACTTACGTGGAACTACTTGCAAAACACAATACACAAGCAAGCCTTGAAAAATATCAGTATCTTTTCATCAATAAGAAGATCTTACTAACTGCTTTTGGGCTCATTTACATTTGGATGCAAGTTATTTTTATGACATGACGCTCATGAAGCAGTACACGTCCGTGTACTCTCTTTTATGCTCTTTCAAAGTAGGTAAGTATGCCTCACCTAAGCGAAGGGGATGTGGTAAATGGAGCAACATGTAATTTTATAGACTATGACCCACGAAGAAGTGTTTGGCCACTTGTAGATTTTTTAAGCCATTTGACAGGGGTGTGGATCATTAGATCTGCACTAAAAAGGTCGACAGTCTATAGGTTGACTCCAAATGGTAGAAATGCAAAAATCAACAAGGTCAAAAGCACAACATTCAATAGGTAGAAAGTAGAAAAGGCCAACATAGAAAAAAGGTCAACAGGGTCAAAAGGGGTGTTTTGTCACATTTCTGCCACAAAAAAAGCTCCATTAGTGTACTGCGTCCCTTTGCATGGCTCATTTCACTGGCCATGCTAGGGCAGGGTTACCATTCCCAATCGTAGCCCACATGGATGGTAAAGTATGAAAAAGTTTTTAAAAATGAAAAAAAAAAAAAAAAAACATTGTCATGTCAACTTTTTGAACCTGTAAACCTTTTACATGTCGACATTTTGACAATGTCAACCTAATGCATGTCGACCATTAATGGTCGACCTATTGACTATTGACATAGGCATGCGCAGGGGGGGTGCATGGTGCACACTGGTACCTCCTAATGTCCAGCACCGGCACTCCTCCACACTCCACACCTGCTGCAGCACAGTGATTGCCGAGTTTATGATCGGAGCCTAGGCTGCAGCTCATTACTGTGCCCCGCGCCCGGTACTAATATATGCTAAGTGCGAGCACTTTACTGGCCGGCGGCCTCACTGGGGGGACTGATGTCTCCTCGCGATGTGACGTAATGGTGTCACACCGTGCACCAGCTCATGCTGTCCTCCCACATGCCTGCATTCTCCTCCCACCCGTGCTCACCTCCCACCCTCGCTCTCAATCCTCCACAGCGCAGCGTCTCTCTCATGGGTACTTGGAGCCACCGCCAGAGGACACTGAGGCAGTTTAGAAGAGTCTCTCTCACTGAGACAGACAGTAAGTCACTATTCCTATCTTCTATCCAATTCCGCATCAGCCCCATTGTCTGCAGAGCATACAGTAAGAAAACCCCACTGAGAGAGGCAGGAGATTAATTAAAATAATTATTTCAATCATTATTACCCTGCCGGTCAGGACTGTATTACTGGCTGCTAGACTGCCGGGCGCACGGGTTAATCATGGGTATGTGTAAACCTCCTCCAGGCTTCGCCTCTAACTGCGTGATGTGACACGATGATGTCATGCCCTCGCACCCGCCCATGCTCTCTCTCTCATGTGCCACGCCAATGCCGCTTTGGAAGAGCTGCATATAAAATTCCGCTTAGGATGGAGCCGGAGGACAAATTAAAATTCATTGGGCTCGATTCAATTCTAAGCGAGTTGAATAGCGCTGGGAATTAGCTCCCAAGGCTATTCAATACAGCGCAGTGGTAAGTCGGAGAATGCCCGTTCTCCCGGACTTAACAGGGTGTTTTGTCAGGAGAACTGCCTTTCTCCTACTTAAGTACCCGGCGCAATGCTGTTTGTGATGCGCTAAGGGCAGAAATCAGCATTGCGCCGGCACTTTTGTCGCATTTCTGCTCACACCCCTCCAGGGGTGCTAGAAGAAATCCCGTCGTCAGGTGTCACAGCGCATTGTATTGAATTGCCCCGGGACCTAAATCCCGGCTCTATTCAACACGCTTAGAATTGAATCAAGCCCACTGACTTAATGAATCAGCCCGCGGTTGTTCAGCAGTACTGTCTGTCACTGTGAGAGGCATAATGTGAATCTGGCTCATACTGTGAGGCATAATGTGAATTTGGCTCATACTGTGAGGCATAATGTGAATTTGGCTCATACTGTGTGGCATAGGGGTATATGCAATTGCGGTCAAATTCATGAAAATGTCGAAAAAACGGGGCATTTTCGACTAAAAAACCTGTCGAATTGGATTCGACAATGCAATACAGTACTTTTCGTCAAAATACCTGCCGTTTCAGATTCGACTTTTTGCAAATCGACATTTTCAAATTTTGACATGTCTGCAATGGTCAAAATACGGCTTTTCGACAAAAGTATATTCAATTGAAGAATTTCGATTCGACAACAGTGCTTTTCGACAGTAATTTCGTCAATTTCATTCCACCTCACTTTGCTGGCGAGAGCTGATTAAAAAATGTTAAAACATATATTTTTTTAGCTCTTTGGATTGATAATAGCATATCTATTTATATTTGAATGGATTATCTACTTGGTTTGTCAATTTTTGATCCACAAGTATTTTTTAATAGATTTTTAAAAAGAATATTTTTTTCTTCACTCTGCTGAGGGGAATGTACCCATGATTCAACAGTTTTACCCAGGATACACTTCTGCAAAGCCACTCCAGTATTGGACCAGTTTACCCCCACTCTACCATGGACGTCCTACTTGTGATGTGGACCTGAACCACCGCCATGTTAGAGACACTCTTTCAGGTGAGATGTATTGGCCAAAACTCCATCTTGTCTGAGTAACCTGTGTATATGCGCAGTGTTGCTGGCAACTTTTGTTCTTTCCCAGGGTGGAGGAAACACTCTCAAATTACCTCCTTATTCTCTTCCGCAGGTCTTGTGGAGTATCCTTCCCGATTTGCAGGAACCAGCCTGGATTTGAAGGGACCGGACAGTTCCCCTGCTGTACCATGGGTGACCTACTTGTGATGTGGACCGGAACCTCCACCATGTAGCAGACAACCCCCCTCAGGTGAGATGTATTGCCCAAAACTCCCTCTTGACCAAGTAACCCCGGCATGTCCAAAGTGCAGCCCTCCGGCATTTGCAAAACTGCACATCCAATCATGCCCTGACACAGCAATGCTTACGCTGTGTCAGGGAATGCTTGGATGTGTAGTTTCTCAAGTGCCGGAGGGTTGCATTTGGGACAAAGGCCGATGTAACCTGCTTGTACCTTGTCTTTGGATGACACAAATACTTGGAACCTCATACAATTCTCTTCCACAGGTCTTGCGGAGTATCCTTCCCAAGTTGCGTGGATGTGAAGGGACACGACAGTTCCCCTGATGTACCATGGGCGACCTACTTGTGATGTGGACCTGAACCTCCGCCATGTAGCAGACAACCCCCCTCAGGTGAGATGTATTGCCCAAAACTCCCTCTTGACCAAGTAACCCCGGCATGTCCAAAGTGCAGCCCTCCGGCATTTGCAAAACTGCACATCCAATCATGCCCTGACACAGCAATGCTTACGATGTGTCAGGGAATGCTTGGATGTGTAGTTTCTCAAGTGCCGGAGGGTTGCATTTGGGACAAAGGCCGATGTAACCTGCTTGTACCTTGTCTTTGGATGACACAAATACCTGGAACCTCATACTATTCTCTTCCACAGGTCTTGCAGAGTATCCTTCCCAAGTTGCGTGGATGTGAAGGGACACGACAGTTCCCCTGATGTACCATGGGGGACCTAACACAATACCAATGCATCTCTGAAATGCCATATTTTACATTTTATTTACTAATAATTTAAAGAAATACACACAAAACTTCTAATTTTAAAAAATTATTGAAGAAATATAATTGTATTTTATTTTGGATTAAAAAATAAAATGTAATAAAACAAAAAAAGTAGTGTTTGTTCTTCTTTACATTCTTTTCTTGTGAAGATATCTGTGAAAAAAAAAAGAAATTCCATATTAAGTAAAGACACTAATGATGTCATGTTCATTCCTTTCCCAAGAACATTTGTGGAACCACACAGTCCAGCGTGACCCATTGCTGGACTGTGTTGTTCCCCAAGGTCAGGCGGTCCAAAGTGGCAGAGTCAAGACAGTGGTCAGCACTTTGACACGGCTGCACTTGTGGAACCACACAGTCCAGCATGACCCATTGCTGGACTGTGTTGTTCCCCAAGGTCAGGCGGTCCAAAGTGGCAGAGTGGTGTCAGTGTCCAGCACTTTGACATGGCTGCACTTGTGGAATCACACAGTCCAGCATGACCCATTGCTGGACTGTGTTGTTCCCTAAGGGCAGGCGGTTCAAAGTGGCAGAGTGGTGTCAGTGTTCAGCACTTGGACACACGGCTGCACTTGTGGAACCACACAGTCCAGCATGACCCATTGCTGGACTGTGTTGTTCCCCAAGGGCAGGCGGTCCAAAGTTTCTTGAATATATACATTGAAACATGGCTTTACTCACCTTGGTACGTACAACACGAACTACGCCGTCCACTTCAATTTTCCACCCAATCCTATGAAGAAGCCAAAAATAAACACTAGTGAATAGTAAATTCACACAACAGTGAAAGCCTAATTTACACCAATACAAAAAGGAGTTTGTTTTTAAAAAAAAAAGTGGTATCAGAATAGCTCTTTGGCCCATCATATATGTAACCACAAGGAGCTTTCATCAGTTACCACATGCGCCCGCATACATGCCCGCACATGTATGTCTAGACATAAAGCTCCTTGGTAGTATCCGGTCGGGGGTGGGGGAGCCCAACACAAATATAAAACAATAGTAAGAAAAAAAAAACTAATGGGAGGCGGAGAAAGGGAAACATGAAAAACATAAAGAGTAAATAATAAAACAATACGACCGGGCTTATGGTGGTTGTCCGTCCGGATCCTCTTCTTCCTCCTGATGGGGCATCGATGCCCTTGGCGGCTGTGGAGTGCGTTGACTTGGCCTCGGTGGCCGTGCTGGTGTAGATGATGCAGCCGATGTTGGTGGTGGAGGCATCTGGTAGGTGGGGTGCATCCCTGTATATCCTTGGTACAGCTGTGACCGTCCATACCAGGATGGTAGTGGAGGAAGGGCAGGAGGCGTCCGTGTGGCTTGTGATGGTGGATGTGGTGGTTCACCAGCGTGTTGATGATCTGGCTCTGGGAGCTTATCGTACATCATCTGCAGTGTGGTTGCGATGATCTGGTGGCTGGCTGCCGAATGTCGTTGGCTCTCCGACATGCTGTCAAAGCTGTGTGCCAGGCATGATGTGTTATCCACCAGCCGGTTGATGGATGTGGCCAGAACTTGAAGGATGTCCATAGTCTCCCTGTGATCTTCTTGTCTGGTCTTTTGCGTTTCTGCCTTGCTGTCGGCAAGAGCCTTTTGCATTTCAACCAGACCGTTTGCCATCTTCTCCATTGTCTTCTCAATGGCGTCCAGTCTGATTTCAACGACATTCGTGTAGTTATCCTGGCGGGCAGTCATCTCTGCTGCCAGGGTGTGTACCCTCTGAACATTTGAGGGATCCTGCCCTTCCTGTACGTCTGCCACCAATTGCATTTGTGCAGCTGAAAAGAAAATTAGAAATTAGTATACACATTCATACATTTGTTTGAAGGCTCACAATTTGATAATTAATCACACAGGGATGTAGAAACAGCGGGCTGCTGCACTTCCACCTCGTCGTCCGACGAATCCTGTAGGAGATCCGGCCTGAAGAAGGGACCAATCCCCGACGCAAGTCCGCTGCTGGTCCGTGGCACCTCTGTTTGCAAAAGAAGAAAAAAAAAATAAAGTTTATAAACTATACAAAAATGGCGACCCCTCCCCCCCAAAAAAACCCCAAAAATAAAAACCTTCTCCATCCTGTGGTACCGCTGCTCCAGGAGCTTCACTTGTCCTCAATTCTGGAGACTTTTCAAGGGTATGGCTGGATACGTCTGCACGGCTGTCTTCAAACCCAAGAAAAGTCTTGTCCGTTAACCCTGTTGACTCAAACAGTTCGGGTGATGGGTCCACAAGGGTAGTGTCTTGTTGAGGCTCTTCGGTCACAGTCCCAGAGCTCCTGGAGAGATGACGAGCTGGTGATGGCCTGCGCACAGGAGATATAGTTTGGCGCCCAGCTGGTGGTGTGGTCGCCGATGGTGTCTGGCGCGCAGGTGACGTTCTGCGCGCTGATGTCTGACGCGCAGGTGATGGTCTGCGCGCTGATGATGTCTGGCGCGCAGGTGACTTTCTGCGCGCTGATGACGTTCTGCGCGCAGGTGACTTTCTGCGCGCTGACGATGTGTGGCGCGCAGGTGATGATCTGCGCGCTGCTGATGCTTGCTGCGCAGATGATGGTCCGCGCGCTGGCGATGTCCCGTGCACAGGTGATGTCCTCTGGGCAGGCGTGTCTGTGGAAAAAGAACAAACACATTAGCAAATAAATAAAAAAAAAGATTTAGTACAGCTCATCTGAATGTATTCTTACCATCAGGCCTCCTTTTGCACTGCTTGTCTCCCGTCTTCTGGGCGGTTCTTCCTCCTTGGGAAAGCCAGCAGGACTGCTGGAGTCCACACCTCCGCGAACTCCTTGGACCATGACAGGGTTCATGCGCCTTTTAATAACGTTCTCCCAGGGTAGCCACTTCAGATTGAGAGCCGGACCACCTCCCGTAGCTGTCTCATGTTGGCGCTGAATCCCCATCTTCTTCTTGGTAGGTCTGCGGCAATCACTGTACCGCTTCATGCAGTTTCTGGTGCTCCGGCGGTTTCCAGATACTGCAGTGACTTGTCTCGCGATGACATCCCAGATGTTTCGCTTGGTCTTAGCTGCTGTGGTCTGTGCCCTTGGTCCATACAGAACGTCGTAGGACCTGTCGACGCCATCCACTAGGGCACAGTTTTCCGCCTCAGTGTATCTGGGTCCACGCGGCTTCTTCTGTCCTGCGTCTTCACCAGAGGCTTCCTCCTCCGACTGATCCTCTGGCTGGCTTCTTGCCTTTAGGGATAAAAAAAACATGCATTTAATAAGATCGGTATGTACCTGTGAGTGTGTCAGTATCCCTGGCAGTGCGCAAAGATACCTGTAGGTGTGCATGGCAGTGCGCAAACTAGGGTGTGTCAAGTTGGATGCTATTTGTCTGCAGGTGTTGACAGTAATTACCTTTCCTGGCCTTTTCTTTTTCTTTTGCTTCTCCCTTTGGTCCCTTGACGACTGCGGATGGTCACTGCATGCCTGGTCGGTCGTATCCTCCTCCTGGGTCCGCTCCCACTCCTCATTGCTGTGCAGGGAAAATTCTTCTGAGGGGTTGGGGGAAGGGGGGTATCGGGGCCGCTTGTCCCGGGACATCTCTGTTGTAAAAAGAAAAATTATTTTTACAAATTTAACACACATTACATAATTACATGCAACCACACGTCATGCTGCTGGGACCCCAGTGCTCAAGCAGGACCAAACACAACAATAACAAAAAAATTGAAAAAAACCTAAGCCAAAACCCCAATACAAGCATCCCTGCACATGCTGGAGGTCAACCAGTGCTAAAAAAGGAGCAATAAAAAAATGTTTTGGAAACAAACGACAACACATGTCGGCCACATGGCTGATACCGACACGCTCAAAGTCACCCCAAACAAGCCAAAAAGTACCTCCAGCATGTGCAGGGATGCACCAGTGCTAAAATAGGAGCAAAAAAACATGTTTTGGAAACAAACGACAACACATGTCGGCCACATGGCAGATACCGACACGCTCAAAAGTCACCCCAAACAAGCCAAAAAGCATCCCTGCACATGCTGGAGGTACAACAATGCAAAAGCATGACCCAAAAAAACATTTTATAGAAAAAAAAACGTGAAAAACTACCCCCAAACACAAAACTCCAAAAAAAAAAAAACATGCAGCGATACAAGCAGGACCTGCAGCAATCCAAACAGGACCTATATACACATACCTGCACACATATACATACCCCAAACACCCCAAAGCAACGCCACATGTACACCTCATGGCACCCCCCCACTATACAAACACATACATGCAACGCCAGACCACATGTGGTACTTACCTACAAATGTAGAAATCGCTCCAAAAACTACTCTCCTCCGGGGTAACAGGTATCCTGTCCGTCCTGGATTAAAGCCTGCTGGGTGTACAAATGATACCACAGCAAACAACAACCAATTTGCTAGCTCTGCACCTCCACACACCTCTCTGCAGGTTCACAAAATGGCTGCTGAGCACGCAGCAAAGAAGGGCTTCAAACGGCGGGAAGTTGAATCCAGGACGCCCACTACTCGACGATTGGTCCGTTATTCGACAAGGGGAGTGTCGAATTAGTTATGTATTGAATATGTCGAATTCATGGTCCCAGGTGGAGGGTTTCGGCTGTCGAGTAGTGTTGAATCCTAAAACAGTCGAAAAAAAGGCGCAATTCGTCCGGAATTGCATATACCCAATAATGTGAACTTGGCTCATACTGTGTGGCATAATGTGAATTTCGGCTCATAATGTGTGGCATAATGTGAATAAGGAGCACTACTGTCGGTAGCTGGTGAGCATGGGGACATGTGTGACAAATGCTGGTGTCCTGCGGAGGAAGGGTCTGATGGCATAGAAAGAGGCAAATGTGGCTCTGATGGCACATGTATACATTTTAAACTTTACTTGTGTTATATTAAAACTTAAATGTTCAGCCCTCTAAATGTCCCATACTTTTCAGAGTGGCACACTCAAAATCAGGGTATAGATGCTGGGGGGTGCAAGGGGTGGGGTGTGTGGGGGTGGGATGCTAATGCACCTAGGCCCACCACTCTCTAGTTCCACCACTGGATCAAGGATACGTTGTGGAAGTTTAAGGAGCCATAGGGTACAGCGGCAGCTAGGACTCAGGCTTATACTGTAGCGGACAGTCATTTTATTTCTCCTGGGTTTATTATATCTACCTATATTATTATTAACTAGGGAGAAAAAAGGATTTTAATTACCTACTGGGGTCCATATTAGTACCATGGGTATAGACGGGTCCACCAGGAGCCATTGGCACTTTAAGAGTTTAATAGTGTGGGCTGGCTCCTCCCTCTATGCCCCTCCCACCAGACTCAGTCCAGAAATGGTGCCCGAGGAGATGACATACTTTGAGAGAAGGAATTACACAGATAGTGGCGAGAATCACACCAGCTCACACAACATGCAAAACCGGCTAACATGCCGGAAAAACTCAGCAACAGCTGAAACAGCAAATAACGCAGAACTTACCTAGGAACCAGGCAGTACTGAACTATAAAACCAACGCAAGAAAACGCAGCGCTGGGCGGGTGCCCAGCATCCTCTACGGACTACGAGAAAAGGATTTACCGGTAGGTAATTAAAATCCTATTTTCTCTTACGATTTTCTTCTCTAGAGGATGCTGGGGTCCATATTAGTACCATGGGGATGTACCAAAGCTCCCAGTACGGGAGGGAGAGCACGGAGGCTCTTGCAACACTGCTAGACCAAACTTGAGGTCATCAGAGGCCAAAGTGCCGAACTTGTAAAACATGGCAAACGTGTTCGACCCAGACCAAGTAGCCGCTCAGCAGAGTTGCACAGCCGAGACACCCCGGGCAGCCGTCCAGGAAGAGCCCACCTTACAATTCTGCTGTAGAATATGCATGCTGGATGGTGAACCTGATCCAGCGTGAAATCGACTGCTTAGAAGCAGGACACCCAATCTTCTTGGGATCATAGAGGACAAACAGAGAGTCACTTTTCCTATGACGATCCGTCTTCTGCACATAAATCTTCAAAGTGCTCACTGCATACAAGGCCTTTGAAGTAATTGAGAAGTCACTGGCACCACAATAGGTTGGTTGATATGGAAAGCCAATACAACCTTAGGCAGGAACTGTGGACGAGTCCTAAGTTCCGCCCTGTCTTCATGGAAGATCAGATAAGGGCTTTTACAAGATAAAGCCCCCAAAATCCGACACGCATCGGGCAGAAGCCAAGGCCAACAAAGTGACCGCCTTCCATGTGAGAAACTTGAGATCAGCCTCCTGTAGAGGCTCAAACCAAGCAGATTGTAGGAACTGCAACGCCACATCTAAATCCCAGGGTGCCGTTGGTGCCACAAAGGGAGGCTGGATGTGCAGAACCCCTTTCAAAAAGGTCTGAACCTCAGGGAGGACAGCCAATTGTTTTTGGAAGAAGATGGACAAAGTAGAGATCTGGACCTTGATGGAGCCCAATCTCAGCCCCCTATCCACCCCTGCTTGCAGGAAAAGGAGAAAACGTCCAAGTTGAAACTCCAGCGGAGGGAACACATACACTGACGTGAACACCCACGGTGTTACCAGTGCGTCCACCACCACTGCCTGTGGGTCTTTTGACCTTGAACAGTACCTCCGCAGCTTCTTGTTGAGGCGGGAGGCCATCAAGTCTATGTGAGGAACCCCCCACCAACCAGTTACCTCCTGGAACACCTCCGGATGGAGGCCCCACTCTCCTGGATGGAGATCGTGTCTGCTGAGGAAGTCTGCTTCAGTTGTCTACACCCAGAATGAAGATTGCTGACATCACCACCGCGTGCCTTTCTGCCCAGAGGAGGATTTTTGACACCTCTGACATGGCAGCCCTGCTCTTCGTTCCGCCTTGTAGGTTTATGTAGGCCACTGTGGTCACGTTGTCCGACTGCACCTGAACAGCCCGATCCTGTAGAAGGTGTGCTGCTTGCAGAAGGCCGTTGTACACGGCTCTTAGCTCCAGAATGTTTATCGGGAGTAGGGATTCCTGATCCGACCACCGTCTTTGGAAGGTTTCCCCCTGAGCGACTGCTCCCCAACCTCTTAGACTTGCATCTGTGGTTAGAAGGATCCAGTCCTGCATTCCGCACCTTCGGCCTTCCAGAAGGTGAGGCAGTTGTAACCACCAGAGGAGCGAAATCCTGGCTTTTGGAGACAGGCGTATCCTCTTGTGCATGTGTAGGTGAGAGCCCGACCACTGGTCCAATAGGTCCAGCTGAAAAGGACGAGCATGAAACCTGCCGTACTGCAGAGCCTCGTAGACGGCAACCATCTTCCCTAGAAGGCGGATGCATTGATGAATCGATACCCGGGCTGGCTTTAAGACATCCCGGACCATTGTTTGAATCACCAATGCTTTTTCCATTGGGAGAAAAACCCTCTGCACTTCCGTGTCGAGGATCATTCCCAGGAAAGACAGCCTCCTTGTTGGCTCCAGATGAGACTTTGGAAGGTTCAGGATCCAACCATGCTCCCTGAGCAGCTGTGTCCTGAGCGCAATGGATCGCAACAACCTCTTCCTGGACAATGCCTTGATCAGGAGATCGTCCAGATATGGAATTACGTTCACCCCCTGCTTGCGGAGGAGAACCATCATCTCCGCCATCACCTTGGTGAAGATCCTCGGTGCTGTGGAGAGGCCAAACGGCAGCATCTGGAACTGATAGTGATCGTCCAACAGTGCAAACCTGAGGTATGCCTGATGCGGCGACCAAATGGGAATGTGGAGGTAAGCATCCTTGATGTCCAGCGACACCAGGAACTTCCCCTCCGTCAGTCCTGAGATGACAGCTCTCAGAGATTCCATCTTGAATTTGAACTCCCTGAGATAAGGGTTCAAAGGCTTCAAGTTTAGAATAGGCCGTACTGAACCATCTGGTTTTGGTACCACAAAAAGGTTTGAATAATAACCCTTGTTCCACTGCTGAGGTGGAACCGGAACAATGACCTCTGACACCACCAATTTTCTGATGGCCTCCAGAAGAACTGTTCTGTCTGCCAGCAAAGCTGGGAAGCCTGACTTGAAGAAACGGTGAGGTGGGGGATCTTGAAACTCCAGTCTGTACCCCCAGGACACAATATCCAGTACCCAGGGGTCCTGGCCCGATGACACCCAGACGTGGGTGAACTGTCGGAGTCTTGCCCCCACCTGACCTTCCTCCAGGCCTAGCCATCCACCATCATGCGGAGGACTTAGGGGTATCAGAAGCGGGCTTCTGGGCTTGGGATCCTGCGGGAGCAGGTTTCTTTCCCTTGGCACGACCACCTCTGAAGAAGGTGTTCGAAGGCTTGTTCTTTCTAGACCTCCTGGGCCGAAAGAACTGTGACGTGGCTGGTGTAAAAGGCTTCTTCGTAGCCGGTGCAGCTGAGGGGAGAAAAGTAGACTTAACCGCGGTAGCCTTGGCAATCCACGCATCCAGCGCCTCCCCAAAGAGAGCCTGACCTGTATATGGTAGGCCCTCCACGCTCCTCCTTGATTCCGCGTCCGCAGACCATTGGCTCAGCAAGAGACCCCTGCGAGCTGAGACGGACATGGAGGAGATGCCCGCAGCCATGGAACCCAGGTCCTTCATGGAATCCACCAGGAAAGCTGCAGAATCCTGAATATGGCGTAAAAACAAATCAACGTCACCTTTATCCATCGTAGTCGATTCCTCCTGCAGAGTAATTGACCACCTGGCAATAGCTTTTGCAATCCAAGCACAGTCTATAGTAGACTGTAATATAGCCCCGGAAGCCGTGTAAATGGATTTCAGCGTAGCATCCACCTTGCGATCTGCCGGGTCCTTCTACGCGGTAGATCCCTGGGACTGGCAACACGACCTGTTTAGACAGCCTGGAGACAGAGGCGTCGACTATCGGCGGGGACTCACATTTCTTTCTATCTTCCTCTGGGAAGGGAAAAGCAACTAAAGGGGGGTACACACGGAGAGATCTGTGCTTAAAATCTAAGCAATCTGACTAGATTGCTTAGAAATTAAGCATACATATCTCAGTGTGTATGCCATAAAGCGATAGCGATGCGCAGCCCCGCGCATCGCTATCGCTGATTGTAGATTGGCCTGCATGCAGGCAAAATCTAGTACAGTCGCTTAGCACATCGCTCGTGTGTACAGAATGAGCGACGTGCTACAGCGATGTACGTCACTCTCCTCTGCCACTCCGTCCTCTGCCGGGTCCAACCTCCGCCTCCTGCCTCTCCTGGTCCCGCCTTCGTGTTCTTCCTCTGGTCCCGCCTCCGTCTCCTGCTTCTCCGCCAGAGTAGAGTCACACCAGCTACAGCCAGCACGTCAGCAGCAGCAGCAGAACGGTAAGTGCCAACGGGTGCGCTGTGGGCAGCATAAAAGGCCTTGATGGGTGCCGGGGGAGGGGGGGGGGGGGTGCGCTGAGCCACTTGCTATCGCCCGGGCTGTATTAACAGCCGTGAGGGGAGGACACACACACACACCATTTTCATGCATGTATTTACAGGGGGGGCTGTGTGTGTGTGTGTGTGACACTGTTATTATTAATGTACTGCCGGGGTGGGGGGGGGGGGGGGTGACACTGTTATTATTAATGTACTGGCGGGGTGGGGGGGGGGTGGGGGTTGGGTGTGACACTGTTATTATTAATATACTACCAGGGGGGAGGGGAGGGGAGGAGAGGGGAAGGGGGGAGGGGGGAGGGGGGGGGCACCGTTATTGATGTTAACTGGGCTGTATGTATTTACAGCCGGGGGGTGGGGTGACACCATTATTATTAATGTACTACTAGCCGGTGGGGGGGGGAAGAGACCACGCTACGCTGCGCTCACCACGCTACGGGCACGGTGGCGCACCACACTACTTTATTCTCCCTCCAGGGGGGTCGAATAAGTGTCGGTATGCCGGCTGTCGGGCTCCCAGCGCCGATATGCTGGTCGCCGGGAGCCAGACCGCCGGCATACTGAAGACCACCCGTGTGGGGCGGAGGGGGGGGGGTGACACCATTTTCATATATGTATTTACAGCCGGGGGGGGGGGGGGCGGGGGGGTGACACCATTATCATTTATGTATTAACAGCCGGGGGGGAGGGGGGGTGAAACCATTATTATTAATGTATTAACAGCCGGGGAGGGAGGGTGACACCATTATTATTTATGTATTAACAGGGCGGGGGCCTTATTATTTATGTATGAACGGGGGGGGGGGGGGGGCTGCTGCTTCTTCTGGCGCGGTGCATGTGTGCGGAGGCTGGGTAGGAATTTCCCCTTCCCCCTCGTTCCTCCCCCGGCTCCGTCCTCCCAGCCAGAGTAGCAGCACTCCCCCCTGTCTGTGCGAACGTCCTCCCACATCAGTGATTGCATAGTATTCATTAATTTCTCTTTCTCTCTCTCTATCTCTCTCCTCCTGTGGATTACTTTGTGTGTCAGTGTAATTTTAATTTTTACAGGTGCCCCTATTGGATTCTACTGGACAAGTGGACGTGACCGGCGTGGGATGTAGGTAAGTATGTGTGAGTGTGTAAGTGTGTATTTAATAAATTTTTACTTTCACGGTGTGTGTGTTGTGTTTTTATTTGGGTATTTTTTTTGTTGTAGAACTACAGGTACCAGCGGGCCCGTTATTTCCTCGCATGCTGGTACTTGAGGTTCTCCAAGTACCAGCAAGCGGGGGAGGCTTGCTGGGCCTTGTAGTTCCACAACAAAAAACAATATTCTCTTTTTTTTACATACTCATGGCTATCAGCCCGGCACCCACCGCCCAGGGGTGCTGGGGACAGCCTCGGGCTTCACCCCTGGCCCTTGGGTGCCTGAAGGGGGGGACCCCTTGATTTAAGGGGCCCCCACTCCTCCAGGGAACCCCGGCCAGGTGTGACTAGTTGGGGGGGTAATGCCACGGCCGCAGGGACCTACATAAATGTGTCCCCCGGCTGTGGCATTATGTCCCCGGCTAGTGGAGCCCGGTGCTGGTTTTAAAAATACGGGGGACCCCTACATCTTTTGTCTCCCGTATTTTTGGAACCAGGACCGGACTAAGAGCCCGGTGCTGGTTGTCTAAATACGGGGAACCCCTGTCCAATTTTTTCCCCAGTATTTAAACAACCAGGACCGGCTCAAAGAGCCCGAGGCTGGTTATACTTAGGAGGGGGGACCTCACGCAATTTTTTTTTATTTTTTAACCCATTCCGACTCTTCTCCATTAATGGGGAATGTCCACTAATGGGGGGGCCATTACGTATAACAACGCTACTAATGGGGGGGCCATTACGTGTAACAATGCTACTACTAGGGGGGTCATTACGTATAAGGAAGATACTACTACTTGGGGGGAGCATTATGTATAGGATGCTAATTTTACTTGGGGGGCATTAGATATAACAATAATACTACTACTTGGGGGGACTTACGTATAAGGACGCTACTACTACTGGGGGTGCACTATGTATAAGGATGCTACTACTACTTGTGGGGCATTACGTATATGATGAATAAGATTGTGCTACATTGTGGCGTAATTTGGAATGGGGGTACTATTGTGTGGCTATGCCCCTTACTTGTGAGACCACACCCCTTTTCCCGGTGCGCGCCAAAGGAATATGGGAGGGCGCAAATTTATAGTTTGCAGGGGGGGCACCGAACACCCTAGCACCGGCCCTGGGTGGAGGGCTGGGTAAGTTGATGGTGGGCGAGTTTGTAAGCCATTGGCGGTGGCAGCGGGCATCAACACAGGGGCTGTAGCGGGCATTGGCTCGGCGGCAGTAGGGGGTCATCGGCAGGATTCGGCGAACATTATGGCTGTAGTGCCTCACCAGCCACTGACCTCGCCACACGCCACTGGAGTGTGGGCTGTATTAACAGCCGGGTGGGGGGGGGGGTTGTTATTAATTATGTTTTTATGAGGCTGTCCTGTGTATCGAGCGATACATATATGGGGGAGTGTGATGCGGCTGGTGATAGCGGTCTAGGAGAAGATGGATGTATCCGTATGATTACACAGGCTGCTTAATGTGCTTTGGAGCTGTATTAGCAGGCGGGGGATAGGGGGTGTTACTATATGTTTGTGGTGCTTAAGTGGCTTTACCTGGTTGCAATGTGTGTAGAAGCGGCTTTACCTGGCGCAGCGTGTGTATAAGCACCATTTCCTGGCGCAACACGTGTATAAGCGGCATGGTTTTTTTAATGCAAGGGTCAACATATTTTATTAAAGTTTTTGCTTGCTTGTTATTTAAATAGTGTTGTTTTATTTTTCTCACAGCAATGGCTTCTTACATGGACCGGGAGTTCACAACTGGATTCATTGATGTGTATCGGGCCAGCGAATGTCTGTGGAAGGTCCGTAGCAAGGATTTTTCAAACAGACAGAAGAAGGATCAGGCCTACAGACAATTGGTGGAGTACAGCAAAGCCCATAACAGTGATGCTGATCTACTTTGGGCGAAGAAGAAGATAGCAAACTTGCGGACGGTGTTCAAGAAGGAACACACACGCGTGATCGAGTCTCAACGTTCAGGAGCCGGAACTGATGATGTTTACCAGCCGACGCTATGGTATTATGAACAGATGAAATTCCTTTTGGAGAGAGAGGCGAAATTACATGGACAGGGTAGCCTGGATAAAGAGTCTCCTAAGACGCCAGAGGAAGAGGGGACCCTTAATCCGGTAAGTTAAAACACTTTAAAATGTTCAACTTTATCATTGTTTAATCAACGCCCTAATGTTTTTTTTTTGTTTTTTTTTACAGGAATCTACCCCGGAGGTAATGAACACTTCCGCAACAGAGGCAACAGAACTGGAGCTCAGTGGTGAGGAGACAGCACCATCTCGGTCGACAGCACCACCAAGGCGGAGACAAAAGAATTCATCATTGAGTTCCGATTCTGCATCTTCCAGCACGGTTCAATTTATCCAGCGGGCAGAGGAAATGCTTAATAGGCCACCAGACTTCTATCGTCAATTTTCAAACACGATAGAATCTCAGATACGTGTAATGCCCGAAACTGTTTTTAGAACTTTCAGGCGCATAGTATTTGATGTATTGAGAAGGGCCGAGGATAATGACCTATCCGATGACCTGGATCTAATGTCAAATCCTGTGCGGCGCGCACGAAATGCCCCACAGTCCCAGTATCCTTATCCCCAACCATTCTATTATCCGCCGGGTAATCTTCCGCCACAGCGCCCTTTTTTTTCGCCGGGACCCCCACCAACACCCACTCTGCCCACTCCTCCCACCAGCACTTTGTCCACTGGATTGTACTCAGCAATGCTGAGTACACAGCTCCCCCCAGAGGACGAGGCTACTTTTTTCAATTATTAAATTATAAATTTTTTAATTAGTTTTTTAGTTTCCGTTGGACAAATTGTTCCATGTTTCCTCGACTCTTTTATGTTGTTCATAGTTACCATAGTGTCGGTTTTTTGTCCTGGACTTTTGAACGTTGGGATATTGGTCATTCTTATCGATGAATCCAGTTGCATAAGTGTTAAAAATTAATATATTTTTATAAGTAAATTATTTTCAAAACCAAAAAGAAGTGTTGTGTATTTTTTATGGTTTATCATTATATTTTTAATTTTTGGGGGAGTTATGATTGGAATGCTGTTGGACCAAATTTGTCCTCACTTATCCCCCCTTAAAAAAATTTTTCTTTTTTTAAGGGGAGATAAGTGAGGACAACCCTACCTTCAAGGTACTGTTATAGGGGACATTTATTACAGAGGGATGCGGTTAAGATCTCTGCGTCGGGTTCCCAATAGCCACAATCCTGACATATTCTCCCCCTGTGGGTGTCCATGACACCCATAGAGGGAGACTAAAAATTTGGCAAGCAAAGCGAGCCACAAGGGGCTTCTTTGCGCTCGAGCCGCTGCCGGCATTCCGGTGGCCGCCATCCCGACGTTGGGATTATGACTGTCGGGATGCCTGCTGCCGGGATATCATACTGATTCCCAGGGCCAGTGCTATGGTGTCCGGCGCCCTCCTGCAAACTGTAAATTTGCGCCCCCTCAGACACAGAGGTGATACAGTGACTGGGACGGAACACAGGGGTGATGGCACACACAGGTATGCCTGACTTGGTTCACACTGTTGGATCCCATTAGTCCTCACTTATCCCCCACAAAAAACGACACAGTCGTGAAGTGTCCTGGGTATACCTGACCCCAGAGTTCCTAATGGGTACGTTGTTTTTTAATATACATGCAAAACACACACAGGTACATACTCTGACAACAGAAGTTTAAAACAAGATACATTTTTATTTATTTTGGAAATAAATAAATAAAAAAATACAATAAAATATAAAACCAATCAAGCATATGTAATGTCTATCAAACATAAAAGCAGTTAAATGTAGGAGTCTTGCCAATTATTATTAATGTACTACTAGCCGGTGGGGGGGGGGGGGGGAAGAGACCACGCTACGCTGCGCTCACCACGCTACGGGCACGGTGGCGCACCACACTACTTTATTCTCCCTCCAGGGGGGTCGAATAAGTGTCGGTATGCCGGCTGTCGGGCTCCCAGCGCCGATATGCTGGTCGCCGGGAGCCAGACCGCCGGCATACTGAAGACCACCCGTGTGGGGCGGAGGGGGGGGTGACACCATTTTCATATATGTATTTACAGCCGGGGGGGGGGGGGGGGGCGGGGGGGTGACACCATTATCATTTATGTATTAACAGCCGGGGGGGAGGGGGGGTGAAACCATTATTATTAATGTATTAACAGCCGGGGAGGGAGGGTGACACCATTATTATTTATGTATTAACAGGGCGGGGGCCTTATTATTTATGTATGAACGGGGGGGGGGGGGGGGGCTGCTGCTTCTTCTGGCGCGGTGCATGTGTGCGGAGGCTGGGTAGGAATTTCCCCTTCCCCCTCGTTCCTCCCCCGGCTCCGTCCTCCCAGCCAGAGTAGCAGCACTCCCCCCTGTCTGTGCGAACGTCCTCCCACATCAGTGATTGCATAGTATTCATTAATTTCTCTTTCTCTCTCTCTATCTCTCTCCTCCTGTGGATTACTTCGTGTGTCAGTGTAATTTTAATTTTTACAGGTGCCCCTATTGGATTCTACTGGACAAGTGGACGTGACCGGCGTGGGATGTAGGTAAGTATGTGTGAGTGTGTAAGTGTGTATTTAATAAATTTTTACTTTCACGGTGTGTGTGTTGTGTTTTTATTTGGGTATTTTTTTTGTTGTAGAACTACAGGTACCAGCGGGCCCGTTATTTCCTCGCATGCTGGTACTTGAGGTTCTCCAAGTACCAGCAAGCGGGGGAGGCTTGCTGGGCCTTGTAGTTCCACAACAAAAAACAATATTCTCTTTTTTTTACATACTCATGGCTATCAGCCCGGCACCCACCGCCCAGGGGTGCTGGGGACAGCCTCGGGCTTCACCCCTGGCCCTTGGGTGCCTGAAGGGGGGGACCCCTTGATTTAAGGGGCCCCCACTCCTCCAGGGAACCCCGGCCAGGTGTGACTAGTTGGGGGGGTAATGCCACGGCCGCAGGGACCTACATAAATGTGTCCCCCGGCTGTGGCATTATGTCCCCGGCTAGTGGAGCCCGGTGCTGGTTTTAAAAATACGGGGGACCCCTACATCTTTTGTCTCCCGTATTTTTGGAACCAGGACCGGACTAAGAGCCCGGTGCTGGTTGTCTAAATACGGGGAACCCCTGTCCAATTTTTTCCCCAGTATTTAAACAACCAGGACCGGCTCAAAGAGCCCGAGGCTGGTTATACTTAGGAGGGGGGACCTCACGCAATTTTTTTTTATTTTTTAACCCATTCCGACTCTTCTCCATTAATGGGGAATGTCCACTAATGGGGGGGCCATTACGTGTAACAACGCTACTAATGGGGGGGCCATTACGTGTAACAATGCTACTACTAGGGGGGTCATTACGTATAAGGAAGATACTACTACTTGGGGGGAGCATTATGTATAGGATGCTAATTTTACTTGGGGGGCATTAGATATAACAATAATACTACTACTTGGGGGGACTTACGTATAAGGACGCTACTACTACTGGGGGTGCACTATGTATAAGGATGCTACTACTACTTGTGGGGCATTACGTATATGATGAATAAGATTGTGCTACATTGTGGCGTAATTTGGAATGGGGGTACTATTGTGTGGCTATGCCCCTTACTTGTGAGACCACACCCCTTTTCCCGGTGCGCGCCAAAGGAATATGGGAGGGCGCAAATTTATAGTTTGCAGGGGGGGCACCGAACACCCTAGCACCGGCCCTGGGTGGAGGGCTGGGTAAGTTGATGGTGGGCGAGTTTGTAAGCCATTGGCGGTGGCAGCGGGCATCAACACAGGGGCTGTAGCGGGCATTGGCTCGGCGGCAGTAGGGGGTCATCGGCAGGATTCGGCGAACATTATGGCTGTAGTGCCTCACCAGCCACTGACCTCGCCACACGCCACTGGAGTGTGGGCTGTATTAACAGCCGGGTGGGGGGGGGGGTTGTTATTAATTATGTTTTTATGAGGCTGTCCTGTGTATCGAGCGATACATATATGGGGGAGTGTGATGCGGCTGGTGATAGCGGTCTAGGAGAAGATGGATGTATCCGTATGATTACACAGGCTGCTTAATGTGCTTTGGAGCTGTATTAGCAGGCGGGGGATAGGGGGTGTTACTATATGTTTGTGGTGCTTAAGTGGCTTTACCTGGTTGCAATGTGTGTAGAAGCGGCTTTACCTGGCGCAGCGTGTGTATAAGCACCATTTCCTGGCGCAACACGTGTATAAGCGGCATGGTTTTTTTAATGCAAGGGTCAACATATTTTATTAAAGTTTTTGCTTGCTTGTTATTTAAATAGTGTTGTTTTATTTTTCTCACAGCAATGGCTTCTTACATGGACCGGGAGTTCACAACTGGATTCATTGATGTGTATCGGGCCAGCGAATGTCTGTGGAAGGTCCGTAGCAAGGATTTTTCAAACAGACAGAAGAAGGATCAGGCCTACAGACAATTGGTGGAGTACAGCAAAGCCCATAACAGTGATGCTGATCTACTTTGGGCGAAGAAGAAGATAGCAAACTTGCGGACGGTGTTCAAGAAGGAACACACACGCGTGATCGAGTCTCAACGTTCAGGAGCCGGAACTGATGATGTTTACCAGCCGACGCTATGGTATTATGAACAGATGAAATTCCTTTTGGAGAGAGAGGCGAAATTACATGGACAGGGTAGCCTGGATAAAGAGTCTCCTAAGACGCCAGAGGAAGAGGGGACCCTTAATCCGGTAAGTTAAAACACTTTAAAATGTTCAACTTTATCATTGTTTAATCAACGCCCTAATGTTTTTTTTTTTGTTTTTTTTTACAGGAATCTACCCCGGAGGTAATGAACACTTCCGCAACAGAGGCAACAGAACTGGAGCTCAGTGGTGAGGAGACAGCACCATCTCGGTCGACAGCACCACCAAGGCGGAGACAAAAGAATTCATCATTGAGTTCCGATTCTGCATCCTCCAGCACGGTTCAATTTATCCAGCGGGCAGAGGAAATGCTTAATAGGCCACCAGACTTCTATCGTCAATTTTCAAACACGATAGAATCTCAGATACGTGTAATGCCCGAAACTGTTTTTAGAACTTTCAGGCGCATAGTATTTGATGTATTGAGAAGGGCCGAGGATAATGACCTATCCGATGACCTGGATCTAATGTCAAATCCTGTGCGGCGCGCACGAAATGCCCCACAGTCCCAGTATCCTTATCCCCAACCATTCTATTATCCGCCGGGTAATCTTCCGCCACAGCGCCCTTTTTTTTCGCCGGGACCCCCACCAACACCCACTCTGCCCACTCCTCCCACCAGCACTTTGTCCACTGGATTGTACTCAGCAATGCTGAGTACACAGCTCCCCCCAGAGGACGAGGCTACTTTTTTCAATTATTAAATTATAAATTTTTTAATTAGTTTTTTAGTTTCCGTTGGACAAATTGTTCCATGTTTCCTCGACTCTTTTATGTTGTTCATAGTTACCATAGTGTCGGTTTTTTGTCCTGGACTTTTGAACGTTGGGATATTGGTCATTCTTATCGATGAATCCAGTTGCATAAGTGTTAAAAATTAATATATTTTTATAAGTAAATTATTTTCAAAACAAAAAAGAAGTGTTGTGTATTTTTTATGGTTTATCATTATATTTTTAATTTTTGGGGGAGTTATGATTGGAATGCTGTTGGACCAAATTTGTCCTCACTTATCCCCCCTTAAAAAAATTTTTCTTTTTTTAAGGGGAGATAAGTGAGGACAACCCTACCTTCAAGGTACTGTTATAGGGGACATTTATTACAGAGGGATGCGGTTAAGATCTCTGCGTCGGGTTCCCAATAGCCACAATCCTGACATATTCTCCCCCTGTGGGTGTCCATGACACCCATAGAGGGAGACTAAAAATTTGGCAAGCAAAGCGAGCCACAAGGGGCTTCTTTGCGCTCGAGCCGCTGCCGGCATTCCGGTGGCCGCCATCCCGACGTTGGGATTATGACTGTCGGGATGCCTGCTGCCGGGATATCATACTGATTCCCAGGGCCAGTGCTATGGTGTCCGGCGCCCTCCTGCAAACTGTAAATTTGCGCCCCCTCAGACACAGAGGTGATACAGTGACTGGGACGGAACACAGGGGTGATGGCACACACAGGTATGCCTGACTTGGTTCACACTGTTGGATCCCATTAGTCCTCACTTATCCCCCACAAAAAACGACACAGTCGTGAAGTGTCCTGGGTATACCTGACCCCAGAGTTCCTAATGGGTACGTTGTTTTTTAATATACATGCAAAACACACACAGGTACATACTCTGACAACAGAAGTTTAAAACAAGATACATTTTTATTTATTTTGGAAATAAATAAATAAAAAAATACAATAAAATATAAAACCAATCAAGCATATGTAATGTCTATCAAACATAAAAGCAGTTAAATGTAGGAGTCTTGCCAATCCACTGCACCTACTCCATTAAAAAAGGTCAGGTAGTCGTCCCTGACCTTTCTAGCCTTTAAAGTGGGATTAGGTGTGGACTGTGGCCTTTCAAGTCCAGGCAACCTAGCAGAGTCCACATCAGAGTTGTCGGCCTGAGCAGGCAACCTAGCAGAGTCCACATCAGAGTTGTCGGCCTGAGCAGGCAACCTAGCAGAGTCCACATCAGAGTTGTCGGCCTGAGCAAGCAGCCTGGCAGAGTCCACATCAGTTGCAGCAGCTCCTGAAACATATCATCATTCATACGCAGGTAATTCCTGTAGTCCTCAGGATTATTGTCCCGAAGCTCACGTAGAAGCGGTGTATGAGACATGGCGTCCCTCTCCAAAAGCCATTGCTTGGTCCAGCAAGACCGAGTAGGTCTCCTCTCCCTCCTCTCCCTCATCCTTCTCTCTCTGTCCAAACCATTCACTGCAACAGCCTGGCAGTACAATATCTTCAGCTGGTACTCATCCATGATAAAAGGCAAGAAGCACTTTTAAATAAACAGCAAACTCTCAAAGCACAGTGCAGAAGGCAAACCAACTATACACAGAGCAATGAAGGCACTGATTTTAAAATGGCCACTGCAACACCACAACAGAAAAAGACACACCCTCCCCTCCCCTATAATACCAACCCACTATTTAAAAAGGTCTTTTTTTTGTTTAGAAAAAGACACACTCTCCCCACCCCCCTCACTATAATACCAACCCACTATTTAAATAGGTTTTTTTTTTGTTTAGCACAGATTGCTCAGCACAGATTGCTCAGCACAGATTGCTCAACACAGATCTCACGTGTGTATGGGAGATCTAGACACCGGGATGTTCAAGGGACATCTCCCGTGATAAATTGCTCAGAACACATCTCTTGCAGAAATCTCTCTGTGAGTATGGGCCTTTAGACCCTCCTAAGGATCTGAAATTTCTTTTCCGGAGTTTCCCAGGCTTTTTCAAAGATAGCGTTTAATTCTTTGGATGCCGGTAAGGTGAGGTGGGGCTTCTTATTATCTGTAAAAAAGGCCTCCTCCACCTGTTCAGGAGCATGTGTCAGCAATGTGTAAAACATCCCTTACAGCCTCAATCATCAACTGCACCCCCTTAGCAAGTGATGCTGTCTCCCTCGACACATCCCAGTCACCGTCTGCAGTGTCAGAGTCAGTGTCCGTGTCATCCTGCGTAAGCAGTATCAGACCATACGACCATAGAGGATTGCAGAACTTGAGTGGCATGCTCAAGTGGCATGCTCAGTCCTAGCAACCCTGTCAGAAATCTGAAAAATAGTCCCCCTAAGAGAGACTAACCATTCTGGCTCTCTAGTAGGGATCTGCACTATAATAGTGCAATCCTGATTACATGGTATGGAGTCCTCCTGGGAAGATAAATCCTCTGCAGCATATGAAACAGTGCCCCTAGACATGTTGTCACACACACCAAACACCCCACAAACACACAGGGTATTCACTAGACAGAGTGGCAGAGAGACCCAGGAATGGCAGAGAGACCCAGAGATTGGAGCCAACCCACATGCAGCGCTATTAGAGGTATAGGGGAAACCCCAACCTACGCTGACTGTGTCCCTTAATAGGTGACACAGCCTATAATACAGCCCCCCCCCCCCCACTTCTACAAACCCCTGGTACCGTACAGATAGCTGGAGTTGCACTGGAGGGACCTGCAAATCCACTACTAGTGATTGCAGGCAGGAAAAATGGCGCTGAACGCTGCTGGGTCCGCTCTGAGGAGAAGCTCCGCCTCTTCAATGGCGCTGTTTTCCCGCTCTTGAAGATTATACTGGTATGAGGAATTTTGTGCTGGCTGAGATCTGCGGACCCCGACAGGCTGGAAATGGTCAGTGTAGGGTACCTTGCTAGCTCAGGCCGCTCCTCACAGCGCCGCACCGCAGTACCGTTGAGCTGTCCGGGAGCGCGGTTAATACCACGCTCCCACCCTTAAGCCGCCCTTTTCACACTGTCCCCCCGCTTGTAAGGGGGGACAGTGACTAACTCGCCAACTTCAGCACATTGAGGGGGTGAGCGGCTGGCTGCCAGGGTGAGCATTCCCCTGTGGCGGGGCGCGATCTGCCCACTCTGGAGCTCAACGTCCAGTCAGCGGAGGCAGTGGCTCAAGACCCCGCATGGCGGATACTGCATCCCCCCTAAGTCCTTCGATGCAGGGAGGCTGTTGCCAGCAGCCTCCCAGTAAAAAAACAAACTCTAAAATAAACTTTTCTAAAGAAGCTCAGGAGAGCTCCCCTAGCTGTGACCAGCTCCTCCGGGCACATTTTCTATACTGAGTCTGGTGGGAGGGGCATAGAGGGAGGAGCCAGCCCACACTATTAAACTCTTAAAGTGCCAATGGCTCCTGGTGGACCCGTCTATACCCATGGTACTAATATGGACCCCAGCATCCTCTAGGACAGGGGTGGAGAACCTTTTTTCTACCGAGGGCCATTTGGATATTTATAAAATCCTTCGGGGGCCATACAAAAATTCTCAACTTAAAAAATTACCCTGCCCTCCAGTAGGTCTTCCCCTTAGAGGCACTGTGTGTGTGCGCGCCGGAGGCGTGCGTGCCAAAAAAATGGGTGTGGACAGTTAAAATGGGACGTGATACACATATGCCCCCAATAGTGCAGTGACAGATCCACAATTGACCCACAGTGCCAGGTATACAAATGCCCCCACAGTGCCAGGTATACAGATGCCCCCACAGTGCCAGGTATACAGATGCCCCCCACAGTGCCAGGTATACAGATGTCCCCATAGTGCCAGGTATACAGATGCCCCCACAGTGCCAGGTATACAGATGCCCCCACAGTGCCAGGTATACAAATGCCCCTCACAGTGCCAGGTATACAGATGCCCCCACAGTGCCAGGTAAACCGATGCCCCCCACAGTGCCAGGTATACAAATGCCCCCCACAGTGCCAGGTATACAGATGCCCCCCACAGTGCCAGGTATACAATTGCCCCTCACAGTGCCAGGTATACAGATGTCCCCACAGTGCCAGGTATACAGATGTCCCCACAGTGCCAAGTATACAGATGCCCCCTCCGCCCCCCCCCCCCCCCCCCCGTGCTGCTTACCGCTGCTTCTTTCGGCGGGACACGGAGGAGAGCGCGGCTATGTTGGGCAGCGGCGTGTAGGACTTGAAACCAGCCGCCGGTTCGAGAGCCAATCAGAGCTCGCGGACCGGCAGCCGCGGCTCCCGATTGGCTGTCGGTCCGCGAGCTCTGATTGGCTCACGAACCAGCGGCTGGTTTCAAGTTCTACACGCCGCCGCTCCCACCTGATAGCCGCGCTCTCCTCCTGAGTCCCTGTCCCGACAGCTGAGACACGCTGCCGCCGGACTGAGCGGCAGCGTGTCTCACAGAGAAGCGGGTGGGCCGGAGCAAACGGGTTCGCGGGCCTTATACGGCCCGCGGGCCGAAGGTTCCCCACCCCTGCTCTAGGACGTAAGAGAATTTAGATTAAGCCATGTGATTTTACTGAAAGAATGTAAAATAGTACTAGACATGTCCCTGGGCGATGCTAAACACGCCCCTCCGGCGGTGCACCCCCCTAATAAAATTAGCTGCGCACGCCTATAACTATTGACCTATAGACCGGATTCCGTTTGACAGAGTAGCAGATGAGGAATTACAGAACTATTTTGATTCCACTTGTTTCTTCTCATCTGATTATTAATACTTGTCCCATTCAGTGAAATTGTGCTCCTGAAGATAATGGGATCTATTTACTAAAGTCTTTGAGCAGGGCCGGCTCCAGGCCTACTAGCACCCTGAGCGAGAAAATGTAAAAGCGCCCCCCCCCCCCCCCCATGCGCGCGCCGAAGGCGCGCGCGCTCCCGGAAAAGTGGGTGTGGCCTCTGGAAAAGTGGGCGTGGCCTCATAACTTCATATCATCAAACTATAAACATATTTTCACACAATTAGCAGCCTTACACATAGCCACGGTAGTGTTCCTTACACACAATGTCTCCAGTATAGTGCCAGCTACACATGACATGCCCCGCAGCAGTGCCAGCTACACATGACATGCCCCGCAGCAGTGCCAGCTACACATGACATGCCCCGCAGCAGTGCCAGCTACACATGACATGCCCCGCAGCAGTGCCAGCTACACATGATAGTGTTCACTTTTTAGGGCATGGTGCTGATCACAGGGAGGGCACATTTTTAAGTTAGGAGGGCAAAATGATGTACATACTGCTTGTTGTTCCCATACCTATATGTCAAAGAATGGACAGTGCGCGCCGAAGGCGCGCAGCAAAAATTAAGGGGAGTTACTTCGTGGGGAAGGTACGTGGCCACATAATAGTGGCAATTTGCATTACACCACACAGTAGTGCAGCTAATACACACTGCACCAGGTAGAACCTCCTATACACTTTGCGCCAGGCACAGCACTGAGACACATTGCCTAGCCACAGACGCCTAGCGGGAACACTACATGACACGCCCCCCAGCAGTGCCAGCTACACGTGACATGCCCCCCAGCAGTGCCAGCTACACGCGACAAGCCCCCCAGCAGTGCCAGCTACACGCGACAAGCCCCCCAGCAGTGCCAGCTACACGCGACAAGCCCCCCAGCAGTGCCAGCTACACGCAACAAGCCCCCCCAGCAGTGCCAGCTACACGCGACAAGCCCCCCAGCAGTGCCAGCTACACGCGACATGCCCCCCAGCAGTGCCAGCTACACGCGACATGCCCCCCAGCAGTGCCAGCTACACGCGACATGCCCCCCAGCAGTGCCAGCTACACGCGACATGCCCCCCAGCAGTGCCAGCTACACGCGACATGCCCCCCAGCAGTGCCAGCTACACGCGACATGCTCCCCAGCAGTGCCAGCTACACGCGACATGCCCCCCCCAGCAGTGCCAGCGACATGCCCCCCCCAGCAGTGCCAGCTACATAAATGGCCACAGAGTGCCAGATACATAAGTGCCCACACAGTGCCAGATATGTCCCCACAGTGCCATATATAAAATTGCCCCCACAGTGCCAGATACAGAAATGCCCCCACAGTGCCAGATACATACATGCCCCCACAGTGCCAGATACATACATGCCCCCACAGTGCCAGATACATACATGCCCCCACAGTGCAGATACATACATGCCCCCACAGTGCAGATACATAAATGCCCCCACAGCGCAGATATGCCCCCACAGTGCCAGAAATGCCCCCACAGTGCCAGATACATTAATGCCCCCTCACAGTGCACAGATAAATGCCCCCCCCCCGCAGTGCCAGATAAATGAATGCCCCCCACAGTGCCAGATAAATGCCCCCACAGTGCCAGATACATAAATGCCCCCACAGTGCAAGATTCATAAATGCCCCCACAGTGCAGATATGACCCCACAGCGACAGATATGCCCCCACACTGTGCCAGTGCCCCCACAGTGCAGATATGCCCCCACACAGTGCCAGTGCCCCCACAGTGCAGATATGCCCCCACACAGTGCCAATGCCCCCACATAGTGCCAGTGCCCCCACAGTGCAAGATTCATAAATGCCCCCACAGTGCAGATATGACCCCACAGCGACAGATATGCCCCCACACTGTGCCAGTGCCCCCACAGTGCAGATATGCCCCCACACAGTGCCATTGCCCCCACAGTGCAGATATGCCCCCACACAGTGCCAATGCCCCCACATAGTGCCAGTGCCCCCACACAGTGCCAGTGCCCCCACACACAGTGCCAGTGCCCGGCCCCGACGATCCCAACATACCTGCGGCGACGCTGGGAGGGGACGTGCTGCTGTTGAGCCTGAGGGCCACCGACTGTTCCCGGCCGCTTGGTGCGCGCTGCGCGGCGTCTGACGTCAGACGCCGGCGCCGCGCCGCGCAGCGCAGCGCACAGTTTTGAAAGGCCGGGGACGGCGGGGAGAGCTGCCTGCAGTGTACAGGGCCGGCTCCAGGTAAGACTATGGCGGCGCCAGCGCGCGGCGCCCATTAAGGGTGGCGCCCCGCGCGGCCGCTCTAGTCGAACGTGCCTAGAGCCGGCCCTGCTTTGAGAAAGATAAAATGAACTGAGATTAAGTACCAACCAGCTCCTGTTATTTGGGGCCAAGTGGTTCTTATATGCTGTCACATTCAAATTCTAAACAACTGTGATTAAAGGAACATAAGCAAAACATTTTGGGATAAAAAGACGATAACAACATAAAAAATAGAAATATTATTTCTGCAACACATGTGCCACCCAGTAGCGGATCTTGCTACGGGCAAGAGGATTTTTGCCCGGGGTTGCTGCCTTCCAGAGGGCGCCACCGCCGCTGTCCGGAGGGTGCCGCCGCCATGGCAGGATCCGCTACTGGTGCTGCCGGTGCTGCATGCACGCACCGCACTGCATTGTGGGAACGGCACATAGACACTAGAGATCATAATTGACCTCTAGTGTCTATGCGGTGCTATGGGAGAGACGTCATGACATCGCTCCCATAGATCTGAGGAGCAGCGCCGGCGGCCGGGCAGCAGCGGTCGGGAAGCAGGAGCGTGGATTGTGAGTATTCATTTATTTTTATTTTTACTTTTTTTTGTAAGCGGCGCAACTAGGGAGCACAACTCTACAGGGGGCACAGTACTGGGGGCAATACTACTGTGCCACAGTATGATGGCACAACTACTGAGGGCACAGCTACAGGGGGCATAACCAGCCACGCCCCTTCTCCATGAAGCCATGCCCCTAATTTTCACCCTGGGCGCCACAAGGTCTAGATCCGGCCCTAGTGCCACCTTTTCTTTTCACAGACAGTAACACCATTAAAAACAAAATCTATTTAAATTGATACAGCTACTAACATTACACATATGTAAACCCAGAAAGTATTTTGATCCGTGCAGGGCTACATTTGGAAAATATTACAATAAACCAAAGTAGGCAACCTGTGGGCTACGGCTCTTTGGCTGTTCTGCAACTGCAAGTTCCAGCTAGCTTGAAAGTCATAGATTAAATCGCATGCGTGGAACCTGACACTAATTTTGTGCGTATATTTTAATAACACCACAAAAAATAAAAATTAATAAATGAAAAGTGACAAAAGAAAACAGTTTACTAGTTTCATAAAACTTCTTCCAGCAAAGTCTGCACTACGGGCTATGTGGTAACGGCAATTAGATTACATACCTGGATGTCAGTCTCCTGAGACGCCATTTTCTTAGAGTGCGCGTTCTGTTGCTATGGTCACCATGCAGAAAATCTCACGTGACGGATCATGTGACAGAGTGAACTTTAATTGTGGACGTGCTCGTCCTAGGGTCCGTTTTTATCGCGGGCTGCTATTCACAGCTGTTGTATGTATGCACTATGTAACAGAATAGTAGCGTTATATACACTGAAGAGTAGTAATAAGTCAGCCTTTTCCCAGCACTATGGCTGACATTACTTCTCAGTGTAACTGTCTGAGTGATGCTTCGAGTATGGTTGGTTCTATATTAAAGGTCCCTTAGCCCACTTGATTCTAGCATCTACCCTTCGAGTATGCCTTGCTTAGGAAACCTGGTAACAGTGTGCATCAGTTACTGTGTGTATCTAGTAGTAACTGTGTGTATATCAGTTACGCTCAGTACGGTATATCTGTTAACAGTGTGTATATGTTAATAATGTTACTACTACTCTGCCAGCTGGTTTCTTGCAAATCAGTACTTGTGTACCAATCGCCACATTTTAGTTACTGAGGGGTCTATTTATGAAGCAGTGAAAAATGTGGAGAAGTGAGCCTGTGAAGAAGATGCCCATGGCAACCAATCAGCATTGAATTAACATTTATAATTTGCATACTATACAATTGTACAGAGTAGCTGATTGGTTGCCATGGGCAGCTTCTCCACAGGTTCACTTCTCCACTCTTTTCACTGCTTCATGATTAGACCCCCCTAAGTACCCTGCAAGCCAATCATGCAAAGCTAATGGAGAGCTCCTCGCCCCCTGCCTTCGCACTGTGCATCCGGAGATAAATGGCATAAGTGACAGTGGGGACAGTCATTCCTCTAGAATTATGATACATTATAGGAGGCAGTCACACACTGATAGCAATACGCACAAATTAGTCATTACAATGTAACAGCAACCTGTAGGGTTCGTGAGTGTTCTGTGATCTTTCAACTAAAAGGAGAAGAACTCAGACACGACTTTACAATAAAATGTAGTTTAGGTCACAACACTATAAATAGCTAACATAAGAAAAATAAAACAATGTAATTAATATAGAAGCCATCGTTATGAAAATAACAATAATGCAATTGGTGTGCTCAATTAAGAAATTTGGGAACTCAGGCCAACCAGTAGGAGAATCAGAGTTGGTGCTATGGTGAGTCTTCTTGGTGCTCTTTCCTCTTATTGGTTGCTGTGAAAATGATCCACTATAGACAAGAATCCCTTTAAATGATATGTGGTCAGCATACTGATAGTCGGGATCCCGGCTGTCACAATACCGATGCCGGGATCCCGACAGGGCCACCATACTGCTGCCGATAAACCGGCGAGGTAGGTGATGCCCCTCTATGGGTGTCCACGACACCCATAGACAGAGAATAGAACCTGTGGCGAGCGTAGCTCACCACCAAGCTCGCAAGGGGCTTCTTTGCACTCACCCCCTGCCAGCACTCCACCGCTCAGGATGCCAATCTTGGGATCCTGACTTTCGGCATCCCGGATGGCGGGATCTCATACCGATCCCCTTTAAATTACTTCACCTATCTAATTGCTCCTTCAGTGTCTGCTTCTCTGAATCCACCACGTCTTCGTTACCTCTTTCAGTTGGAGTACCGCAGGGCTCTGTCTTAGGCTGGGTACACACTGTCCGATGTGCACCTGATATATCGTACGAGCCGCCGGCTCATAAGATATATCGGTCACAATGGACAGTGTGTATAGGAAATATTGTATACGATGTGCGCTTCCACGGGTCGTATAGAACGTCACATATCTTTTGTTCTGCACTTGAGAACAGAAGATATGAGACAGGCCTGCATGCTTCGGGATGTCGGTGAATGCGTTCAAAGACGATACATCGTACAGTTTGTATGCACTTACGATATATCGTTTGCGATGTCACATCTGCCAGACATCGTACAGTGTGTACCCAGCCTTAGGTCCTCTGCTTTTCTCAATCTACACCTCATCTCTTGGTGAACTGATCAGCTTTTTTTAGATTTCAGTATCATCTGTAAGTAAATGATACTCAAATCTACCTCTTCTCCCCAGATTTGTCACCATCTGTATTGGTCCATGTCACTGAATGTTTTTCTGCCTTTCCTACTCCACAAGTTTGCTGCCTAGGTGTCATCCTTGACTCTGATCTGTCCTTTGTTCCCCACATTCAATCTGTCTCAAAATCATGTTAGATTTATCTAAAAAAACATCCAAAACACGACCATACCTTACGCAAAAAACACTGCAAAAACTCTAATCCGTGCTCTCATTGTCTCCCACATTGATTATTGCAATAGTCTTCTTACCAAAAAGAGACTATAACCATTCTGAAAGCAGCTGCGAAGATAATCCTCCTCGTTAGATGTTCATCGTCTATAGATCCACTCTGTCAGTCCCTCCATTCGTTACCTGTATTCTACTGTAGTCAATATAAAATACTTTCTCTATCGTCCTAGTGGATGCTGGGGTTCCTGAAAAGACCATGGGGAATAGCGGCTCCGCAGGAGACAGGGCACAAAAGTAAAGCTTTCCGATCAGGTGGTGTGCACTGGCTCCTCCCCCTATGACCCTCCTCCAAGCCTGTTAGATTTTTGTGCCCGGCCGAGAAGGGTGCAATCTAGGTGGCTCTCCTAAAGAGCTGCTTAGAGAAAGTTTAGCTTAGGTTTTTTATTTTACAGTGAGTCCTGCTGGCAACAGGATCACTGCAACGAGGGACTTAGGGGAGAAGAAGTGAACTCACCTGCGTGCAGGATGGATTGGCTTCTTGGCTACTGGACATCAGCTCCAGAGGGACGATCACAGGTACAGCCTGGATGGTCACCGGAGCCTCGCCGCCGGCCCCCTTGCAGATGCTGAAACATGAAGAGGTCCAGAATCGGCGGCAGAAGACTCCTCAGTCTTCTAAAGGTAGCGCACAGCACTGCAGCTGTGCGCCATTTTCCTCTCAGCACACTTCACACGGCAGTCACTGAGGGTGCAGGGCGCTGGGAGGGGAGCGCCCTGGGAGGCAAATGAAAACCTATTTGGCTAAAAAATACCTCACATATAGCCTCCGGGGCTATATGGAGATATTTAACCCCTGCCAGAATACACTAAAGAGCGGGAGACGAGCCCGCCGGAAAAGGGGCGGGGCCTATCTCCTCAGCACACAGCGCCATTTTCCTTACACAGCTCCGCTGGTCAGGACGGCTCCCAGGTCTCTCCCCTGCACTGCACTACAGAAACAGGGTAAAACAAGAGAGGGGGGGCAAAATAGTGGCAAAAATTATATTATAAAAGCAGCTATACAGGGAGCACTTATTATAAGGCTATCCCTGTCATATATAGCGCTTTTGGTGTGTGCTGGCAAACTCTCCCTCTGTCTCCCCAAAGGGCTAGTGGGGTCCTGTCTTCGTTAAGAGCATTCCCTGTGTGTCTGCTGTGTGTCGGTACGTGTGTGTCGACATGTATGAGGACGATATTGGTGTGGAGGCGGAGCAATTGCCAAATATGGGGATGTCACCTCCTAGGGGGTCGACACCAGAATGGATGCCTTTATTTATGGAATTACGGGATAGTGTCAACACGCTAAAGCAGTCGTTTGTCGACATGAGACGGCCGGACAATCAGTTAGTGCCTGTCCAGGCGCCTCAAACACCGTCAGGGGCTGTAAAACGCCCTTTGCCTCAGTCGGTCGACACAGACCCAGACACAGGCACTGATTCCAGTGGCGACGGTGACGAATCAACCGTATTTTCCAGTAGGGCCACACGTTATATGATTTTGGCAATGAAGGAGGCGTTACATTTACCTGATACTACTGGTACCACTAAACAGGGTATTATGTGGGGTGTGAAAAAACTACCTATAGTTTTTCCTGAATCAGAAGAACTAAATGATGTATGTGATGAAGCGTGGGTTGCCCCCGATAAAAAGATGCTAATTTCAAAGAAGTTATTAGCTTTATACCCTTTCCCGTCAGAGGTTAGGGCGCGCTGGGAAACACCTCCTAGGGTGGATAAGGCGCTCACACGCTTATCTAAACAAGTGGCGTTACCCTCTCCTGAGACGGCCGCACTTAAAGATCCAACAGATAGGAGGATGGAAAATATCCAAAAAAGTATATACACACATACAGGTGTTATACTACGACCAGCTATAGCGTCAGCCTGGATGTGCAGTGCTGGAGTAGTTTGGTCAGAGTCCCTGATTGAAAATATTGATACCCTGGATAGGGACAATGTTTTACTGTCTTTAGAGCAAATAAAGGATGCATTTCTTTATATGCGTGATGCACAGAGGGATATCTGCACACTGGCATCACGGGTAAGTGCTATGTCCATTTCGGCCAGAAGAAGTTTATGGACGCGACAGTGGTCAGGCGATGCGGACTCAAAACGGCATATGGAAATTTTGCCGTATAAAGGGGAGGAGTTTTTTGGAGTCGGTCTATCAGATTTGGTGGCCACGGCTACAGCCGGGAAATCCACCTTTTTACCTCAAGCTACTCCCCAACAGAAAAAGACACCGACTTTTCAACCGCAGTCCTTTCGTTCCTTTAAAAACAAGAGAGCAAAGGGATATTCATATCTGCCACGAGGCAGAGGAAGGGGGAAGAGACACCAACAGGCAGCTCCTTCCCAGGAACAGAAGCCCTCCCCCGCTTCTACAAAAGCCTCAGCATGACGCTGGGGCTTCTCAAGCGGACTCGGGGGCGGTGGGCGGTCGTCTCAAGCATTTCAGCGCGCAGTGGGCTCACTCGCAGGTAGATCCCTGGATCCTGCAGATAATATCTCAGGGGTACAGGTTGGAACTAGAGACAGATCCGCCTCGCCGTTTCCTGAAGTCTGCTTTACCAACGTCCCCCTCCGAAAGGGAGACGGTTTTGGAAGCCATTCACAAGCTGTACTCTCAGCAGGTGATAGTCAAGGTACCTCTTCTACAACAGGGAAAGGGGTATTATTCCACTCTATTTGTGGTACCGAAGCCGGACGGCTCGGTAAGACCTATTCTAAATCTGAAGTCCTTGAACCTGTACATAAAGAAGTTCAAGTTCAAAATGGAGTCACTCAGAGCAGTGATAGCGAACCTGGAAGAAGGGGACTTTATGGTGTCCTTGGACATCAAGGATGCGTACCTCCACGTTCCAATTTACCCCTCACACCAGGGGTACCTCAGGTTCGTTGTACAAAACTGTCACTATCAGTTTCAGACGCTGCCGTTCGGATTGTCCACGGCACCTCGGGTCTTTACAAAGGTAATGGCCGAGATGATGATTCTTCTTCGAAGAAAAGGCGTATTAATTATCCCATACTTGGACGATCTCCTAATAAGGGCAAGGTCCAGAGAGATTAGCACTGTCTCAAGAAGTGCTAAAACAGCACGGCTGGATTCTGAATATTCCAAAATCCCAGTTAATGCCGACAACTCGTCTGCTGTTCCTAGGGATGATTCTGGACACGGTTCAGAAAAAGGTTTTTCTCCCGGAGGAAAAAGCCAAGGAGTTGTCCGAGCTTGTCAGGAACCTCCTAAAACCAGGAAAGGTGTCTGTACATCAATGCACAAGAGTCCTGGGAAAAATGGTGGCTTCTTACGAAGCAATTCCATTCGGCAGATTCCATGCACGAATTTTCCAGAGGGATCTGTTAGACAAATGGTCAGGGTCGCATCTTCAGATGCACCAGCGGATAACCCTGTCTCCAAGGACAAGGGTATCTCTTCTGTGGTGGTTGCAGAGTGCTCATCTATTGGAGGGCCGCAGATTCGGCATACAGGATTGGATCCTGGTGACCACGGACGCCAGCCTGAGAGGCTGGGGAGCAGTCACACAAGGAAGAAACTTCCAGGGAGTGTGGACGAGCCTGGAAACGTCTCTTCACATAAACATTCTGGAACTAAGAGCAATCTACAATGCTCTAAGCCAGGCAGAACCTCTGCTTCAAGGAAAACCGGTGTTGATCCAGTCGGACAACATCACGGCAGTCGCCCATGTGAACAGACAGGGCGGCACAAGAAGCAGGAGTGCAATGGCAGAAGCTGCAAGGATTCTTCGCTGGGCAGAGAATCATGTGATAGCACTGTCAGCAGTGTTCATCCCGGGAGTGGACAACTGGGAAGCAGACTTCCTCAGCAGACACGACCTTCACCCGGGAGAGTGGGGACTTCATCCGGAAGTCTTCCACATGCTGGTAACCCGTTGGGAAAGACCAATGGTGGACATGATGGCATCTCGCCTCAACAAAAAACTGGACAGGTATTGCGCCAGGTCAAGAGATCCGCAGGCAATAGCTGTGGACGCGCTGGTAACGCCTTGGGTGTACCAGTCGGTGTATGTGTTTCCTCCTCTGCCTCTCATACCAAAAGTATTGAGAATTATACGGCAAAGAGGCGTAAGAACGATACTAGTGGTTCCGGATTGGCCAAGAAGGACTTGGTACCCGGAACTTCAAGAGATGATCACGGAAGATCCGTGGCCTCTACCTCTAAGGAGGGACTTGCTTCAGCAGGGTCCCTGTCTGTTTCAAGACTTACCGCGGCTGCGTTTGACGGCATGGCGGTTGAACGCCGGATCCTAAAGGAAAAAGGCATGCCGGAAGAAGTCATTCCTACTTTGATTAAAGCAAGGAAGGAAGTAACCGTGCAACACTATCACCGCATTTGGCGAAGATATGTTGCGTGGTGCGAGGATCGGAGTGCTCCGACGGAGGAATTTCAACTGGGTCGATTCCTACATTTCCTGCAATCAGGATTGTCTATGGGTCTCAAATTGGGATCTATTAAGGTTCAAATTTCGGCCCTGTCGATTTTCTTTCAAAAAGAATTGGCTTCAGTTCCTGAAGTCCAGACTTTTGTTAAGGGAGTGCTGCATATACAGCCTCCTGTGGTGCCTCCAGTGGCACCGTGGGATCTCAATGTGGTTTTGGAATTTCTAAAATCTCATTGGTTTGAACCACTAAAAAAGGTGGATTTAAAATATCTCACATGGAAAGTGACCATGTTACTAGCCCTGGCTTCGGCCAGGAGAGTGTCAGAACTGGCAGCTTTATCTTACAAAAGCCCATATCTGATTTTCCATTCGGACAGGGCAGAACTGCGGACTCGTCCGCATTTTCTCCCTAAGGTGGTGTCAGCATTTCATCTGAACCAGCCTATTGTAGTGCCTGCGGCTACAAGTGACTTGGAGGACTCCAAGTTACTGGACGTTGTCAGAGCATTAAAAATATATATTGCAAGGACAGCTGGAGTCAGAAAATCTGACTCGTTGTTTATATTGTATGCACCCAACAAGATGGGTGCTCCTGCGTCTAAGCAGACGATTGCTCGTTGGATCTGTAGCACAATCCAACTTGCACATTCTGTGGCAGGCCTGCCACAGCCTAAATCTGTAAAGGCCCACTCCACAAGGAAGGTGGGCTCATCTTGGGCGGCTGCCCGAGGGGTCTCGGCATTACAACTTTGCCGAGCAGCTACGTGGTCAGGGGAGAACACGTTTGTAAAATTTTACAAATTTGATACTCTGGCTAAGGAGGACCTGGAGTTCTCTCATTCGGTGCTGCAGAGTCATCCGCACTCTCCCGCCCGTTTGGGAGCTTTGGTATAATCCCCATGGTCTTTTCAGGAACCCCAGCATCCACTAGGACGATAGAGAAAATAAGAATTTACTTACCGATAATTCTATTTCTCGGAGTCCGTAGTGGATGCTGGGCGCCCATCCCAAGTGCGGATTATCTGCAATAATTGTACATAGTTATTGTTAACTAATTCGGGTTATTGTTAGGAAGCCATCTTTCAGAGGCTCCTCTGTTATCATACTGTTAACTGGTTTTGATCACAAGTTGTACGGTGTGATTGGTGTGGCTGGTATGAGTCTTACCCGGGATTCAAAATTCCTCCCTTATTGTGTACGCTCGTCCGGGCACAGTACCTAACTGGCTTGGAGGAGGGTCATAGGGGGAGGAGCCAGTGCACACCACCTGATCGGAAAGCTTTACTTTTGTGCCCTGTCTCCTGCGGAGCCGCTATTCCCCATGGTCTTTTCAGGAACCCCAGCATCCACTACGGACTCCGAGAAATAGAATTATCGGTAAGTAAATTCTTATTTTTACTAACACGCAAGGCCATTAAACAAACTAAACCTATGTACATCTATTTACTTATCTCAAAATACAGTTGCCAGAAAAAGTATGTGAACCCTTTAGAATTTCCTGGATTTGTGCATAAATTGGTCATAAAATGTGTTCTGATCTTCATCTAAGTCACAACAATAGACAAACACAGTCTGCTGAAACTAATACCACACAAACAATTATATGTTCTCATGTTTTTATTAAACACACCATGAAAACATTCACAGTGCAGGGTGGACAAAGTATGTGAACCCCTAGGCTAATGACTTCTCCAACAGCTAATTTGAGTCAGAAGTCAGCCAACCTGGAGTCCAATCAATGAGACGAGATTGGAGATGTTGGTTAAAGCTACCCTGCCCTATAAAAAACACACACCAGTTTTCAGTTTGCAATTCTCAAGAAGCATTGCCTGATGTGAACTATGAATCGCAGAAAAGAGCTCTAAGAAGACCTACGATTAAGAATTATTGACTTGCATAAAACTGGAAAGGGTTACAAAAGTATCTCTAAAAGCCTTGATGTTCATTAGTCCATGGTAAGACATATTGTCTATAAAGGTAGAAAGTTCAGCACTGTTGCTACTCTCCCTAGTAGTGGGCGTCCTGTAAAGATGACTGCAAGAGCACAGTGCAGAATGCTCAGTGAGGTGAAGAAGAATCCTAGAGTGTCAGCTAAAGACTTACAGAAATCTCTGGCACATGCTAACATCTCTGTTGACTAATCTACCATACGTAAAACACTGAACAAGAATGGAGTTCATCATGGGAGGATACCACGGAGGAAGCCACTGCTGTCCAAAAAAAACCATTGCTGCACGTTTAAAGTTTGCAAAAGAGCACCTGAATGTTCCACAGCACTACTGGCAAAATATTCTGTGGACAGATGAAACCAAAGTTGAGTTGTTTGGAAGGAACACACAACACTATGTGTGGAGAAAAAAAGGCACAGCACACCAACATCAAAACCTCATCCCAACTGTGAAGTATGGTGGATGGGGCATCATGGTTTGGGGCTGCTTTGCTGCCTCAGGGCCTGGACAGATTGCTATCATTGATGGAAAAATGAATTCCCAAGTTTATCAAGACATTTTGCAGGAGAACCTTAGGCCATCTGTCCACCAATTGAAGCTCAACAGAAGATGCGTGATGCAACAGGACAATGACCCAAAGCACAGAAGTAGATCAACAACAGAATGGCTTCAACAGAAGAAAATACGCCTTCTAGAGTGGCCCAGTCAGAGTCCTGACCTCAACCCGATTGAGATGCTGTGGCATGACCTCAAGAGAGCGATTCGCACAAGACAACCCAAGAATATTGCTGAACTGAAACAGTTTTGTAAAGAGGAATGGTCCAAAATTCCCCCTGACTGTTGTGCAGGTCTGATATGCAACTATAGGAAACGTTTGGTTGAGGTCATTGCTGCCAAAGGAGGGTCAGCCAGTTATTAAATCCAAGGGTTCACATACTTTGTCCACCCTGCACTGTGAATGTATAAATGGTGTGTTCAATAAAAACATGAGAACATATAATTGTTTGTGTAGTATTAGTTTCAGCAGATTGTGTTTGTCTATTGTTGTGACTTAGATGAAGATCAGAATACATTTTATGACCAATTTATGCACAAATCCAGGAAATTCCAAAGGGTTCACACACTTTTGCTTGCAACTGTATATCCAAAATATGTCTTCACAAGATCTATGTCTCTCATCCACCCTCATTGGGCCTAATTCAGACCTGATCACAAAACCAGTGCCTCTAATGGGCACTGCAGGTGGGGCAGATATAACATCTACAGAGAGAGTTAGATTTGGATGGGTTATTTTGTTTGTGTGCAGGGTAAATACTGGCTGCTATATTTTTACACTGCAATTTAGATTTCAGTTTGAACACACCCCACCCAAATCTTACTCTCTTTGCACATGTTATATCTGCCCCACCTGCACTGTACATGGTTTTGACCATTAGAGAAAAAGTTTGATGTTGCAATCAGGTCCGAATTAGGCCCATTACTCACTCCCATGTACAATTGCAGGACTTTCTTCGGGCTGCACCCACTCTGCGGAATTCTCTACCACGCACAATAATACTCTCCTCTAATCTTCAAGCGTTCCCTGGAAACTCACCTATTCAGGCAAGGTTATCAAATTTGTTATTACCCAGTTTGTTTTATCATTGTTTCCAATTGTAAAGCGCAACAGAATTTGCTGTTCTATGGCCCTCATTCCGTGTTGATCGCACAAAGCTGCTTTTTGCAGCCCGTGCGATCAACTATACTCCGCCTATGGGGGAGTGTATTTTAGCATAGCAGGGCTGCGAACGATTGTGCAGCACTGCTATGCTAAAAAAGTTTCCTGCAAAACAAGACCAGCCCTGGACATACTTACCCTGTGCAACGGATCCAGCGATGATGGCCACGGTTTGACGTCAGACATCCGCCCGCCGTTCGCCTGGACACGCCTGCATTTTTCTTACCACTCCCCGAAAATGGCTCCAAACGGTGATTTGCTGCCCCGGAATGCCTTCCTGCAGTCAATCTTCTTGCGGTCGCCACTGCGACCGCTTTCTTTGTAGTCAGCGTCTTTGCCCGACGATGGCCTTCGCCAGGCAATGTCGAGCGTGCGCACTACGGCCCCCGTGTGTGCGCAGTAGTGACCCGGTCGCAGCTGTGCGAACGAAAGCACGCTGCGGTCGGGTCGGAATGACCCGAAACTGTTAATAAATAAATACATTTAGCATAAAATGACACATAAAAACATGAATAAAAAAACACATTATATAGTAAATGGGGGGAATTCAATTGTTTGAAAAGTCGGTTGGGTGTGTGTTTTTTCCTATCAGATAGGAAAAAACAGATACCCAACTGACTTTTCAAACAACTGAATATCCCCAATAGGTCTAACAAATAAACTCAATGTGGCACACAAAATTAAATTGCATAGAAATATCAGCAAAGAAGCATTGTGTTTAATATAACTCGTATTCATGGGAATGTCACATTAGTCTTCCAGTAAATGAACAACCTCAAATGTACAGTACATCAATCAATATAGATGGAAATAATGGGCTATGGTTCACATGGTGATATTAAGAAAACTTATCATGGAAATTCAATCACAGTTGCAAAAAAAATTCTCAGACTAACACAGAGATTTTCAACCTTTTACAACTCGCGGCACACTGAACAAGATTTAAATATTGCCAAGGCACACTCAAATATAATGGTGATGCATGGTGCAGTTGCGTGTCCTAGGATGTCATGGTGCAGCTTTTCCATAGGTAACACCTGAGCCACATCTGAGAAGGCCAGAAGAGCCCAACACTGCCTGGGCCCAAAATTAGAACTGACTCTGCAACCACTAAACCCATCAGTATTGCTCGTTCCAGGGCCTCAGTAGCGGCAAAACACTGACGGGCCTCGCTCTGCTTCTATGGCGGCACACCTGGAGACTGCTCAGGGCACACTAGTGTGCCACGACACAGTGGTTGAAAAACACTGGACTAACACGACAATTCTAAAGCTATTGGTTAATGATCCCTTAGAGTGGACCCTTTGTCAAATTTATTGACGCTGTATACTGTATGTGGACAGTATTAGTGCACAAACCAAATTAGGCAAGATTGACACTCTCTCTGTTCATTGAATATGTCTGTTGGTGCACACAAGACCCCCACCTAGCACACAGATTTCTAATATGTGCAAGTGATTAATACAGGGGATAACAACAACCAATATTATCTTCAGCAGGTTTTAATAATTATTCTGCACTTCTCAGACCATTGAGTCGTTTCCAGATCCTGGTTTCTTGAAACCGAGGCATCAGAGCATCTTTGTATTTATTTTTTTGTATCTATTGCTTTTTTTGCTTTATAACCAATAGATTATGTATCTTAGACATTACCGTTTCAGTCTGATCAGGTCACCAGATCGTAACTGTCCACTAAGAGTATCACACAAATAAGCATACCTTGCATGTTTATCATTGAGGTGAGAACAAACACCAATTTATTGTGAACAAATGTTCACCCAACATACATATTTACGGATTACCAGGTATAATATCAAGAGTGTGTCTTTAAATTAATACCGCTGGGTTTAGCTCAATCTACATGACCTTAGCACTTTACATTTCATTCTTAACTATTTCAATGGACTCTCACCAGCGATTCATCAGGATATGATTCGGACCCAGGGCTATTTCTCCTTACCTGAGCCTAACGCTGGCAGCAGATCCATTCTTGGTCCTTTTTCCTGTTCTCCCCTCTCTTTTTGCTTACCCCACCCTTCCACTAGGTTAACTCTCATCAGTGATCCCGAAGTTAGGGGCTCTCTTTCTGCTATCATACCACACTGTCAATGTCTGACCCCGTCCGATCTTGGAAGCGAAGCAGTGTTGGGCTCGGTTAGTACTTGGATGGGAGACCTCCTAGTAAGACCCAGTTTAGTAGAAATTAGGACCATGGGCATACTCCGTGCCTAACATTGATAGCAGATTCACCATTTGATGCTTGTTTCTACCTCTTTATCTATCTTCTAAGGAATAGGTGCCTTTGAATCTCTCTCCCCAATTTTTGGCATATGTATTAACAGGATTTATTTACAGACAGTCTTATACAACCAATTCCTATATCTATAAAACCTGCATAACCCTACTATGTGATATCCATTCCAACTATGGTTGTCATTCCGAATTGATCGCTAGCTGAATTTGTTCGTATCGCTGCAATCAGGCTAAAAATCGGCAGTTCTGCGCATGCGTATGCGGCGCAATGCACATGCGCGACGTACGGGCACAACGAACAATGTAGTTTTGCACAGGGTCTAGCGATGCATTTCAGTCACACTGCTTGCTGCAGCGTGATTGACATGAAGTGGGCGTTTCTGGGTGGAAACTGACCGTTTTCAGGGAGTGTGCGGAAAAACGCAGGCATGCCAGAGAATAACACAGGCGCGGCTGGAGAAACGCAGGCGAGGCAGGGCGAACGCTGGGTGGGTTTGTGATGTAAAATCCGGAACTGAATAGTCTGAAGTGATCGCAAGTGCTGAGTAGGTTTTGAGCTGCTCTGAAATGACACCAAAAAATTTTGTAGCCGCTCTGCTATACAACCGTTTGCACTTCTGCTAAGCTAAAATACACTCCCAGTGGGTGGCGGCATAGCGTTTGCATGGCTGCTAAAAACTACTAGCGAGCGATCAACTCGGAATGACCACCTATACCCGTGAGTTGGTAACAGTCCGGATGGGTCTTGATTGAAATACGTGTCTATTTGGTCCAAATTGATTTAAAAAAAACTGATATAAACTTTCGATATCGGTACAAACCTGATGGACCTTAGACCTAAAAAATTTTAATTGATAGTTTGTTTGTCCTATTGGATACACCCTAATAATCTCTTTTAAATGATACCTAATAAAACTTGTTGATTTTAATCTCACATATGACCTGACTATTTCTATCTAATTTCAAGAGTGCCCCCACACAAGAGTCTTCTTTTTCTTTGTGTTCATGCGGCTTACCCACTGATTCTGGGCGCACCACCAATCTGACAAAAATCAGGGGTTCCCTCTTATATTGTATATTTTTGGTCCGAATATTGATTCGATAATCGATAGATCAGTGCGGTATTACCAACATTTTTTACTTTAACCTAAGTTTTACTCAGATATCCCATGTTCACGCAGTTGAACCGATGCTGCCTCTTCATGCGCAGCAGAGGATCACAGAGGCTGGCAGTGGGTGTCATTTTACAGAAGATGCCTCCTACGGATTTTCAGAATTTCGCATAACTGTTGCAATGATGCAGCGGCTGCAAAATTAGCATCCACCTCTGAATAAGCCCCAAAATGTACTCACCTTTAGGGTGAATTTAAGTCATCATCATGATCTTGCAATTTAAATAAATGAAAGTAGGCTACGAGTTTCTCCGGCACTTCCAGTTTCATTATAGGAATATGTTGGTTTCATAGGGTGCCAATAGTCAGGAGGCACCTCATGAACCCAATAGCTCATATATCATGTGTAAATCTGGCTCTTGTTCTAGCCAGTGCCTCCATTTACTTCACTGCACGTCACTGCCTAAAATATATAATGAATAACATAATTGCACCGAGTAGGTTTTAATTCCATTTAAGGTGTGTACACACGGTGAGATTTTGACTTCCGATTTTGACTATATACTTGTCAAAGTCGAAAAATATTACAACACACACACCAAGTACAAAATACACACAGATGGCCTCCGTGCGCGTACTTGCTCTGCTGTGCGTGCACATATCCGCAATTTGCGTATGGTCGCTCCCGCGGTCATGCGCATTAGCGCGTGGTATGGGTATTTACGGTAGAGTTTGTGAACGCATGGAAAACTATCAAAACACATTACATATTTAATCCAAATAGTGCACAATGTACACATAGTATCCCTGCACCACATCAGAAAGAAACAACAGTTTGAATGGTTTCAGAACAAAGGGATTCACCTTTACAGAATAGGAGGGGACAGAACAAGGTCATAAGGTGGTGTTTGGTATCCAGCTGAAGGGTATTTTAAGGGTAACATTCCGGTGTTGGTTTGAGAAAGATTGCATGTTCCTGCGGATAGTTATGTGCAGGAGCAGAATATAGATATAAACTGTATTTACTGTACATTATGTATGCGGCGGGAATCCAGAGGAGACCACCCACAAGAGCAGTTGGGAAAGACATCGCCTACCTATTCAAACCGACCTATGACCTCTCCTGTACTGTAAATGTGCATTCCTGTGTCCAGTGGACAAAGAGATTACAGTATCCATTGTTTTGCTTTTGGAAGAATTGTATAAAGACAGCTTGTTGCAGGCCTGGTCAGACACAAGACTCACAAAGTTATCTATCAGATGACCGAGGACCGGCCGGGTTGCGCAAGCTTGTCCGCTCACGTATGTACCATTGAATGTAGCCATTTACTCTGTTATATTGTATTGTATTATTTGTATTGTAACCCCCTTTCAGCAATAATCCACTGTGGTGTCGGAACCCAGCGGTAAAATCGCAATCTGGTGTTGTGTCTTCATTGCCCTGCTAAGGTTTAAAGCGTATTTTCAGTGCATTGCATAACTGTTCAGGGTTTGTGGTGTATCTCTGGGTGTGTACGCGCTGTGAGTACTTTGTACCGTCAGCGCGGTGTTTGTACGCGAAGTCCGTACGCGGTATGGGACTTTGTACGCTAAAAAGTACAAAGTGTGTGTTAAATACAGCGGCCGCAGCGGCTCCATGGTAAAGTGTATTTAAGGTGTGTTTAAGGTATAGCTTTCTTTCCTAAGGATATTTCGATATTATCAATTGGGGGCTCCTCCAGTTTTCCACATGCCACATTCTTACTACCTAACAGGTCAAAGCAGACTTTATCAGCAAAGGGTGGACAGGACAGTATCCTACGTAACCCTTTCGTGGTCGTTGGAGACACTGAAAACCCTACTTGTATGCTGATTAGATGGTGTCTGCTCTGTATGGTTTGTAGAGGTGCTGGTAGAACCCGTAGTACAACAGAAAAAAAAAGCTATTTAAAATCTGTGAAAAAATTTTTTGGCTCCAAAAGCGTACACAAAAGGGCACCCATACTTTGCATACTCTCTCACATTGTTGCCATAACATTCAGATTGCTAGATTCATTTAGACCTGTGTGAAACCGGAGATATTTGTTGCTATATAGTTAAAACTAAAATTAATGTTTAAGGAAGTAAGTGTAAAGCACAAACATAGTCTGGCCTAGTTGTAAAGATTTATACAGAAAGAAACTGTGTTGTGTGAAGTGAGCGAATATAGTTAGTATTGCTCACATTTATAGACATTGTGTGATTTGTTTTATTGCGTACGCACATTGGTACACGTGGTACGGGACGTGAGGACAGCGTACAAAAAAAAAAACGTGCACATGGTGCAAGGCCGCACACGTGGCATAGAGGTACGCACGGTTGCGTAATTACGCAAGCTTGCGTAGGGTTGTGTGCGCATAATAAAACCACACGCTAGTTCGTTTAGTTTATAGGTGGGACAGTAGCTACGCTACAATAGCACCAAACTACCCGGTTTCTAAAGAAATTTAGTATAAAAACTAAATTTAGTAATAATAATTTTTTAATTGCCTCTGGGGTATAGCTGACTATCTGACTGAATTTACATTTTCTGTACAGAAAAACCAAAGTTTATTCGAGTGTTACGCACACCAGTGCTAACAGGAGTATACCGGTGTATGAACAGAGAGGGATGCAAAGCAAACGAACTCACAGACAGTATAACACAACATACACAGGAGGTGATGGAATAACTAATAAACACAAAGTGAACGGGGAAGCCCAAAGGCTCAGGAATTGGGTGTCTCCCTAGTGTCAGGAATGCTCAGATGGAATAGAGCGGACAATGAAGCGAGATGTAGTGATTTAACATGTGGAGCACCCGAAATGATGTTGCTAAGAGCAACAGAAAAAACCCCAAAGGGTTACCAACGGGTGTGGGAATAAACTCCTTGGTCAGAGATAGAAATATAGACACAAGGAGAGTATCCACAATCCTAACCCCCACTTGCAGGGCACAGGTTCAGCTTACTGCCACTAAACTGACACCTGGACGCCCTGCACAGTGAGGGAGGATTAAGCAAGCAGGTCTGAGAGTACAGCCGCAAACCTGCTGGGTTCACAGAATAGCAAAAGAACCCCAGCAGGTTAAACAACTGACTCCAGTCTTACTGCTAGGTCCGGATTGGCAGAATGAAGTACCGAATCCCAAGGCCTATTCGCAGTAAGCAACAAGTAAATACAAAGTCACACAGTACTAGCTAACTCTCTGGAACTGACTAACAAACAAAGATTCAGCAGCATTTGCCTAGCCTGAGAGGATGGTTTATATAGCAGGTGCTGTCCACGCCCCACTCAGACCTCACAGACTGTGAGCACAAAACCAGCGCCGGATTTCCTGCCGTGCACAGAGCCTGTAACCACTACACAGTAAAACCCCGGACCGGAGTATAAGCCGCGCTCAGGTTACTTCGCTAACACTTGCCTCCCGGTTGCCATGGCGACGTGGCAGCACAGAACAGGAGATCCTAACAGTACCCCCCCTCTGACGAGGGGTCAAAGAACCCCTACCACCGGGTTTATCGGGGAACTGCGAGAAGAAAGAGCGTATCAGTCTGGGGGCATGAAGATCACAACTGCGCACCCACGACCGCTCCTCCGGGCCATACCCCTTCCAGTGCACCAAAAATGACAGCCGACCCCGAACCATCTTGGAGTCAAGAACCCTTTCAACCACAAACTCCCTCTGACCCCGTATCAGAAGAGGAGAAGGTCTTCCACTGGAAGAAGGATTACTAACCGCCAGTTTTAAAAGGGAACAATGAAATGTTTTATTGATACCCAATGAACGGGGCAGATCTAACTGAAATGCCACCGGATTGATAACCCTGGTGATCTTATAAGGGCCGATGAACCGGGGGCCTAACTTATGAGATGGCTGTCTCAACTTCAAATTCTTGGTGGACAACCAGACAAAGTCTCCTAATTTGAAGCTGCAGGGTCTTCTCCGCTTATCAAAAACCCTTTTGGTCACTAATGACACAGACACAAGGGCTTTCTTAACTTTCCTCCAAATACCCCTAAGGGCCGAAACCACAGAGGAACCACCAGGCGTGGAATCCAGGGGGTCAAAAGAATTGGCCTTAGGATGATGCCCATACACACAAAGGAAGGGAGAGATCCCTGTAGCAGAGTGAGCCGTGTTGTTATAGGCAAAATCCGCCATGGACAGATGAGAAACCCAGTCAGTATGACACTTGGAGACATAACACCTGAGGAACTGCTCCAAGGACTGGTTCACCCTCTCAGTCTGCCCATTAGACTGTGGATGGTAGCCTGACGACAAGCTCACAGAAATCTGGAGATCAGAACAAAATGCCCTCCAGAATTTGGCCACAAACTGGGATCCACAGTCAGAGACCACATCAAGTGGCAACCCGTGGAGGCGCACAACATGCTGCATAAATAACTCAGACAGGCGTCTGGCCGATGGCAACCCAACCAGTGGAACGAAATGCGCCATCTTCGAAAACCTGTCAACGACAACCCAAATGGCTGTCATCCCCGAGGATTTGGGCAAGTCCACCACAAAATCCATGGAAATGTGGGTCCATGGCTTAGATGGAATAGAGAGTGGATGTAATGGGCCGACAGGAACCCCTCTAGGAGTTTTATTTCAGGCACAAACGTCACATGCCCGAACCCACTGATCCACATCCCTAGCCACCGAGGGCCACCACACTGCCCTAGACAGCAACTCCCGAGTTCTGGCAATACCCGGATGCCCTGCCGACCTCTTGGCATGGAATTCCAGGAACACTCGCTGTCTTAACCTAGGAGGCACAAACAAGAGACCTACCGGAAGGTCTGGAGGAGCCTGCTCCTGTGCTCTAAGGACTAATGACAAGAGGTCCTGGGTAATGCCCACTTTAATACATGATGGGGACACAATGGGCAATGGCTCCTCGGTGGTCTCTTGGACTGGAGCAAAACTCCGCGAGAGCGCATCAGCCTTGATGTTTTTTGACCCAGGGCGATATGTTATCAAAAAATTAAAGCGAGCAAAAAACAAAGCCCATCGTGCCTGCCTGGCATTGAGCCGCTTCGCTGACTCTAAATATGCCAGATTCTTATGGTCAGTGAGAATTGAGACCACAAACTTAGCCCCCTCAAGCCAGTGTCTCCACTCCCCGAGTGCATCCTTTATAGCCAACAATTCCCGGTTACCCACATCATAATTCATCTCGGCAGACGAAAATTTACGGGAAAAGTAAGCACAGGGATGAAGGCGATTATCAGACACCCCCATCTGAGAGAGTACTGCCCCAATACCTATCTCAGAGGCCTCCACTTCTACCACAAAAGGACGCTCTGGATCTGGGTGTCGCAGCACCTTGGCCGAGACAAATGCCCTTTTGAGACGGGCAAAGGCCGCTTTGGCCTCACAAGACCAGTGAGCAACATCCGCCCCTTTCTTAGTGAGTGCCACCAAGGGGGCCACTATAGACGAAAATCCAGCGATAAACCGTCTATAAAAATTCGCAAAGCCCAGAAAACGCTGAAGCGCCTTCAAACTAGTGGGCTGCACCCAATCCAGGACTGCCTGTACCTTAGAACCCTCCATTTGGAAACCTTCTGAGGAGATAATATACCCTAGAAATGCGATTTGCTGGACTTCAAATTCGCACTTCTCCAGCTTCGCCCCAAGCTGGTGGTCTCTGAGTTTCTGGAGGACTAAGCGTACATGCTTCCGATGTTCCTCCAGGGAATGGGAGAAGATTAGGATGTCATCTAGATAAACAACTAAGAATCTATCCAAATATTCCCTGAGCACATCGTTCATGAATTCCTGGAAGACTGCCGGGGCATTAGAGAGCCCAAAAGGCATCACCAAATATTCATAATGCCCTGAGTGGGTATTAAAGGCAGTCTTCCATTCATCCCCCTCTCTTATTCGGATTAGATTGTAAGCACCGCGTAGGTCTATCTTAGAAAAAATGGTGGCAGTACGAAGCTGGTCAAACAAAACCGAAATGAGAGGCAGTGGGTACGAGTTTTTAATCGTGATACGGTTCAATTCCCTGAAATCGATGCAGGGTCGCAACGAACCGTCCTTTTTACCCACGAAGAAGAACCCCGACCCAACTGGGGACTGTGAGGGTCTGATAAATCCCTTAGCCAAGTTCTCCTGAATGTACTCTGCCATAGCCTGAGTCTCAGGACGTGACAGGGAGTACAACCTGCTCTTGGGAAGCTTAGCATCCGGCAACAAATCAATGGCACAGTCATAGGGGCGATGGGGAGGTAGTACCTCTGCAACGTTTTTGGAGAACACATCCGCAAAATCTGCATAACATCCTGGCAATCCTGGCAAACTTAGCTGCGAGAGCCTGACTGGAAGGCTCAAGCAACTCCTGAAACAATCACTACCCCAACTAAGAATCTCCCCAGAGACCCAGTCAAATTGAGGGTTATGGGCCCTTAACCAGGGTAACCCCAAAACCAATGGGGCAAAAGAACAGACAGTCACATAGAAAGACAATTTTTCAGAGTGTGTGGCTCTAATAAACAAAGGAATTTGGCTTGTGCAGGAGGTAATTTTACCCTGGGACAATGGTTCCCCGTTTAACCCATAGATCTCAATCTCTGATGCCAAAGGTACTGAGGGAACAGAGTGTTCCAGGGCAAATTGACGGTCCATGAAAACCCCATCGGCCCCACTGTCAACAAAGGCCTCAGTCTTGACAGTTTGACCGAGGATTTCCAAAGTCACCGGAATGAGAAAAGTCTTTTTGGGAAATTCTGACTTCTGGCCTGACAGGATATTTCCCATCACCCTCAGGCCCTGAAGTTTTCCGGCTTTTCAGGGCATGATACTACAACATGACCTTTATTCCCACAGTACAAACACAAACCCTGCTGTCTCCTCCGCGTCTTCTCACGCGAGGAGAGGCGGGTAGCCCCAATCTGCATAGGCTCCTCGGAATATTCCTCAGAGTCTGAGGTTCCCTTGGGAAAAAAGGAAACTGCGGTCTCCCTTTCAAGCCTACGCTCTCTCAGCCGTCTATCCACCCGGATGGATAACTGCATGAGCTGATCTAAGCTATCAGGCGAGGGATATTGTACCAGTTGGTCCTTTATCTGGTCAGAAAGGCCCCTTCGGTACTGGTTTTTCAGGGCTGGGTCATTCCACTGGGTATGATGAGCCAACCTCCGAAACTCCGTACTATAAACCTCAGCTGGCCGTCGCCCTTGCTTAAGGACCGTAATCTAAGCCTCGGCTGAAGCCATCTTGTCAGGGTCATCATACAGAATGTCCAGTGCCGTAAAAAAAGCATCAACACTTTTAAGTGACGGACAGTCAGGCTGCAACCCATATGCCCAGACCTGTGGGTCTCCTTGTAGCAAGGAAATCACCAAGCCCACCCGCTGAATCTCCGACCCAGAAGACTGGGGCCTAAGCCTGAAATATAGCTTACAGCTCTCCTTGAAACAAAAGAACTGCGAGCGATCTCCAGAAAAACGATCCGGGAGATTTACTTTCGGCTCCTTAACCCCTAAACTTGCCGCTGCTGCTGCGGGAGCTCCGCTAGCGGCCTGCGGGGTGTTCATTTTAATGGACATCTCATTAAATTGTCGAGTCAGGACCTGCACCTGATCGACCACCTGTTGCAAAGTATTTTGAGGGGTATGCTCCATATTCCCACAAAATTTCAACAGGAGTAGGGCTGCTGAATATGTTATGCACACCAGTGCTAACAGGAGTATACCGGTGTATGAACAGAGAGGGATGCAAAGCAAACGAATTCACAGACAGTATAACACAACATACACAGGAGGTGATGGAATAACTAATAAACACAAAGTGAACGGGGAAGCCCAAAGGCTCAGGAATTGGGTGTCTCCCTAGTGTCAGGAATGCTCAGATGGAATAGAGCGGACAATGAAGCGAGATGTAGTGATTTAACATGTGGAGCACCTCAAATGATGTTGCTAAGAGCAACAGAAAAAACCCCAAAGGGTTACCAATGGGTGTGGGAATAAACTCCTTGGTCAGAGACAGAAATATAGACACAAGGAGAGTATCCACAATCCTAACCCCCACTTGCAGGGCACAGGTTCAGCTTACTGCCACTAAACTGACACCTGGACGCCCTGCACAGTGAGGGAGGATTAAGCAAGCAGGTCTGAGAGTACAGCCGCAAACCTGCTGGGTTCACAGAATAGCAAAAGAACCCCAGCAGGTTAAACAACTGACTCCAGTCTTACTGCTAGGTCCGGATTGGCAGAATGAAGTACCGAATCCCAAGGCCTATTCGCAGTAAGCAACAAGTAAATACAAAGCCACACAGTACTAGCTAACTCTCTGGAACTGACTAACAAACAAAGATTCAGCAGCATTTGCCTAGCCTGAGAGGATGGTTTATATAGCAGGTGCTGTCCACGCCCCACTCAGACCTCACAGACTGTGAGCACAAAACCAGCGCCGGATTTCCTGCCGTGCACAGAGCCTGTAACCACTACACAGTAAAACCCCGGACCGGAGTATAAGCTGCGCTCAGGTTACTTCGCTAACACTTGCCTCCCGGTTGCCATGGCGACGTGGCAGCACAGAACAGGAGATCCTAACATCGAGTGAGTGAGTGAGTGAGTGAGCGAACGCAGGAGTGAGTGGATTTGAACTACGGAAGTCGGGTCCCGTGGTACATCAAGTAAGAGGAGGCTTGGTGGCATGAGGTGGCTGACTCACGTTAATATAGCTTGAAATACACAAATCGTGAGGTGATTTGTAGTGGAGCGTGATAGTGCATTGTATTGCGAAGTATTGAAGTAAAAAGGTTTTTGTTACGTTCCGGGCTGAGGGTCACAGTTTGTACATTGACCCATGGTTGTACGGCAGATACAGTAGGTAACAAGTACCTACACGCTGTGCGATTGGACCGCGCATTTGTGGGTGCGAGATATATAGCTCAACTGGACACCCCTTTACGAGCTTTTGCGTAAAATCGCGGTACCATTAGCGCTGTATAGAGCATACGCAAGTGTGATTTGTGTATAAGGTTATAGGGAGTTTTCGCTGGTCTCTCTCAGGAAAATCTCCAGCGGCAGATATTACTGGAATAGGTAAGTCACTCCTAAACATTTTCAGTAAATAGAAACCAGATAGGGCCTCACTGGGTACGCAGTGTTCATTATTGGAGTGAGTTGTGGTATTCAGCGGAGAAGGAGCGAGTGAAAGCGCTAGGTGTCTTTCACCGTCTATTGTATTGTGCATTTGGGGATTGCGTTTATTAGCAAAAAGTCCGCAATGGGATCCAATTGCACAAGCAGTGGGCGTTTTGTAGCTAGAGTTCAGGCTGAAGAGGTGCGACCAAAAGCGTCGGCAAGGTTTATTATGTGTGAAAAATATGGATCACACACGGAGGCTTTTTGCATTGAATGGGTATGTATGACTGATAAAGATAGAGTACCATTCCCTCGAGTGGGCAGCTTTGAACCAGAGGTATTACAGAACTTAAGGATAAGGATATGTCTGATAAAATACAAGAAACAAAGGATTAGACATACAGATTGTTTAAATTTATGGCAACAGGAGGGAGATGTGCAAAGAGAATTAGCTCGCGCAGCAGGTTCCAAACCTAGCGGGAAAACAATGGTGACCGCACCACCACCACCTTATATTGTGGGGGAGAAAGTGGCTACAGACAATGGTACATTGGTACAGGATAGGAGAGTAATTGATAAATGTACTAACGCTAACCCTTGCCAGTTGTATCCCATTTTGAATTTTTCCCAGGACTGCGAGCAGGAAGATGAGCCCAGCACGATATTGGCACTCTCTCTAGCAGCCACCATACAAGACACTCAGGTGGGCACGGCCCAACCAACAAGAGCAGTAGTCAGGCCCCCTAGCGGAGGGATAAGTGAGGTCGTGTCCACAGGTAAGTATGGTACCGTACATTATGCAGAAACAATAGCACCTCACATTGTAGAATCAAACCAGAATGATGTAATTGAATTAAATCCTGTAAGGGTGATTGCAGTCCCCAATGGGAAGACTGACGCTCAGGGAGTCACTCCCATCAGGAACATTGCCATGCATTGTCCTTGGTCCCGGGCAGAGTTAAGGTCAATTATGTCAGAATTTTCCGATCCCAGAAAAGATCTAGTCGCATGCCAGAGGTTCATTAAAGAGTAAGGTAATGCCAACGAACCCACGAACAAAGATTGGCGAATAGTGCTACGGGTATGTTTACCCTCAAATATTGACCCCGCAAAATTCATAACCGATTGTAAGTTAGACGCAGAAGTACCCCTCACTGATGAATACAATCAGGAGAATGTACGGCAAATCAATCTGCAATTAGGAGTATATTTCCCTACTGTTGTCAAATGGAACAAAAACTTTTCCATAAGACAAAAGGAAGGTGAAACGGTATCCGAATATTTCCATCGAGCCCTGCAGGAAATGTCTAGATACACTGGGATCGAGGACATAAAAGATAATGTGCACCATAGGGAGGTAGCTGTTACTGTATTAATGGATGGGTTAAAAAAGGCATTAAGAACAAGAGTACAGACCTCTCTACCAAACTGGAGAGGTATCTCGGTGGCTGCATTGAGAGAGTCCGCTGTTGAGCATGATAGGAACATCATTAAGCACAGGGAGTTACAGGGGGGAAAGGCTGATGACAGTGAGTATAGACGCACTTACAAAAAGGCCATATCAGCCAAAACCCCAGACCCCTGATGGTAAGTCACGTGTAGTAACATGCTATACTTGTCACAAGGTAGGACATTTTGCAAGGGACTGTAGGAATAAAAGTACACATAATGTATACCAACCCCCTAGACCAGGATATGAATCACACTACAATGCACATAATTGGGATCAGGGACCACCTAGGAGAAATTATGAGCCACATACAGGGGAAACAAGGAGGTACCCACCAAGGAGAGACTGGCAGGCCTCCGAAAACTCACAGCTACCCCCCTCACATATTGTAGCTGCCAATGCGCTGCGGGAGGGTCTCACCACACAATAGGGGTTGGGCCACACCTGTAGTCTGCAGCCAGTGAAGTTGATTGCTAGCCTTGGTAGTGAACCTGAGGTCACGGTTGATGTAGCTGGTGTACCATTACCTTTTCTTGTAGATACAGGGCGGCCAGGTCAGTGTTAAATTCGACAGTAGATATAAAAACCACGGGTAAAACAATTTCGGCAATGGGAGTAACAGGAACGGTGCAACGCTACCCTTTGAGTAGACCGGCAGAGATTACGATAGGGCCCCTGTAGACCAAACACTCTTTTCTGCTGGCTGCATCGGCTCCGACTAATCTGCTCGGCAGAGATTTATTGTGTAAAATGCGGTGTGTCATATATTGTACTCCTGCGTTCAAGAAGTGCAAGATATATTAGACACCCCTCAAAGGCTAATGTCGCACTCTGCTGTTATAGACAAGTGTCCATCAAAGGTAGAGGAAATGATCTCACAAATACCGGGTTCCCTTTGGACCAAAGATGGACAAGACACTGGATTGATGGCGAATGTAGCTCCAGTAGTAGTGCAAGTAAAAGATGGTAGGATAGCTCTGAAAATCCCTCAATATCCTCTGAAGCCAGAGGTAGAATTAGGAGTGTACCCCGTCATAGAACGGTTGCTACAACAGGGCATCCTAGTCAGGACGTCCAGCACTGCCAATAGTCCCATCTTCCCTGTGAAAAAGAGTGGGGGGAGTGGTTACAGGCTAGTGCAGGATCTAAGGGGGATAAACAAGATAGTTGAGAGCCAATTCCCTGTAGTGCCCAATCCAGCTGTTATCCTCATGCAAATTCCCTCTACTGCAAAATTCTTCACTGTCATCGACCACTGTTCTGCCTTCTTTTTTGTCCCTCTGCACCCTGACAGCCAATATCGTTTTGCTTTTACATACAGGGGAGTACAGTACACCTGGACTCGTCCTCCCCAAGGCTTCATTGACAGCCCGAGTATTTTCTCCCAGGCCTTGCATGACTGTTTACAATCCTTTCAACCTGAGAGTGGATCAGTGCTAATACAGTATGTCGATGACTTATTGTTGTGTTCTGACTCACTCGAATCGTCCTTGAAAGACACAAAACAGCTTCTGTTTCATCTTTCCCAAACGGGACACAAGGTTTCAAAGGATAAGTTGCAGTTATGCCAGACCAGGGTAAAATATTTGGGACATTGCTTTACTCAAGGACTTAGACACCTCACCACTGATAGAATACAGGCGATTCGCGACATAACTCTGCCACAAACTCAGCAACAGATCCGCACTTTCCTTGGAATGTGTGGGTACTGTAGAAACTGGATCCCAGGGTTCTCCATACTGGCTTTACCTTTGCAAGAAATGGTCTCTTCAAACAAACCAGAACGGGTCTCGCACACAGATGAGTCCGAACTGGCATTTGAGAGACTCAAACAGTGCCTATCACAGGCACCTGCATTAGGGAAGCCAGATTATGGGAAGCCCTTTGAATTATACGGTACAGAAAGTGCAGGGTGCGTGGCAGGAGTTTTAACACAGAGACATGGTGATGCCAGCAGGCCGGTAGCATACTACAGTGCACAGTTGGACACTGTAGCAAGGTCTCTCCCCACTTGCTTGCGAAGTGTTGCAACGATAGCTTTGCTGGTAAATAAAAGCGAGGACGTAGTGTTAGGACATGACCTGACCATCCATACACCTCGTGCAGTATCAGCCTTACTGAACTCCGCCCAAACCAGGCATGTCTCATCTGCTCGGTTTACAAAGTGGGAATTATCACTGATGGCCCCTGTAAACATCACCATTAAGAGATGCAGCTCACTAAATCCTGCAACTTACTTGCCAAGTGTGCCTGGACAGGCACAAAGGGTGGAGGATGAGAATGTTGGTGAAGGAGGATTTAGTATAGATACTGATATGCATGATTTATGGAGTACCTGAATCAGACTTTCACAGCAAGACCTAACATCATTGACAACCCACTGGAAGGAGTAGACTTTACATTCTACACTGACGGTAGTTGCCACAGACAGACAGAATCGGGAGACTTGTGCACTGGATATGCAGTTGTAGATGACGAAGGTATCATAGAAGCTGAACCCCTGGGCCACCGCACTCAGCACAAGTTGCTGAGCTGGTCGCCCTAACCAGAGCGTGTGAATTGGCCAAGGGTAAGTCAGCTAACATATACACAGATTCTAGGTATGCCTTTGGAGTGGTGCATGATTTCAGGGCCCTATGGCGCCTCAGAAATTTCATGACGGCAGCTGGCACACCTGTAGCGCATGCGTCCCACATAAAAAGACTTTTAACAGCGATACAAGAACCAGACAGAGTGGCTGTTATCAAGTGCAAAGCACATACTTACAACCAAGACCTAATTTCACTTGGTAACAGCCGGGCAGACGAAGCTGCTAAATCAGCAGCCAGCACCCCCATACAAATGAACATCACACCACTGATGAATTTAACACAATCAACACACAACAATTAATTGAAATGCAAGATTTGTGTTCATTACAGGAAAAGGCAGTCTGGAGGTCAAAGGGATATGGCCAGGAATCCTCTGGACTGTGGACAGGTGGACAAGGTAAGCCAGTAGCCCCCAGAGCATATCTTCCAAGCTTAGCTGAGGCGGCACACGGTCTGACTCATCTGGGTAAAGAGAGTATGTGTAAGCTGGTGAGAGCCTACTGGTGTGCGCCAGGATTCTCTTCTCATGCAGGTAAGAGAGCAATGACATGTTTTACTTGCTTGAGGAAGAATATTGGAAAGTCAATACCAACAGAGCCATCCCATATCCCTCCGACAGACGGCCCTTTTCAGGTAATACAAATCGATTTCATACAGTTACCACCCTGTAGGAATTTAAAATATGTGTTAGTTTGTATTGACGTATTTTCAAATTGGGTAGAAGCGTTCCCTGCTGCCACAAATACTGCTACGTTCACTGCAAAGAAAATTGTGCAGGAATTTGTGTGTAGATATGGTATCCCTAGAATAATTGAAAGTGATAGGAGTACCCACTTTACAGGTGAAGTCTTTCAGGTCATGTGCAAACTGATGGGAATTAATAGCAAGCTGCATACTCCGTACCGTCCACAGGCGAGTGCAAAGGTGGAGAGAGTGAACAGCACTATTAAGAACAAGCTGAGCAAGCTGATGGCTGAGACTGGATTGTCGTGGCCAGAAGCTTTGCCACTAGTGTTGTACAGCATCAGAACCACTCCCAGGTCTCCCCTTAACCTATCACCCTTTGAAATCCTTTTTGGTCGACAACCTCATGTAATGATAGACCCCCAGGATGATTTGAAATGTAATAATGAAGTGACTGTGAAATATTTGGTTGGGATGAGCCAGCAGCTGAGAAATCAACAAAGAAATTTAAAGCTGGTGATTCCTGACCTGCCGAACAGTAATTGTCATGACATTGAACCTGGGGATTATGTGATGATTCAAAATTTCTTACGCTCAGGTTGCCTCATAGACAGGTTGGAAGGACCGTGTCAAGTCTTGTTAACCAGCACAACAGCATTGAAGGTCGCCGAAAGAGAGACTTGGGTCCACTCATCCCACTGCAAGAAGGTCGCTGACCCGGAGAGTACTCGTGACAAAGAGCAGAGTGTAGAAAACCTCGTATCACTGGAGTGTCTGTTCCGGGAAAGTGAGAGACAGGACTGTCGAAGGGCATCTGAGCACAGAGAGTAACAAGAGCTAGAACAGTTGTTGTACCACTTTCTATTTTTCACCTGCCCCTGCATTTTTCCTTTCTTTTCTCCTTCTTATTTTCCTCCTTTCCCCTAACGAAATGGATCGATCACAAGAGACTGTGTTTCCGGTTCTATTAGTAATTCTGGTTTTGATAAGGACAGTTTGTTTTTGTGAGGGTCCCAGAGAGGTCGAACAGGGATCTGGAATGGGTTCTGATGGCAAGTACGAATTTGTAGGATCACAGGAGCAGCACATCACTTCAGTAAAGGCTGGCATCCGTAAGCGCTCTGGTAGTCAGGGAGCTCGGAGGCACTGTGAGGGGTTATTGTCTGATGAATATTGTATTTGTAGGGATTGTGAGAATATAGTTGAGGATGGGTGCATCCAGAGATGTCAGTCCAACCTTAATATCGACATGGACCGTCATCCGTTGAGTGATTACCACTCACTAGTGGGTAAGGTCTTAAACCAGACAGAATGCTGGGTGTGCTCACAGGTACCTCAAGGTCAGAGCAAGTCAGGATTAGTACCGTACCCTTTAGCAATAGATGAGGTACTCGAATTACGGGGTGGGAGACCGGTGGACAAGAAATTCAATATTTCTAGGCCCCCTAGTTTGAAGCTCCACCAGTATCATGTAGACAGATCCTTATTATGTTTTAATATTTCCAATTACCGAAAACCGGGAAATTGGGAAGTGACGTGGAATAACCAGACAATGACCTTTTCACACAGAGCTGATAGGATACCCATAGACTCTGAACTTGTACGCCAAATAGCCAACAGTGGGAGGTATTTCCGGTATAGGTATACTCGTGGAAGCAAGACCCTGTGGGTTGGAAAAGTATCGCCAGGGTACTGTGCTCATATCATCCAACCCGATACTTGTACTGAGCAGATGGGAGAACTAGGGATAGGTTTCTTTACTTGGAAAGTTTGTAATATGGTGATGTCATATTTTGTCCCCTATGTTCTCCCAGATGATGCCTATTTCATATGTGGGAGGAAGGCGTACAAGTGCCTTGCCACGAGCTCAGAGGGATTGTGTTATATTGGGAGAGTACTGCCAGAGGTCATGACCATAACCCATGATAAGATGAAAGACGTTCACCGCAGTGCTCAGGCTCCTTATACTCATACTCACTATGAACACATCATCAAGAGGCACCTCATATATAGAACAGAGCACGCAGCCTCTGATTTGGTCCACGAATCCATGGGATTCAATTCCTTCTCGCATTAGACATCACCCGTACTGCCAGAGGAATTATAAATTATAGGTATATCCATGCGCTAGCGAACTTGATAGATAATATCACTGAGATGTATGACGACACCTTCAGGTATATGGGAAGGGAGTTACAAGCTTACAAGAAGGAACTGATTCAGCACAGGATGGTCCTAAATTATATCACAGCCATGACAGGTGGGTACTGTGTTACTCTGGCAACTCAATATGGGGTGAAGTGCTGTACGTATATTACGAACAGTACTGACGACCCAACGGAGATTATCGATCAAAAGATGGACGATATCTTGCAGTTGAAGTGGGAGTTCAGGAGGAAACACAACCTTACCTTGGCGGCTGTGAGTAATGAACTGACCGGCTGGGTCTCATGGTTGAACCCACGAAATTGGTTCTCAGGTTTAGGAGAGTGGGCTCAAAATGTTATTATGAGTGTAGGGAAGTTTCTCCTTTGTATCCTGGGAGTCGTCATAACTATTGGTCTGATATTTAGGTGTGTTCGAATTCTGACGCGGCGCAAGCACAGCACAAATTTGATGAGTCTAAGGAGTGAGGGCGCTGTTATAGCAGCAGATTTAATTTATGACCCATCCTTAGAGACAGTGTTATGATAAGGATTGCAAATAAATTTCATGGCCTGTTTCTTTCACCCGTTTTTCTTTTGTTACCCCCTCTGCCCAGATACATCCATCCGGAAAAGACATCTGCCCTACCCAAAATGTTTTTGTGAATGTATTTTAGATATGTGTCTTATCTTCATCTCTGCAACCTCCAGTTAATGGCACACATAGTCAACAGGTGATATCCACATACTAGCACTCACATATGTTCCCCCTCCATGTATCATCAAATAAATGTGCACCCCATTTGTTGGAACAAGAAGCCGAAAAGAGCTCGGTAGTGTTTGTTGGCCCATTTACAGACCCTTAGTACGGGATGAGAAGGATTCAATGTATACTTCGCAATACCTCGAAGCTTATTTAGAACATATACGGCACGATGATACATGCCCCGCAGACATGGATTCATACATACATACTTTTTACTATCCCACTAGGTCATACATTTCCCACCTACAACTCTCTTCGATCATCAAAGCTTCTGTAGATATTGTATAGATATTTTTCTGTTTAGTGAGTAGATAGTGGCAGTTATTGGTGACTGCCAAAGGGTGGACTGTCAAAGTCGAAAAATATTACAACACACACACCAAGTACAAACCACACACAGATGGCCTCCGTGCACGTACTTGCTCTGCTGTGCATGCACATATCCGCAATTTGCGTATGGTCGCTCCCGCGGTCATGCGCATTAGCGCGTGGTATGGGTATTTACGGTAGAGTTTGTGAATGCATGGAAAGCTATCAAAACACATTACATATTTAATCCAAATAGTGCACAATGTACACATAGTATCCCTGCACCACATCAGAAAGTAACAACAGTTTGAATGGTTTCAGAACAAAGGGATTCACCTTTACAGAATAGGAGGGGACAGAACAAGGTCATAAGGTGGTGTTTGGTATCCAGCTGAAGGGTATTTTAAGGGTAACATTCCGGTGTTGGTTTGAGAAAGATCGCATGTTCCTGCGGATAGTTATGTGCAGGAGCAGAATATAGATATAAACTGTATTTACTGTACATTATGTATGCGGTGTGAATCCAGAGGAGACCACCCACAAGAGCAGTTGGGAAAGACATCGCCTACCTATTCAAACCGACCTATGACCTATCCTGTACTGTAAATGTGCATTCCTGTGTCCAATGGACAAAGAGATTACAGTATCCATTGTATTGCTTTTGGAAGAATTGTATAAAGAGAGCCTGTTGCAGGCCTAGTCAGACACAAGACTCACAAAGTTATCTATCAGATGACCGAGGACCGGCCGGGTTGCGCAAGCTTGTCCACTCACGTATGTACCATTGAATGTAGCCATTTACTCTGTTATATTGTATTGTATTATTTGTATTGTAACCCCCTTTCAGCAATAATCCACTGTGGTGTCGGAACCCAGCGGTAAAATCACAATTGGTGTTGTGTCTTCATTGCCCTGCTAAGGTTTAAAGCGTATTTTCAGTGCATTGCATAACTGTTCAGTGTTTGTGGTGTATCTCTGGGTGTGTACGCGCTGTGACTACTTTGTACCGTCAGCGCGGCGTTTGTACGCGAAGTCCGTACGCAGTACGGGACTTTGTACGCTAAAAGCGTACAATGTGCGCAGAGTGTGTGTTAAGTACAGCGGCCGCAGCGGCTCCATGGTAAAGTGTATTTAAGGTGTGTTTAAGGTATAGCTTTCTTTCCTAAGGATATTTCGACATTATCATACTGTAGTCAAAATCGCACGGAAAGATAGTGCATATCGCAAGGTGAAAGCCACCTTGCGATTCTGATTCGATCGCAATGTGCGATCCCGCGGGGTCGGTATTGCAAGCCTAGATAGACTGTGCAGGCAAGTCAATTTTGACTATCTAGTATAAAAGTTTAGTCAAAATTGGAACTTAGTCAAAATCGCACATAGCCAATATCGCAAGCACAGTCTATCTAGTCTTGCAATACCGACCATAGTCCATATTGCACAGTGAGAATTGAAAAAGTTGAAATCTCACCGTGTGTACACACCTTTACACAGGGCCAGATTAACATGGGGGCAGATGGAGCTACAGCTTCAGGCCCCAGATAAAAATAGGCCCCTCACCATGACAGTGTCACACAGTGAGGGCTTACCGCCATGGGTCCCGGGGTCCGTCCTCTGCCGTCGCGGCTGTCTGCGGTGCTCTGTGGCCACACGGGGACGCGGCTGGGTTGGCGGCAGGAGTGACAGCTTCCTGAGGCTGGATGGAGGACCTAGTGGCCTGCTGCTTCCCGGCGTGTCCGCAGTGCTGGGAGCTGCTATGTTGGAGACCAAGGGCAGCACCAATGAGCGTGATGGGTGAGTGTCAGCCAATCCCGTTTTCCTGCTGCCTATAAATAGGCTGGTATTATTGCATTCTGTGCCAGTGCTTTGTTGTGGTTACTCTGTGCCTTAGCTCTGTGCTCCCGCAGTTTGTTCTGTGCGTCTCTTGTTAATTGGTCCCGTCAGGCTCTCTGAGTTGTCAGCCGACTCTCGCTGGACAACGCTCGCCAGCTCTCCAGTGCATGGTCATGGTCAACCGCTCTCCCACCGGTGCCTTCGGATTCTGCAGGAGTCTTGCGGTGGTTCGCCAGCTTCAGTCTGTGCTCTTTATCCACGTCTTTGCATCATCTTGCAGTCAGTCTTCACAGTTCTTCATTCACATCTTCACATAATCCAGAAACCAGTCTTCACAGTTCTTCATTCACATCATCCAGCATCCAGTCTTCACAGTTCTTCATTCACGTCTTCGCATCATCCAGCATCCAGACTTCTCAGTTCTTCATTCACGGCTTACATCATCCAGCAACCAGTCTTCACAGTTCTTCATTCACGTCTTAACATCATCCAGAAACCAGTCTTCACAGTTCTTCATTCACATCTTTGCAGCATCCTGCAACCAGTCTTCACAGTTCTTCATTCACGTCCTCGCATCATCCAGCAACCAGTCTTCACAGTTCCACATTCACGTATTTACATCATCCGGCTAACAGTCTTCACAGTTCTTCAGCCTCGCCTTCGCATCACTCAACAACTCAACTTCACAGTTCTTCAGTCACGTCTTTGTATAATCTAAAGCATATTCTTCACAGTTCTTCAGTCTCGGCCTCGTATCATTCAGTGACTTCATTCTCTGCAGTTTCCTAATCCAGATCTAATTAGTCTTCCTACAGTCTCATTCTGAGCTGTTATCCTTAATAAATATATGAAAAGGAATTATCTTCGTCCTCCTTGTTTCCAGCACTCAGGGGCATCCGCTCCTTCGGTTGGTCAGAGTCCGACTGATCCACAGAAACAGCCTGTTCTGACAGACAGCATGATGATTAACTGCCCAGCTGGTCACAATGTTGCCATAAATGATAAGAATTAAAATTACATTTTTAATTTCCTCACAAAGTGATGCTGTTTTTCTGCTTTTACATATTTTGGGAGACATTAGGATTTATAGTCTAGGGAGTGTACATGCCCATACACTGGCCACATCCACACAACACTAGCCACACCGCCTCAACTTCTTATAATAGGCCCTTGATCATGTTCAGCCCCAGGTCCACATGGACCTTAATCCTTCCCTGCATTTACATGCCCATGACACATCCACAGAATGCTCATTCTATGTGTAAACACAACCATGCTGATTTGGCTATATAGCCAAAAGCTGAGATACGGCTTTTACGAACACAACTCTGAATTCATCATAGTTGCTAAAATATGCAAATAAGGGTTCTGACACATATGCATATGCAGTTGCTATACAGTGGAGTCATGTGCAACTCTGAATCAGCCACGTTAAAAGCAACTCCCAGTAATGTAAAAGCTTCCTCAGCATACCGTAGCCTAGAAGACCAATTGATGTTTACAGCAGGACCTGAGAAGGAAAACATGTATTTGGCAAGAGGCCATTATGTACAATTAACTGGTACCAGGTTTGGGTAAGCATATTAGACTGATCACCAGATATGACTCTTTATATCATGCCTGGCACACGATAAGACTCTGCATATAAGACTTGGCTTCAAACATTAGACAGGTCTACCACCAATGGTGCCATAAGTGGTTTATATTGATGGCAAGAATCTATTAGTGTGAAACCATCGATGGTAATCAGTGCAGCCCCTGTAACACAGTTGGAAACTGGAATTGATGTGCTAATCTGTGAAGGAGCGTGGCTTCACATAGAGCATTGGAAGTCAGAATTAAGCTCCATACTCCCAATGCCTGGGTTTAAAAAAAATACAGCTGTGTCTTCTGTCATTCTGTCATGAGCCACTGCTGTGGCTCATTCCTGTTTGCATTTTGTTTTTGTGTTCTATGTTATATTTCTGTTTGCATGCCAGGTTTTCTCATGTACTTGTTTAGAGTACTGTTGCGGGCCGCCTTTGGTGAGTCTGTGTAACTGCAGCCTGTCTTCTGTATGTGGTGAGTCTGTGTAACTGCAGCCTGTCTCCTGTATGTGTGGCTTGTGCTGTCTCACCTGTCAGTTATTTAGGCCATTACCTTGTGTCTGGCTTCCAGCCATCTTGATTGGGGTGTTCTTCCTTTATTACCCAGCCGCCTTTCACCTGACACCAGTGATAGATACATGTTCCTGTCTGTACCTGTGTCCAGGCCCTGTTCTTTGATGGAATCTTGAACCTGTCAGCTTGAGACAGATCCTGTCTATCTGTGTTGTACCCGTGATCAGGAGACCCTGCTTGATTGATAACCTGACTAGTTCCAGCCAGCCTTGTATTCAGGTTTTTGCTAAGCAGTTCCACATGGACAATATCTTGCTTATGTCTCTGTATTATTACATCTTAGAGCATTCAGTGAGAACCTGTCAGCTTGTATTAGATCCTGTCTGCCTGTGTTGAATCCTTGACTCGGAGACCTTGCCAGTTTGATTACCTGACCAAAACCAGCTAGCCTTGTGCTCTGGATTTTGTGGAGTTCTCACAAAAACACTGCTTGCCTGTATTTCTGTATTACAACATTTTCTAGCATTGTTGCTTTCACAGTTTATTAAGTCATTTATAACATCTTCATGCATTGTTGCATTCACAATCACTCATATATTCAGTGTCTTAGCTTTCAATAGTCTGTGCCTTGGTTCCTATGTTGGGATTTCGGCGACCTCGCCACATATAATCTGTTCATTGTCCTGTCTGTATTCTCTCCCATTGGTAGTCTCGTTAGTCTTAGCTAGTTTTCCCCTTATTCTCCCTCAGTCTCTATTGGTGCCTTGTTACCTCGTAAGACCTGGGGGCATCGGAGTCTGGGCGGACCTAATTCGCCCATTTAAATGCAGCTGCTAAAGGAGAAGACTAGCTCTGCAGGCTCCAACCGACTACTGGGAGAAATAACAGAGTTAAGGGTAGAGTTGGTGTTGCAGCCATTTCCCTTTCCCAGCTGCAGCTCACACGTCAGGACCAGAATCTCCCCAATTGCCAACTGTACTCCCGAGTTCCAGGCACTCAGTTCGTAACACATCCATGGCAAAGAACCATCGTATCTCCTCATTCAATGGCAAAACCATCTGCCATCCCTAGAGTAGAACCATGAACCCATTGCCGGGCCTTGTGTAAAACTTTATGAAGCCAAAAATGTATGGGGCCTGGTGATGCCTTGGGTGGTGATGTTGGTTTACTCTCTGTAAAATATCCATTTACATTGGAAGTACATGGGAGATGGGTTCCAACAACAACTGCTGCCTGTTTGGATAATACACCTTTTCCACCAAAATCCCGGGTCTATTCCGGGATTTTTTTACCCGGGATTTTGCTGGGCAATACCCAGCTTAAACCCTGTTTCCACTGCACCATTGTCCCGGGTAAGCCCAGCAAAGCCTGTGGATGTCATTAAAAATGGCTTTTCTTCAGGCTCACAAATATGAGGTCAGAGAAAAGTGACCAGGGCCCAGCTCTCCCTCCAGACCCAATCTGTGCTCAGCGACCAGTGCCTAGCTCTCCTTCCAGGTCTGCTCTGTGCCCAGTCTGTGTGTGCCCAGTTCTCCTTCCAGGCCCACTCTCTGCCCACTCTGTGTGCACCCAGCTCTCCTTCCAGGCTCGCTCTCGGCCCAGCTTGTCTGTGTGCACCCATAAACAGCCTCTCCCAGCACGTGGATGCGTCTTCTCTGATCTCTGGGTGATTACATCAGCAGCCAGCTCCCTGGAGGGACCAATTAGCGGCTTTTGCAATTATCCTAGTCGGAAACCCAGGTAAGAGCTGTTTCCAATGCAGTGCTTCAGGGTTTTACCCGCTAAAAACACCTGGGAAAAATTCCTGGGTCAGTAGACCCGGGATTTTTTCCTTCAAGCCGTTTCCATTGAGCCAGGTCCCAGGTAGACACGGCAATTACCTAGGTTTCTTAGGCATTGAAAAAGGTGATTTGGCAGGCAGTAGCTGGAGATAGAAGTTGAAGGATGGACTGGTAATTCCTTTGCCAGTTTTTCCAGATCCGGGATGCAGTTAATATACTGGCCGTCGGGATCCCGGTGTTCAGGAGACCGATGCCAGAACCCGACAGCCGGTGAAATGCCGTCAGCTGGTCTCCCGACAAATGCGTGATATTTATGCACATTAACTAAAATGTATGTTTTAGGGGGCGTGGCCACAGTGGCAAGTGAGTAGGCAGCAGATCCCTGTAGCTCCCCGGGCTATAAATCCTGACACCCATCCTGAGCCCTTCCAGAGGCACACCTGGACAGCACATCCTCCCCTATCCCTCTGGGCAGCGGCAGGTGTCTCTTTCAGCCCTCCCGGCCTTCTCCCTGTCTGCAGCGGCCGGCGCCCGGTACTCCGGCCTAGGCCTTCTCTGGATCCCCAGGCTAAATTTACAACTTCCGGACGCGCGGCCCCCAGGTGTCCGCGTCCGCCATCCCGCGATGGTGTCCGACGCTACTAGGTGCCTGGGGTGTGGATAATCCCCCTGAAGCCCTTTCGGTGTCCCCACCTTGCCGCTCAGCAAGCCCGGCATCTGGGACCTACATTCTAGTACAGGGGGAATGGGAGTTGTGGGTCCTGCGGCCATCTTGGAAGCAGCTCCCTCTGTCAGTGTTACACAGATCTACAAGCCTGTGGAGACTGCTTAGCTGGGTGAGCTATTCATGTGCACAGTGTTTCTATATCCTGCAACTGATTCAGACTGCCCTTTTTTTACACTGAATATCTGGGACTATATTGTCACCTGCACCTGTCTGTACTTTTATTCTGTGACCCAGCTTGGACTCCCCTCCATGTCTGACTGCCAGTTCATAGTTGGTCACCATGGTGAAGGACAGCCAGCGCGCGGCTGCGGCTAAACTGAAGAAGTATGCTAGACATTCTGTCAGCCAGCTGTCGCAGCCATCTCCTAAATCTTCCCCTTCTGCTCAACATGACCCCCCCTTCCGGGGCTGCCTGCGGTTCCTCTACGTCACCTTGTACTCCCTCCATTCAACATGTATTGAAAGCTATAGCGGACAGTGAAAAACTTTTATCCGACAAAATGGAGAAAGTGCAATGTGATCTGTTTGCGACAGGATGTTCAGCGCATCCGCAAGAGAGTGGGTGAGGCTGAAACATGGGTATCCAACCTAGAGGACCTCTATGGCCCTTTAAAGCAATCTGTTTCAACAGTGTCCCAACAGGTCTCATCACTGCAAACCAAGATCTTAGACATGGAGGGACGCCTACACAGAAACAACGTATGGTTTGTAGATAGAGAAGAGGGGTCTCATCCTGAGGATTTTCTGGAATCTTGGCTTAAAGAATTGTATGGAGCAGACTCCTTTACCTCACAGTTCGTGGTGGAACGAGCCCTCAGAATACCCTCCTGGCCTCTACCCCAGGGTGCCCCTCCACAAACTTTTATTGCAAAATTCTTGCATTATAAAAACCGAGACTCTGTCCTTCGCCTGGATGGCATGAAGGGCCCACTCCTCAGGAATGGTGTCAGGGTGTCTGCATTCCTGGACTTCGCTGCGGATGTTCAAAAAGACCGGGCCCAATTCATGCCTATCAAGTGTCGTCCACGGGACCTGAATCTCTCCTATTCTATGTTATTTCTGTCCAGGCTTTGTGTGGTGGCGGAGGGGGAAACTAAATTCTTCAATACCCCTGTAGAGGTGGCTGCCTGGCTGGACAGATATGCACTGGGTGCCCATCAGCTGGCTCCAGATTGACCTCCTGCATTGATATTTCCTAACTTCTATGCCTTGGTTATGCAAGTATAAGTCCGGGGAGCCTCCTTGCTTTGGTGATTCTGGGCTTCATCGACTAACGTTACTTACGGGTTTCTCTTAGGAAGTTAGATCTTAAGGGAGGGATACAAGTATGCCACAGTTTGGGGAGGTATATGGGGTGGGGGGTTGTTGGTTGGGTACTGTTTGTTTTTATATGTCTTTTTTTCTTTCTTTAGTTTATTGTTTTTCACACCTCTGTATTGTACTCTGTGATGTGAAGGTATATTGTATTGGTTGGCACGGCCCACGACTAGGTAGGGGTAACGGACGGCATGGTTTTAGGGATATTAGACCCTATCATTATTTTGGGCCATTATCTGCAGGGCCTTCTGCAAGGGATGCTGAACCATTATAACCCTTGATAAGACATCTGTATATCTGGTTGCTTTTGCTAATGGGTCTGCCTAAACATCTTGCATGGTATTTATCTGTTGTGAACCAGATGATTTCACAGGTGCAATGCCTGACCTGAAATTTCTTGCCTGGAATGTCCGAGGTATTAACAATAAAATAAAGCATTCCCTCGTACTTAAAATGATTAGGAAATACGACCCAGACATTGTTTGTTTGAGCGAGACCCATCTAGAGGGAAATAGATTGATGGCGCTCTGCAGACCCTGGGTGGGTTGGGCTTATCATTCCTCACACTCCTCCTTCTCTCGAGGTGTGTCGAGTATGATATGGCAGGTTTGTGTTTATGGAATGTAAATTGCGTTCCCAGTCCTTTTTTCTTTTGTCTGTCTATGTTCCTCCTCCGTTCTCCTATTAAGTTTTGCAAAAGGCCGCCTAGATCATTGCCTCTTCCCCTCACACTCCTGTTATCTGTTTAGGGGACTTCGATAATGTCATTGATGTTTCCCTGGATAGGTGGAGGTCTCCTCATGCCCCCGAGGTGGGTGGTGGCCCATCTAAATTTGCCGATTTTGTGAATAGCCTGCAGTGGTTAGATGCCTGGAGAGCTCATTATCCAACCCTTCAACAGTTTCCCCTGTCAATGTCTGTCGCTATTATTATAGTCCTGCCGAAGCCCGGCAAGGATCCAAGGCTTTTAGAGTCTTATGGGCCAATCTCTCTCATTCCCACTGATGCTAAGATCCTGGCAAAAATCTTGGCGACTTAACATGGTTATTTCTTCCATAATTCACCAGGATCAATCCGGTTTTATGCCTGGAATGTCCACCTCTATTAACCTGCGCACACTGTATACCATTCTGCAAGCTCCACATGACATTCCCTCAGACTCGGTTGTAGTCTGTCTGGACGCGGCCCAGGCATTTGACAGTGCTTAATAGTCTTACCTGTGGGAAGTCATGAACTGTATGGGCTTTGGCCCTAACTACAGTATATACCATTGACCAAACTACTTTCCCAAAATCCAAGTGCCAGGATCTCAGTAAATGGATATATACAGTATCCTCCTCTTTCACTTTGTCCCGGGGCACCAGACAGGGATGCCCCCTTTCCCCCACATTATTTGCTATAGCCATTGAGCCTTTGGCTTGTTTGATAAGATCACACTCGGACATTGTAGGAATTGCAACAGGCCCCCGAATAGACAAAATTGCCCTTTACGCAGATGACCTGCTGTTGTTTCTGCATGACTATGCCACATCTATGCCTATTCTATTACAGGTCATTGAAGATTGTGGCAGCTTCTCTGGACTCCATATAAACTGGAGCAAGTCATTTATTATGCCTGTCACTGGCCCCTCTCCTACGGTTCCAAAAATGTATCTGCCGCTCTGCTGGACAGAAAAATATAAATACCTCGGTATCCAAATTACGAATAACCCTTCTGACTTTATACCTCTGACCCTTGACCCGCTCATGCAACAGATTACACGCAAAATCAAATACCTGGTGTAAACTCCCGTTAACAGTGACTGGCAGGGTAAGCCTCATTAAACTTATATTGTTACCTAAAATCTTGTATATTATCTTGCAATCTCCCGTTTATCTTTTCCCAACATTTGTTAGGAAATTGAATAGTATATTATTGTCTTTGATTTGGGCCAACAAGAGACCTAGAATACAGTTGCATACCCTCATCAAACAAAAAGCAAATGGTGGATTAGCTTTACCCAATTTTCAATTGTATTACTATGCTGCCCAGTTGTCACATATTAGTACCTGGATACAGTGTGGGGATGTTGGCTCTCTACAATGGATGTTTCTCCAATGTTACTATCCAGGCCTTTCACCTACACAGGTCCTGCTGAGCGGGAATATATCTTGGTTCTCCCCTCCCATTGTCTTTCAGCCTATGAAAATTTGGCTTACCCTAAGGGTTCTTCTCAAGTTTGATATCCTGGACCTGGATACTCAACTCTGGAACTCTGCTTGGCTCCTTGAATTACAAACTCTAGAGGGAAGAGAGGTTTGGGCTTCTCAATCAGTAGTCACCATATCCCAATTGTACAGTGATGGCATTTTAAAATCTTTCCTGCAATTGAAGGACGGATTTCATTTACCCAATTCAAACTTCTATAGATACCTACAACTTCGACATGCCTTGCGGTCTCAGTTCAAGAATTCACCACCTGTAATCCTCCCATTTCCCATTAAGACCTTTGTAAGCACACTGGGTTGAGTCAAGGGGGGAAATTTACTAAGCTCCCGATTTTGACCGAGATGGTGTTTTTTCTTCAAAGTGTCATCTCGGGAATTTACTAAACTCAAATCACGGCAGTGATGAGGGCATTCGTATATTTTTGGAAGTCCAAGAAAAAAAATACGCATGAATACACCTTCGGTCAAACGCGGCTGTTTAGGTATGGAACACGGTCATTTACTAAACATTCGTATTTGAAATCTCTACCGTGAAAATGCATGTGCGTCCGTGAAAAAATACTAATCGTACAAAAAGCCTAAAAAAAAAACAGACCTGCTTTTGAGAAGCGTGTTTACATGTGTTGCCAATTCTACATTAGTCACACCTGATTTTTTGGTCCTTTAAAAGGGGCCCCAACACATTTTTCACCACTCTCAATCTGAAATGGCTGCTACTGTGTGTAGTACTGCTATCTTGTTTGCTGGGGGATACCTGACACTGCTCCATGAGGCTACAATAAACCCAGGCCTGGAAAAACTACAGGGTAAGCAGGTTGTACATGTTCCGCGTAGGCTGGCCATGGCTTGTTTTTGTAGTGTGCGTTTAAACGATAACACATTTGCTGATGACCATGTTATACAGATGCTCCGACTAAATGTAAATAACATTTTCCGTCTGTATGACCTTGTCAAACTGAACCTAGACCCTGAGACAGCACGCTCTCGCTCTGTCTCAGGCCTGCTCAAACTCCTGGCTGTGTTGCACTTTATGGCTAATGGCATCTTCCAGCCTGTGACTGGCAATGTAATTAGTATCTCACAGGCCACCTTTTATAAATATTTAATTCAGGTGAGTTAAAACATACATACACGTCTATGTCTAAGTCGTGCTTCTGTAATGTAATAGAACACAGTATTGTATTGATTACAGGTCATGACACTCACCTTTAATTTTGGATTGTCCACTCAGGTTTTGGATGTCTGGATGCCTACATACATGCCTCTCTCTGCTTCCCTACCCAGGAGTCGCAGTGGCATGCAGTCAGGTTAGCTTTATCTGATCTTGCGGCCATGGCCAATGTTCTGGGTGCCAGAGATAAGCCACACGTTGAGCTGAGGACACCTAGGGGCAGGCAATATATTTCTAACAATACACATCTGGTCCTAGACACTAATGTACAGGTTGTTTCTGTAGCAAATTAAACAAGACACATATTCCGTGTGAGCAATTTATTTCCTACAACAAAGGCATTTTTGCCACAACAACTCAACATAATATTATAATAGTCCAAAAATTAGCTGCAGGACACATTATTTTTTTCTTTGTTGTGTGCTGGGTGCCGAGGATTGTGCTGGCTCGTTGCTCCTGGTTCTACTGGAGCGTCTAACTGGGGATTGAACTGGGGTCTGGTTTGGTGTAGTTGTCCCCGAGCTAGAGCTGACTTGGTGTGATGCCAAAACATTAAGGCTTTGGCTGAGTATATTGAGGCTGGCAGTGAGTTGCGTATTAGCTGCAGTGTGGCTTGCTATTATTCGGGACATGTTTTCATTGATAAGTTGGTTGTGTTGGATGACCTGAATTAGGGATTGTTGTTGGCGCTGTTGCTCATCCATGATGCGTACGAGATTTGCTTGCATTTGGCAGTTGTCTGCCCTAATCTGTTCCATGGTATTGGCTATTCTTCCCACTTGAACGATAAGTCTGCCAGAGTTTCGAGCCAATCTAGGCAGATGATGGGGCAGACTTGCCAGGTATTGGCTTTGTTGGGTAAGGCACGCATAGTTCAGTTCCAGTTGTTTGGCCCATCCGCTCCAAAACTCAGTCTCCATTTGTGTCTGGTCTGGTGTTGTGCTCAAGTGTGGCCTGTGTGATGTTTGGGGTATGTCCTGCGGCGTGGTTGTCTGGGTATCATCTATGGGTTGCAGGTGAAGAGTGTATGTATCCTGCTGGTCACTTTCCTGCTGGGCATCCTCGGCCATGATGGCTGGTTCTGTATGGGGTTGAAGACAGCCAGTATTTAGTAACTTTTTAGCATTGGTCTTACTCTAGCTTTACGTCAACATGCATTTCTTCATAATATTCATGTTTTAATTGATCAATAGTTTGAGGCATAAACTTGACTATGTTGTTCATCTGTTTGTATAAATATGTTGCTTCTATCCTTCACTACTCAGTTGATGTTTTTTTAATAAATTGTTGGACTCTGAGCCACAATTAATGTGCAACCACGAAGAACTCGAACAAATACAAATTAATACATTTACATATTGGGAATGTACCTTCCTTTGGAACAACACACACAATACAATAAATGTGTTTACCAATACACTCATACATTGTTCAAGGCAGTCAGTGGTCTGGCAAAAACTTAAACAAATATAGTGTCCTAAAATGTACACATTAACAATGGTAGAAAAAGTATTACGGTGCACTATGTTTAGAAGTGGTGGTGTTGTTGGCCATGCAAAACAATTGGATGAGACTTAACATTTATGTTGTTTTTTTACACCAAAAATTCTGTGTCAACAATGTGTTGATATGGCCAACATCACATCTAACAATTATCCAACTAAAAATACCTTCACACCATCTGATTGTTGTTGTTGATTATTGCAAGGATGACTGGTCATTAGTTAAATTATATTTTATATGTACTAACAGTGGGGCAGATGTCTAAACATGGAGAAGGCATAAGGAAGTGAAAAAGCAGTAATATGTGCAAGGTGATAAAGGCACAAGGCAAACAGATCCAATATATACATTAACAGTTGTGTTTATTTTGTACTGCTGCCTTTATCACCTTGCACATATCAGTTTTTTTACAAAACCTTATGCCTTCTCCAGGTTAATAAATCGACAACACTGTTTGTTTACTTATTTACACTTAATTGTTATGTTTACTCACCAGACAACTGAGGGGATTGTGGATCCTCACTTTGGGGGCTGGCCAATAGAACTAGTGGTGGCACGGCCGACACTGCGGAGATGCGGCGTTGGGGTGGTGATGCTGGTGCTGGAGCCTCAAGACGGCATCTCTTGGGTGGCCTCGTTGCCACACTAACCGAGCCCTGTGATAGGCGCCTTATTGTTGGTGCATTTGCCGAAGAAGAACCTGTGTGATAAGATAATCATTAACATTTTGTGTTTCTATGTGTTTGCAGAATATGTGTATACAGTTAAATCTTACCGGCATTGCCACCATCTGCATCTCTTGGCAGTGTTGGCTGTGGCCTGGCTGTGCTGCTTCTCTGGCGTACTGTAGAAATATGAAGAATGTCCTTATGAACATACTATTTTGGTGATATTTTTTCCCAAATTCCTTATTGTGATGTTAACATATGTGGTACCTGATGAGAATTAAACTAAACGATGCTTATGCTTTTATGCCTGACGTCATTGGGTTGGTATTCTTTAAATTTGCATAAATTATGTCAAAAATACAATACACAAAGGTGCATAATGCAAACAATATACTACTTAAAAACAAAACGTCGTAGCTTGACACAATCACAATATTGCATGCTAAGGTATCAATTTTGCACAATAATAATAAAACACTAGTCAAAAATATCTAGGAAAAATTTAACAACCAAATATGCATTCAAAAACACTTCAAGCACACAAAGGGCAACCCATAACAACACACAATAATCATAAATTATATGAAATGTATTTCCCAAAAACCTTTGTTTCAAAAATTAAACTTTAAAAGCATGAAAACACACCTACAAACATTTACTTTTGACTTACAACACCTGAGAAACTCCAAGGCAACCAGTAACATTTTTTTATTTAAAAAAAAAAAAAAAACATCAGGCCTGGCCAACCTGTGGCTCTCCAAATGTAGTGAAACTACACATCCCAGCATGCCCTGCCACAGTTTTAGCATTCCCCAATAGCAAAACTGTGGCAAGGCATGATGGGACTTGTAGTTTCACAACAGCTGGAGAGCCACAGGTTGGCCAGGCCTGCACTACATCACCAACACATTAGAAGAATTAACAAACTGACAACCACAATTAGTTAGAAGACATTTCAGACAACTAAGGACAAAGCACACATGCTTAAATTGTTTATAAGTAAACATAAATAACTCACCATCCTGCCTTGGCCGATCCGAATCCGGGACATGAGTGGCACCAACCACTTCTTGCGGAATGAGTGCACGCGCAGGCTCCTCCCAATCTCGGTAAGATGCACGGAAGGGGTGTCCACCCCCGGTTTGGCGGGCCGATTTAGCCTCCTTGGCCATCTTCGCCTTGACACGGCGCTTTATGTCGTAAAAACGCTTACGGCACGTGTCCTCGGTCCGCCTCACCACACCCTCACTATTCACATCCGCAATGACCTTCCCCCACAGAACACTCTTCCTGCGTGATGACACCTTTGCAGAATCATGGCCAAACAACTGCCGATGATGCCTCATCAGCTCCCGCACCAAAGCCATATTTTCAGCATAGCTAAATTTGACATTGCGGCCAGTCTTTGTAGTGGTGCGTGGCTGCGGAGCCACAACACCATCACTATCACTGGAGGCCGCAGCAGCAGCCACCCCCTCCTCCTCACTAACCTCCTCCACCTCACTAACCTCCTCCCTCTCACTCACCTCCTCCACCTCACTCACCTCCTCCCTCTCACTCACCTCCTCCACCTCACTCACCTCTGACTGGGACATAATCAGGACAAACAACAAATAACACTGAAAAAAAAAACAGTAAACACACTCCTCCACTACCACTACACACCACACACCAAACACACACACACACACACACACACACACACACACACACTCACTCACAAACAATGACAATAGACGTTAACTAAAAAACAATGACAAAAAAGTAAACAAACTTTTAAATAACTACACAACAAGTATGACAAGACTACTTACACACACAGTACAGCACTCAACAATTGCAAATAACCTCCTCAAATCCTCCACAAACTCCAAACAACTCTCCAACTCCTAACACACCTTTCTCTCACCTCTCCACTAGCTAAACCCACGAGGTGCTGACGGTTTGGGGCGTTTTTATAGTAATGTGCACAGACACTCCTCCATCACGAATCAAACCAATCACGGACGAGTGACAAAAACTAAACTTAGGAAAAAAACGCGCCCGTGAACGGACAAACACTGCCGTAACCAAAATGTGACGCAGTCGTAAAAAAACCTCATAACACAGCCGCAAAACAACTAAATCGGCCGCATTCTACCTTACAAAACTACGAATGACATCGACATCGGAAAACACGAAAAAAAAAAATACGACAGCTTAGTAAATTAGTCGTAATCAATTCAAAAAGTTGCACAATTACACATTCGATGTCATTCGTGATGAATCTCCCTCCAAATCGGTACAAGTACGAATTTTAGTAAATATACCCCTGGGCGATTTCCTTCACCTACTCATACCTTTTTATTAAATTTCATACAGACCTTCTCTCTCGTCTCCATGAGAAATGGGAGAGTGATTTAGGCCCCATAGATGAAGAAGACTGAGAACTTGCCCTGGAGTATCCGAGTATGGTCACCAAGTCTCCTAGATTTCAACAGATACAGCTTTTTATTCTACATAGAACGTATATAACACCAGCCAGGTTGGCTAGGTTTGGGGCTGGCCACTTGGATGTTTGCTCTAAATGCGGGGCTGCTGGGGTTTCCTTTTGGCATCTTGTGTGGGACTGTCCATTGCTACAGGTGTTTTGGTCTGAGATCAAGTCAATTCTGGAGAGGACGGGGATATCCAGAGGCGTGCTTACCCCAAGATTTTGTCTCTTGGGTATGGGGGGCCCTACCTCCCTGTCCAAATGGGAGAACATATATGCTTGCAATATATGCGCCTTGGCTAAGGTGTGTCTTGCGAGATTGTGGATGGCTTCTACCTGTCCTTCATTATCTGCTTTTAAGGCCTTGGTGAATGACACTCTTTTTAAAGACCGATACATATATATGAAAATTAATGCTATTTCTAAATTCGAGAAAATATGGTCCCCTTGGCTCGAATCTACATATTCCTCTCCCGACCTTACACTATAGAGGCCAATGACCTCATGTGATGATCTGTGCCCTGGGATGATGCCGTGCTCTATGTACCCTTTATATGCAATGCTTCTTCACGTTTTCTCTTCCCTTCTCTTTCTTAATGTTTGAGGTTTTTTGTTCTTTTATTTTGTATTGGGTTTTATTTAGGTTTATTAGTTAATTTGCAAGTGCAAAATAAATGGGGACTTTTTTTTAAATGATGACTACTGTAATGCGTACAGATCTCGCTTTCCACTGTATGTATTTACCTCCCGACACGAGCAACTATACATATGATGCATATTGTTTTTTTTCTTTTGATATGGGATGAATTCCCAGGCACATTGCTTCGTATTTACTATTTTATACTTTATCTAGTGCTATATGTTCACTATGCTGTGTATATGTCCCGTAATGTTGTAATGCTCTTGTGTGCTACATTTGTTGTCATGTGACACTTGCGAAATGACAATCTTTTTTTAATAAAAATTACTCTATTTAAAAAAAGTGTATGTTTTAGGCAAAGTTATTTATGAAACAAAAATGCACCTAGATGACAAGATAGTAATGTTAGATACAGATCATTGACTTTACATCAATGGTTCCTAATATGGCCATTCAAAAACAGCTGCTTGCCTAATTCGGAGCAGGAGCTGTGGTTACTGCCCCTCCTCATGTACATACATGACTCATAACTAAAAGTCTCATGCATTTAGCTTTGGTATGAAACCTAAATATGGTCTGAGATTATCAGGGGTAAAACAAATTGACAGATGGGCTATGAATTAGGCAATCAAACAGATGTATACAGGTGCAGCACAGGGACTGTTGGAGGCTTGGAAACTGGTGAGTCTGGGGAAATCATAATATAAACACTACATTGCTTAAAATATGTAGTATATATATATATATATATATATATGTATGTATGTATAAAATATATATATTCTTTTGGGTGAGGGGTATATTTCTTAACCTTTTGCTTTATAAAAATTTTAATAAGATTATTTAAAACAGTTGTTTCTCATTTTACAGATTGTGCACTATTGATGAGCTTCTGTTGTGATTGAGTGAACACAATGTAAATTCTCTTTTAATCTTTTATTTATAAAGCACTAACATATTCTAGAGCTTCATACAAAACGGAGACAAAATGATCAGAATGTTAGGCGCACTATAACATTTACATATAATAAGGCACAGTGGTAAACCTATATTGTTTTAATATTCTATTGTGCAAGCATCCAAGGCAACTCAATAACAATATGTATAGTAAAACATTAATGCTTATGAGGGGATAATTAGTAGGATTTTGTATTGTAGCTTTAGTGATCCTTAAAATCAATATCTAGATTTTATAACTAACCATTCCTTTCTATGTGTTATATTATTTTAGAACTGATACTTAATCTTAATAAATGTATGAAGATTAGCATTTTAAAATGGAATGTGCAAGAAAAATGTTTCAACAATTTTTAGCCATTTAATACCAGTTTTCATGGTCAACTCTACCACCATCTAGAGGACATTTTACACATTGCAACATTGGGTTTAATTATGTTTTTCAATCTTGTGAGCATATAATAATAATAATAATAATAATAATAATAATAATAATAGAGAGCATACAATACAGCTATTTATATTAAAAGTAAGATATTAAATATTGTTTTAGCTATATTCCATATCATCTGCAATTGATTTAGTGACAGTCTAGTAGGCATACTGTATCAGTTTATTTATAATGACTGTTACTGGTGTTATACTATGATTATTGCATGCTTTATATGTGAATTATATGTTAAGTACCCTTACCTGCAAAGAGCTAAATGTGAAAAGAATGAACTAGTAGAATAATAATAATAATAATAATAATAAGAAGAAGAAGAAAAATGTATATTTTGTAAAATAATGACAGTTTCATATACTACATCTGCACATTAATTCAAATTATTACACTGTCAGCTTCAAAGAATTTAAATCCCTTCTTGTAAAAAGACGAACATCTATGGTATTTACATCAAAGGGCTGTATCCATGGTTGTCAGTGGTAGACTTCAGTGTATTAGTTGAGAACTGTTAGAATTGGGTCCCACCCATGAGATCACAAAGCATACTGTTGCAATCATTCTAAGATTTCTCTAACGTCCTAGTGGATGCTGGGGACTCCGTCAGGACCATGGGGATTAGCGGCTCCGCAGGAGACAGGGCACAAAAATAAAGCTTTAGGATCAGGTGGTGTGCACTGGCTCCTCCCCCTATGACCCTCCTCCAAGCCTCAGTTAGGTTTTTGTGCCCGTCCGAGCAGGGTGCAATCTAGGTGGCTCTCCTAAAGAGCTGCTTAGAAAAAGTTTTTAGGTTTTTTATTTTCAGTGAGTCCTGCTGGCAACAGGCTCACTGCAACGAGGGACTTAGGGGAGAAGAAGTGAACTCACCTGCGTGCAGGATGGATTGGCTTCTTAGGCTACTGGACACCATTAGCTCCAGAGGGATCGAACACAGGCCCAGCCATGGAGTCCGGTCCCGGAGCCGCGCCGCCGACCCCCTTACAGATGCCGAAAAGCGAAGAGGTCCAGAAACCGGCGGCAGAAGACTTTTCAGTCTTCATGAGGTAGCGCACAGCACTGCAGCTGTGCGCCATTGTTGTCACACACTTCACACCAGCGGTCACGGAGGGTGCAGGGCGCTGCAGGGGGCGCCCTGGGCAGCAAGGAGAATACCTTGTTCTGGCTAAAAAATAAATCACATATAGCCCTTGGGGCTATATGGATGTATTTAACCCCTGCCAGGTCTCACAAACTCCGGAGAAGAGCCCGCCGAAATAGGGGGCGGGGCCTATCTCCTCAGCACACAGCGCCATTTTCCTGCTCAGCTCCGCTGCGAGGAAGGCTCCCAGGACTCTCCCCTGCACTGCACTACAGAAACAGGGTAAAAAAGAGAGGGGGGGCACTTTTTTTGGCGTTTTTGATATATATTAAGCTGCTATAAGGGAGACAACACTTCTATAGGGTTGTTCCTATATATTTATAGCGCTTGGGTGTGTGCTGGCAAACTCTCCCTCTGTCTCCCCAAAGGGCTAGTGGGGTCCTGTCTTCGATAAGAGCATTCCCTGTGTGTCTGCTGTGTGTCGGTACGTGTGTGTCGACATGTATGAGGACGATGTTGGTGTGGAGGCGGAGCAATTGCCGGTAATGGTGATGTCACCCCCTAGGGAGTCGACACCGGAATGGATGGCTTTATTTATGGAATTACGTGATAATGTCAGCACATTACAAAAATCAGTTGACGACATGAGACGGCCGGCAAACCAGTTAGTACCTGTACAGGCGTCTCAGACACCGTCAGGGGCTGTAAAACGCCCTTTACCTCAGTCGGTCGACACAGACCCAGACACGGACACCGAATCTAGTGTCGACGGTGAAGAAACAAACGTATTTTCCAGTAAGGCCACACGTTATATGATCACGGCAATGAAGGAGGCTTTACATATCTCTGATACTGCATGTACCACAAAAAGGGGTATTATGTGGGGTCTGAAAAAACTACCTGTAGTTTTTCCTGAATCAGACGAATTGAATGAAGTGTGTGATGAAGCGTGGGTTAACCCCGATAGAAAACTGCTAATTTCAAAGAAGTTATTGGCATTATATCCTTTCCCGCCAGAGGTTAGGGCGCGCTGGGAAACACCCCCTAGGGTGGATAAGGCGCTCACACGCTTATCAAAACAAGTGGCGTTACCGTCTCCTGAAACTGCCGCCCTCAAGGATCCAGCAGATAGGAGGCTGGAAACTACCCTGAAAAGTATATACACTCATACTGGTGTTATACTGCGACCAGCCATCGCCTCTGCATGGATGTGCAGTGCTGGGGTGGTTTGGTCGGATTCCCTGACTGAAAATATTGATACCCTGGATAGGGACAGTATTTTACTGACTATAGAGCATTTAAAGGATGCATTTCTATATATGCGAGATGCACAGAGGGATATTTGCACTCTGGCATCGAGAGTAAGTGCGATGTCCATATCTGCCAGAAGAAGTTTATGGACGCGACAATGGTCAGGTGATGCGGATTCCAAACGGCATATGGAAGTATTGCCGTATAAGGGGGAGGAATTATTTGGGGTCGGTCTATCGGATTTGGTGGCCACGGCAACAGCCGGGAAATCCACCTTTTTACCTCAGGTCCCCTCCCAACAGAAAAAGACACCGTCTTTTCAGCCGCAGTCCTTTCGTTCCTATAGGAACAAGCGGGCGAAAGGACAGTCATATTTGCCCCGAGGCAAAGGAAAGGGTAAGAGAGTGCACCAAGCAGCTTCTTCCCAGGAGCAGAAGCCCCCCCCGGCTTCTGCAAAGCCCTCAGCATGACGTTGGGGCTTTACAAGCGGACTCAGGGGCGGTGGGGGGTCGACTCAAGAATTTCAGCGCACAGTGGGCTCACTCACAGGTGGACCCCTGGATCCTGCAGATAATATCTCAGGGTTACAGGTTGGAATTCGAGAAGTCTCCCCCTTTGCCGGTTCCTAAAGTCTGCTCTGCCAACGTCTCCCTCAGACAGGGCGACGGTATTGGAAGCCATTCACAAGCTGTATTCTCAGCAGGTGATAGTCAAGGTACCCCTCCTACAACAGGGAAAGGGGTATTATTCCACACTATTTGTGGTACCGAAGCCGGACGGCTCGGTAAGACCTATTCTAAATCTGAAATCTTTGAACCTGTACATACAAAAATTCAAGTTCAAGATGGAGTCACTCAGAGCAGTGATAGCGAATCTGGAAGAAGGGGACTTTATGGTGTCCCTGGACATCAAGGATGCTTACCTGCATGTCCCAATTTGCCCTTCACATCAAGGGTACCTCAGGTTCGTGGTGCAAAACTGTCATTATCAGTTTCAGACGCTGCCGTTTGGATTGTCCACGGCACCTCGGGTCTTTACCAAGGTAATGGCCGAAATGATGTTTCTTCTACGAAGAAAAGGCGTATTAATTATCCCTTACTTGGACGATCTCCTGATAAGGGCAAGGTCCAGGGAACTGCTGGGGGACGTAGTAGCACTAACCCAAATAGTGCTGCAACAGCACGGGTGGATTCTGAATTTTCCAAAATCTCAATTGACCCCGACGACACGTCTGCTGTTCCTGGGAATGATTCTGGACACGGTTCAGAAAAAGGTGTTTCTTCCGGAGGAGAAAGCCAAGGAGTTATCCGAACTTGTCAGGAACCTCCTAAAACCAGGGAAAGTGTCTGTGCATCAATGCACAAGAGTCCTGGGAAAGATGGTGGCTTCTTACGAAGCGATTCCATTCGGCAGATTCCACGCACGAACTTTTCAGTGGGATCTGCTGGACAAATGGTCCGGATCGCATCTGCAGATGCATCAGCGGATAACCTTGTCGCCACGGACAAGGGTGTCTCTTCTGTGGTGGTTGCAGAGTGCTCATCTGTTAGAGGGCCGCAGATTCGGCATACAGGACTGGGTCCTGGTGACCACGGATGCCAGTCTGAGAGGCTGGGGAGTGGTCACACAGGGAAGAAACTTCCAGGGAGTATGGTCAAACCTGGAGATGTCTCTTCACATAAATATACTGGAGCTAAGAGCGATTTACAATGCTCTAAGCCTGGCAAAACCCCTGCTTCAGGGTCAGCCGGTGTTGATCCAGTCGGACAACATCACGGCAGTCGCCCACGTAAACAGACAGGGCGGCACAAGAAGCAGGAGAGCAATGGCAGAAGCTGCAAGGATTCTTCGCTGGGCGGAAGATCATGTGATAGCACTGTCAGCAGTGTTCATTCCGGGAGTGGACAACTGGGAAGCAGACTTCCTCAGCAGACACGATCTACACCCGGGAGAGTGGGGACTTCATCCAGAAGTCTTCCACATGATTGTGAACCGTTGGGAAAAACCAAAGGTGGACATGATGGCGTCTCGCCTCAACAAAAAACTGGACAGGTATTGCGCCAGGTCAAGAGACCCTCAGGCAATAGCTGTGGACGCTCTGGTAACGCCGTGGGTGTTCCAGTCAGTGTATGTGTTTCCTCCTCTGCCTCTCATACCAAAAGTACTGAGAATTATACGGCAAAGGGGAGTAAGAACGATACTCGTGGCTCCGGATTGGCCAAGAAGAACTTGGTACCCGGAACTTCAGGAGATGCTCACGGAAGATCCGTGGCCTCTACCTCTAAGACGGGACCTGCTTCAGCAGGGACCGTGTCTATTCCAAGACTTACCGCGGCTGCGTTTGACGGCATGGCGGTTGAACGCCAAATTCTAAGGGAAAAAGGCATTCCGGAAGAGGTCATTCCTACACTGGTAAAAGCCAGGAAGGAGGTGACTGCACAACATTATCACCGCATTTGGAGAAAATATGTTGCGTGGTGTGAGGCCAGGAAGGCCCCCACGCAGGAATTTCAATTGGGTCGATTCCTACATTTCCTGCAAACAGTATTGTCTATGGGCTTCAAGTTGGGGTCCATTAAGGTTCAAATTTCGGCCCTGTCGATTTTCTTCCAGAAAGAATTAGCTTCAGTTCCTGAAGTCCAGACTTTTGTAAAAGGAGTACTACATATACAGCCCCCGGTTGTGCCCCCAGTGGCTCCGTGGGACCTTAATGTAGTTTTGGATTTTCTCAAATCCCATTGGTTTGAGCCACTCAAATCGGCGGATTTGAAATATCTTACATGGAAAGTAACCATGCTACTGGCCCTGGCTTCAGCCAGGAGAGTGTCAGAATTGGCGGCTTTACCGTATAAAAGCCCATATCTGATTTTCCATTCGGACAGGGCAGAACTGCGGACGCGTCCTCATTTTCTGCCTAAGGTGGTGTCAGCATTTCACCTGAACCAGCCTATTGTGGTGCCTGCGGCTACTAGCGATTTGGAGGATTCCAAGTTGCTGGACGTTGTCAGGGCATTGAAAATATATATTTCAAGGACGGCTGGAGTCAGAAAATCTGACTCGCTGTTTATACTGTATGCACCCAACAAGCTGGGTGCTCCTGCTTCTAAGCAGACGATTGCTCGTTGGATTTGTAGCACAATTCAACTTGCGCATTCTGTGGCAGGCCTGCCACAGCCTAAATCTGTCAAGGCCCATTCCACAAGGAAGGTGGGCTCATCCTGGGCGGCTGCCCGAGGGGTCTCGGCATTACAACTCTGCCGAGCAGCTACGTGGTCGGGGGAGAACACGTTTGTAAAATTCTACAAATTTGATACCCTGGCTAAAGAGGACCTGAAGTTCTCTCATTCGGTGCTGCAGAGTCATCCGCACTCTCCCGCCCGTTTGGGAGCTTTGGTATAATCCCCATGGTCCTGACGGAGTCCCCAGCATCCACTAGGACGTTAGAGAAAATAAGATTTTACTTACCGATAAATCTATTTCTCGTAGTCCGTAGTGGATGCTGGGCGCCCATCCCAAGTGCGGATTGTCTGCAATACTTGTACATAGTTATTGTTACAAAGAAATCGGGTTGTTATTGTTGTGAGCCGTCTGTTCAGAGGCTCCTACGTTGTCATACTGTTAACTGGGTTCAGATCACAAGTTGTACGGTGTGATTGGTGTGGCTGGTATGAGTCTTACCCGGGATTCAAAATCCTTCCTTATTGTGTATGCTCGTCCGGGCACAGTATCCTAACTGAGGCTTGGAGGAGGGTCATAGGGGGAGGAGCCAGTGCACACCACCTGATCCTAAAGCTTTATTTTTGTGCCCTGTCTCCTGCGGAGCCGCTAATCCCCATGGTCCTGACGGAGTCCCCAGCATCCTCTACGGACTACGAGAAATAGATTTATCGGTAAGTAAAATCTTATTTTTTTCCTATTCCGGGATGACACTGGTGGGCACAGCAATTGGGAAAGCCCTTGGATCTTATAGGACTGAGATAGCTAATATGTTAATCTCAAACTAATACCTTTAGATATCAATTAAATGTTACATTATTACATATAAACAGTTGTCCTTATTACAATTCATAAATTATATATTTGTACCATAATATAATTTGGTTAATTATAACAGGTAAAATGTATTTTATTTATTTATTTTTATATAGTGTCAGCATATTCTGTTGTACTTTGCAATTGTCAGCAAAAAATCTTAAGGGTGGATTTAATAAGTGATGTTCTTGTTATCACTCGTTGTGAATGATACAGTAAAAGGTAGTCCAGCCGGGTAAGGGACGACACCCATTAGGTCAACACCCATTGGTCGACAGTGGCTAGGGGCTAGGTCAGCACTAGAAATAGGTCAACATGGGCATTAGGTCAACATGAAGACATTGAACAATGTCACATGTGAACAATTTTTTATTGTGACATCATGGATTGTTCAGAGAAGTACAATTTAGGTACAATGACATGTACAAATGAAAATATATACATAGAGGTCGTACAATAAATTCTCATATTATCACATTAAAACATAAAATCAAGATGAGATAACACACAGTATGTAGTCATACATTAAAGTCACGCGTGCGGTTGTGAACATTACATAGAGTCTTGGGGGAAACCACCATAACCGCCAATCCTCAAACTAAAGATATAGGTTGGTCTTGTGCTGCCAATCTGGTTTGGTACCATGTGGTGGTTTTTAAACTATTGTAGATTTGTAGTCATGTAGTGAGGGGCAAACTGGAAATATAGGAATCCCATAGAGTGAAAAAATGACCTACTTGAATACCCTTATCCACAATAGCTTCCACCCATTCCATCCGGAATAGGTGGTGCAATTTAGTCAGAAACAATGGTATCTATGGAGGCGTACTATCTATCCACCCCTGAAGTATCGTCTTTTTCCCCGCAGCACTGAGGGCCAATAATAGTTTTCTACATTCTGATGGCATCCGGAGATCAGGGTCAATGATACCCAGTATCGCCCATTCAGGAGTAAATGGCACAAAATGTATCAATTTAGCTTCTGCGTATCGTCTAATGAGATGCATGAAGTACTGCACAATAGGACATGCCCATAAACAATGATAAGTGTCCGTCTCACTCTGATGGCATTTTGGGCATGAGTGTGTCTCTGATGTTCCCATATGAAAACGTTGCAATGGGGATAAATAAGTGTTATGGTATACATTTAAAAATAATTCGGTGTACATACTCGCAGGCAAGACCTTTCGGGAATACAGTAGGGCCTTTTCCATTATGGGTATAGTCAGTTTAGGGAAATGTGTCAGCCACTTGGACATGCCACCTGTTATAGTAGCATGATTCAATATAGTTCTTAAAAATGTATAGTGTATAGATATGGATTTATGACTTGGTACGGGGTGTGATAAAAGACTGTCCAACGAGTTTTTCCTGTCCCCTTCCGAGAAGTGTGTGAGAACATTTCTGACATAAAATCGTGTTTGCAGGAATGGCAGAGGAGACTGGGCAACCACAGTATGCTTTGCAGATACCTCAGAAAAGGTCAGCATGCGGTGTTCATCTGTAGAAACTAATGATCGAATCGATGTTACTCCAGCCTCCCCCCACATAGCAAAGGGGTGAGCAGCCATGCCATCCAAGAATTCAGGATTTTGGGTTAAAGGTAGATGTAGGGAATGATATTGACACAACCCCGCGTTATGACGCAAGATGTGCCACATTCTCCTGGTAGACCATAGAAGTGGATTCGATTTGATATGGTCCAAGATTTCCTGATCATGTTGATGGAGAAACACGTCAAGTCAACGTTTGTCAAGAAATTCTGTTCCAAAGACGAATTCATGTAAACAGAGCTGTTTTGCAGCCAATCCCGCAAATGTCTCAGCCTGGTTGTAAACTACCACATCGGGGAAGTTGATCCCTCCATTGGATTTAGGCTGGGCAAGTTTACGTAATGCTATGCATGCATGGCCCCCCTTCCATATAAAAGTTCTGATGAGTTTATTAATCCGTTGTGCGTCTGCTTTTGTCAGTGAGACAGGGAGTGTTTGCAGGGGGTATAATAGGCGTGGGATAGCCACCATTTTAAGTAAATTGGCCCTTCCCAAGTACTACAACGGCAAACGTTCCCATCCCTTAATATCATCAGTCAGAGTGCATATGGCTTTGCCCACATTGAGTTTATATAATTCCGAAATGTGCCTTGGCACTATAATGCCTAGGTACGAGATATACGTTGATACCCAGTGTAGCGGGAAATGTATAGTCCAGCGCGGGCACGTGGTATTGCCATACAGCAGTAGTGCTTTAGATTTGTCCATGTTAATACTAAAGCCCGAAATTTGGCCAAATGATTGAATTTTTTCTAAAATAAGATAAAGAGAGTGCTCGGGTCGGATATATAAAGAAGAATATCGTTGGCAAAGGCCGATATCTTAATTTCCTGTCTGCCCACTCTTATTCCCCGAAAGGCCGACCAATCCTGCAACGTTCGAAGCAAAGGATCAAGAGCTAGGTTAAACAATAATGGTGATAGGGGGCATCCCTGACGGGTGCCCCTCTCCAGAATAAAGCGTTGACCCCTGATCCCATTTATCAAAAGAGAGGCAGATGGTTTATTGTAGATAAAATTAATATAGTCAATAAATCCGGGATCAAAACCCCCTTTTTCCAGCACAGTAAACAAGTGTGGCCACAGGACCATGTCAAAAGCCTTATTGGCGTCAAGGCTAAGGAGCATGTTTGAATATGTACATGGAGATTGGGATGCTGCCACAGCGGCCAGTGCAGTACGAATTGCCTTAACCGCATGTCTGCCAGTCACAAACACCATTTGAGTTGTGGTAAGGATATCTGGGAGAATAAACTGAAGCCATGTCGCCATTATTTTAGCTATTAATTTATAGTCGACATTCAGTAAACTGATCGGCCTATAAGAGGAAAGGAGGTTCGTGTCCCTACCAGGTTTAGGTATGAGGGTGATGAACGCTTCAATAAACAAAGGAGAAGGACAGCTTCGTTCATGTATAGCATGGAACAACTCTAGTAAAGCTGGTACGATGTGAGGTTGTAACAGACGATAATAGTCCCCTGACAGACCATCAGGACCAGGAGATTTACCGTGGGGCAGGTTTAGGATGGCAGAGTTAATTTCCACCTCTGTTTTTTTGCCCACTAGGGGCCTCCCTTTGATCTGTAGTCATCGGAGGTAGTACATTGTCTATAAGCAATTGTGCTTGTGCCTCGGCATCCACCGGTGTAGAGCTAAATAGGGATTGAAAATAAGCCTGAAACTGCGCTACTATTTCCTGAGATTTGGTAACGATGTTACCCGATGTGGGATGACGAAGAGCGTTCATAGTATGTCTCTACCTGCCTTATTACCCCATCTATAGAATTTGTTTTTGGTGTAATCTAGGGAGTGTTTCGCCTGAGTTACTAAATAAGTTTCAAGCAAGCGTCTCGCCTGTTTATAGTCGGCAAGAGCGGCATCTGTGGGGGCGGAAGTGTATTTTTGGGAAGCCATAGACATTGCTGCTTTTAATGCAGAATATTCCTTTTTGGCTTCCTTTTTTCCCGTGAAACATAACTAATTATATGACCCCTCAATACTGCCTTAGAGGCATTCCAAAATATGTCAGGTCGATCCCAATACACTGTTCCATCAGCTATAACTCTAAATTAAAGCAAGAAAGATAAGTGGGAATTAGGGTAAAAATGAGGCTGTTACAAAATATCCATAAATAAGTGGCACAACAACACAGCTACCAATGTGATGCTTGGATTATCATACAACACATATAACCCTTAAAAGATTTCAGCAGAGCTTAAGGCACATTAATAGAGAGTCAGTAGATGGCACTGTGCAAACAGTATAAGTATACTGGTATGGTGTTCCGCAATCTTCTCCAGAGCAGTTGTCCAGAAATAGAATATATTTGCAAAGTGCAGTGGGTGGCCGCCACACTGTCTCCATCACTAGCAAACACAGCAATAAAATAAGAGGAAGGAAGGACAGATGAGGGAAGCAGGAACATATGGCGGTGGTGAGGAAGAAGGGGGGGTAAGGATAACATAAGAGGTGGGGAGGTTCAAAGTTTTGGGATATACGAGAAATGAAGAGGGGGATGTTAGTAAGAGAAGCAGTTGGGGTAGACATAAGTGTTAATACCTGGGGAGGAAATGTGCAGGACAGCGTCTTCTCTGGTATCATGTGGCCGGAGTCGGGGCTTCGGCCGTATCTATCCAAGCCGTGCCTTGCAGAAGCAGTGACAGATCCCAGTGCCAGCAAGGGTGGGGGCACACGCTGCTGGATAACACAGGTGCCAAGGGGGGAAGCACTAAAAGTGCAAAGAATTGTAGCAGCAGGCTAAAGAGGGTATACGGGCTTAAATTGATCAGTTTCCATGGGGTGATTGACCATCACAGTGCTGGAAGCAGGGTAGCAGCCGAGATTATAAGATCCAATGAGGGGGACGGAGGAAAGGAGTAACCACGATCACTCCCGAGGTGCTGTAAGGGAGATGAGGTAGAAAACTGGCCGTGATCACTCCCGACACGTAGCCAGCAACGAGGCAGGGCTCCCCGTGTCTCCCCCACTGTGCGGTCACTGTAGATCACCGCCGGCCTTGTTCACCGTGATCCCGGATTTGCCTCGTCTCCACCGTCCCAGCACCGCCGATCACTTCCAACGTCTCCTCGGGTCCGCGTGCTGCCAGTGTTCCCGCAGCGCCAGACGTGGCCTCCGCGTCTCTGGTCCCACATTGCCTCCTCTGTTTTAGCAGTGTTGGTTGGGGGCGAGGAAGGGTCGAAGGGAAGCTCGCCGCCTCGCCAGTGGCCGCATCCACTGCTCCTCAGCCGCCATGAAGCAGGAGGTAGGAGGCAGAAGTCAACTCGCCCCAGTCGCGTTGCACGCAACAGCCTCCAAGAAGATCTATTTGTGGCGTCTCAAGCTGCCACGAGGGCCATCAGTAACGGAGGCCGGACTCCGGTGCACAATAGGAGCTCCCGTGCAGCGGTGGTTTCAAAACGTTCCCCGCAGAAAGATCTCTGCAACTATGCCAGGGATTTCATATAATTCAGTAAAATTAGGCTGGATGGATGTAGATATACGAGCCACTGCCAGGAGTTTAGTTAAAATGCGGCCATGCTAGATGTCCCGCCCACCTGAAGTCCGTATATATATAATTTATCTTTGTGTTTCTTGGCAAAATAGGTGTTTAGTGTATGAAGCATTGGCATTTTAATTCTGGAATGTTTGATTCAGCAATATATATTGTTGAATCTAACAATATATATTAGATAAAATGTTATGTGCCTGATTCGGAAACCAGAACGAGGCAAAACATCATCACCCCGCTGTTGGATTCTCGCGGGTTTTGGATTCCATATATGGAGCTGCGCGTCGCCGCCATTTTCACTCCGGCATTGGAGAGTACAGCGAGAGAACGTGTCTCCGTCCTCAGTGTCTATGCAGGAGGGAAAGTGGGGTGGTGATTCCAGTGCTGTCTTGTGCTCCTCAGTCCAGTGTAGTGTCTTATGCAGCATCAGTCCAGTCACAGTGGTGATGTCCTTTGCTGCCATATGTCCAGCGTAGCTGTGTAAGTCCAGTGCAGTGGTGCTGTGTTGTCCTGCATCAGTACAGTGGTAGTGTCTTGTGCTGCATCAGTCCAGTCACAGTGGTGGTGTCCTCTGCTGCCATATGTCCAGTGCTGCTGTATAAGTCCAATCCATTGCAGTGGTGCTGTGTTGTCCTGCATCAGTCTAGTGGTGGTGTCTCTTTGCTACTGTAGTCCAGTGGTTCTCTCGTATATGTCCAGTGATACTGCCATATATGTCCAGTGATACTGTCGTATATGTTCAGTGATACTGCCGTATAAGTCCAGTGATACTGCTGTATTAATCCAGTGGTGCTGGCGTATAAATCCAGTCCAGTGATACTGCCATATAAATCCAGTGATACTGCCGTATATGTCCAGTGGTACTGCCGTATAAATTCAGTGATACTTCCGTATATGTCCAGTGGTACTGCCATATAATTCCAGTCATACTGCCATATACGTCCAGTGTCATATATGTTCAGTGATACTGCCGTATAAGTCCAGTGATACTGCCATATATATCCAGTGGTACTGGCGTATAAATCCAGTCCAGTGATACTGCCGTAAAAGTCCAGTGATACTGCCGTATATGTCCAGTGGTACTGCCATATAATTACACTGATACTGCCGTATCATTCCAGTGATACTGCCATATAAGTCCAGTGATGCTACCGTATAATACCAGTGGTACTGGCATATAAATCCAGTGGTACTGCCGTATAATTCCAGTGGTACTGACGTATAAGTCAGTGATACTGCAGTATAATTCCAGTGGTACTGCCATATAATTCCAGTGGTACTGCCATATAATTCCAGTGATACTGCCGTATAATTCCAGTGGTGCTGCCATATAAGTCCAGTGGTACTGCCGTATAATTCCAGTTATACTGCCATATTATTCCAGTGATACTGCCATATAATTCCAGTGATACTGCCGTATAATTCTAGTGATACTGCAATATAAATCCAGTCCAGTGGTACTGCTGTATAAATCCAATGGCACTGCCATATATTTCCAGTGGTACTGGTGTATAAGTCCAGTGATACTGCCGTATAGTTCCAGTGATACTGCCGTATAATTCCAGTGATACTGCCATATAATTCCAGTAGTACAGCTGTATAAGTCCAGTGGTACTGCCGTATAATTTCAGTGATAGTGCTGTATAATTCCAGTGGTACTGGCATATACGTCCAGTGATACTGCCATATAAATCAAGTCCAGTGGTACTGCCATATAAGTCCAGTGGTACTGTCCTGTGCTGTATATTATTTACTCCATTTAAAGGGGTTATTAATATTGAATCCAAATAATTTTTACAGGGTTTGCCCTGTGTGGTGTAGGGATACGCTGTGCTGTGCCACATATTGTGTTATATAACTCCAGAAAAATAATGGAGAACAAAAATTTGGAGGATGAAATAGTGAAAGATCAAGAACCACTTCCTCCTAGTTCTGAAGCTGCTGCCACTAGTCATGACATAGATGATGAAATGCCATCAACGTCGTCTGCCAAGGTCGATGCCCAATGTGATAGTAGAGGGTATGTAAAATCCAAAAAGCCAAAGTTCAGTAAAAAGACCCCAAAAAATAAATTTCAATGGTCTAAGGAGAAACGCAGACTTGCCAATACGCCATTTACGACACGGAGTGGCAAGGAACAGCTAAGGCCCTAGCCCATGTTCATGACTAATGGTTCAGCTTCACATGACAATGGAAACCCTCCTCCTCCCGCTAGAAAAATTAAAAGAGTTAGCACAGCAAAGAACTGTGTGTTCTAAGATGGTTTCTCAAATCCCCAAGGAGAGTCCAAGTGTGTCGGCGGTTGCGATTCCTGACCTTCCCAAAACTAGACTGGAAGAGGTGGCTCCTTCCACCATTTGCACGCCCTCTGCAAGTGCTGGAAGTAGCACCCACAGTCCAGTTTCTGATATTCAAATTGAAGATCTCACTGTTGAAGTATACTAGGCTGAGGATATGAGTGTTGCTGGCGCTGAGGAGGAAGTTGACATAGAAGATTCTGGTGTGTTTTTTTTAAATCAGGCACCGGGGGAGACAGTTGTTGTCCATGGGATAAATAAGCTCATTGTGATGCCTGGGCAAAATACAAAAAAAATCACCTCTTCGGTGTGGAATTATTTCTCCACAAATCCGGACAACAGGTGTCAAGCCGTGTGTTACCTCTGTCAATCCGTAATAAGTAGGGGTAATGATATTATCCAGCTAGGAACATCCTCCCTTATACGTCACCTGCTGCGCATTCATCAGAAGCCATTGTCAATTTCAGAATCTTTTGGTAAGAGCGTAAGCAGTCCACTGATACCTAAATCACTTCTTCCTGTTGTACTTAAGCTCCTGCAAGCCACACCACCAACTCCCTCAATGTCAACTTCCTCCTCAGTCTGGAATGTCAGTAGTCCTGCAGGCCATGTCACTGGGATTCCTCCGGAGGATCCCTGAGTGGTATGCCTACTGCTGCTGTTGCTGCCGCTGCTGTTGTTGCTGCTGGGAGTCGATCGTCATCCCTGTCAAAGTCGAAAAATATCATGATGCATACCCCTTGTACTTACCCCACATGCACATGCACGCTGCTCGTGCACCTGTTCCCCCGTGCGTGCACATACCCGCAAGTTGCGTAGGATCGCTCCGGCGATCGTGCGCATGAGATGTGTACTTACGGCGGAGTTTGTGAGCGTGTAGCGTGCGACTCGATCGTAGCATATTTAACCCAAATAGTGCATTTTGTAGTTAATATTCCCCTAGACCATGTCAGCGAGTATGATTAGTTTAAACTGTTCCTGGACAGAGAGATTCCTCTTTGCATGATAGGAAGGGTCAGATAAAGGTTGAAAGGTGGTGTCTAGTATCCAGCTGTAGGGTATTTTAAGAGTAACATTCCGATGCTAGTTAGGAAAGGATCACTCGCTCCTGCATATAGTTATGTACAGAAGTAGATTATGAACATTAACTGTATTTGCTGTAAATTACACATGCGGCGGGAAACCTGAGGATACCTCCCACCAGAGCAGTTGGGGAAAGACACAGCCCACCTGTTCAAATCCACCTATGACCTTTGCTGTAATGTAGAGACACATCCCTGTGTCCAATGAACAATGAGATACAGGTACCATTGTATTGTGAATGTATGTTGTGTATATAAAGACCACTTTTGCCTGGCCAGCCTCATGTCTCTGAAGGCTTTCTACCTGATAGCTGAGGACTGGATTCCAGGTCGCGCATGCAAAAGATTCCCCACGTATGTATATTCTCTGTAGCCATTGTTCGCCATTGTTCCTTTTATTCTCTGTTATTCTGTTAGATTTCTGTGTAAGCTTGTAGTGTATAACTTGTATTGTTTTCCCCTTTTTCTCTGAATAATCCATGGCAGTGTTAGAGCTGCTGTGGTTTTAACCAAACCCGGTGTTGTGTTTTCACTTTCCTGCAAAGGGCTCTCTTAGCGTCTCAAATCGCTCAAACAGCATACACATTGTTAAGGTTTTTAAGTGTTACATCATTACAGTATTTGACTACTAAGGTTTAGAGTATAAGTATATTCTTACTGTGTTTTATTAACAAGGTTTAAAAGGTTATCAACTGTGCGTGCGCCCGCTGTGTGTATTCCGTACACTCAGCGCAGTGTGTGTACGCCAAGTGCGTACCACGTGCTGGACTCTGTACGCAAATAGCGTACAAAGTGCGTAGCACGTGCACGTGGTCTAGCGGCCATAGCGGCTCCACGGTAATAGTGTATAGCTTTATGTTTAAAGATAATAATTGACATTATCAATTGAGGGCTCGTCCGGTTCTCCTCATATCCGCAGCCTTGCAGGACAAGGCAGACTTTTATCTATCAGCAAAGGGCGGGAAGGTAGTATCCCCCGTTAGCCGTTTTGTGGTCGGGGATAGATTAGTGCTGATGAAATAAGCGTCTGCTCCGCTTGGTTTGAAGGGATGCTGGTGGGATCCGGAAGGTAAGAACGTAAAAGCTATTGTTTGGTTTTAAATCTGTGAAATTTCTGTTTGGTGCCAACTGCGCACGCAACACACGTAACACACGCACACACCTGTATTTCATTTGTGTATTTTCGCATATCTACCCTCTTGTTTGCCATTAGCATTGATCACGTGCTGAGAAAATTTGTTGCTATTTTAGTTAAAAGTAAAGGGTAATATTTAAGGGAGTAATTGTAAAACACACACGCAGCCTGACCCAGTTATAAAGGTTTATACAGGAGATACTGTGTGGTGTTTGGTAAGCGATTATAGTTGAATATCGTTTACATTTATAGAAACGTGTTATTTGTGTTACTGCGGGCGTATCCGGCCTTTGTACACGTGTCTCGGACAGCGTACGGGACTGCGTACACAACGCAAAGGCCTATACACGTGGCGTGTTTACGCAACGTGCGTACAGATACGCCCACTTAATACAAATCACACGTTAGCATTGTTTTAGTGTAGGCGATACGGTAGCCACGCGATAATAGCACAAATTTGTTCAGTTTCCAATATTTTAGTTTAAAAGATCCTTCTCTTATTACATCACCTCTGGGATTAGCCTGTTTTACCTGAATGAAAGTAATTTTCTGTACAGAAAAATCGAAGTGTATATGAGTGAGCAAGAGTGAGTGTGCAAACAATAAAGGTTTTTTTGACCCAAGGGAATTCGGGATCCGGGATCCCAGGGGACACCAGTGAAGTGAACACTTGGTGGCGTGAGATTGGCTTGCTCACGTTAACATTGTATAAGAGTACAAAGGAGCAAGGTAGCAAGTTTACCACAGACCAGCAGGTCAGTGAAGCTCTGAATACTGCGGCCTGAGAGGTCAGCAGAGAGATATCGGTTGGCGAGATACCCATATAGGCCCGTTTTGAGAATACGCTCCGGCTGAGGTTTCGCAGCCTAAACAACCGATTCCGTTGGTCGTGCGGCGGATAAGTAATAGTTACTTATACGCAGTGCGACTGTACCGCACGTTACTGTGTGCATTAGTTAGTTCACCTTGATTCCCACTCAATTTGCGGGATCATAGACGCTAATTGTACACTTAACGTGATTTGTGTAACAGTTTTTTTATTTTAAGGGAGTTTCGCTGGTCACTCAGGAAATCTCCAACAACTGATATTTACTGGGAGGGGTAGCATACTCCCACACGCTCTCAGTAAATAACGGTTACACAGGAGCCCGAGGTTGGGTACGACTGGCACTGGGCACAGTGTTCGGTGTATTGGCCAGCAGGGGCGTGGGTGGGTGAGAGCACTCGGAGGACTTTCACCGTTGCCTTATATTGAGTAATTTGGTTTTTGTAGGAATTCGCTGAGAAGGCAATACCTGCAAAGAATGGGGGCCAGTTGCTCAAGTAAGGGACGATCAACCAGGGTTCAGGTTGATATTCCGCGGCCCAAAGGGTTGGCGAGGAACATAATGTGTGAGAAATATGGATCACACGCAGAGGTCTTATGCAATGAGTGGGAACGTATGACTGTGGACGATAGGGAACCGTTCCCTAGGGTAGGCAGTTTTAATCCTGAGGTATTGCAAAATCTAAGGAGAAGGATATGTCTGATAAAATCCAAGAAACAAAGGATTAGACATTATGATTATTTACAGTTATGGCAACAGGAGGGTGAGATACAACAGGGATTAGCTCAAGCAGCTGGTTCCAACCCTAGCAGGAAACTGATAGCAACAGCACCACCACCACCATACATAACAGGAGAGAAAATGGCTACAGAGATTGGCATACTGGTATACGATAAAAGTGCACTTAATAAATATATTAATGGTAATAAGAGTAAAGCAGATAAGTGTATTGATGCTAATGCTAACCCGTGCAAGTTGTATCCCATCTTAAACTTCCCTCAGGACTGCGACCAGGAAGATGAGCCCACCACAATATCGTCACTCTCTCTAGCAGCCACCATACAAGATACTACAGTGGGCACGGCCCAACCAGTAAGAGCAGTAGCGAAGGCCCCTAGTGGAGGGACAGGTGAGGTCGTGTCCACAGGTAAGTACGGAACTGTACATTATGCAGAAACAATCACACCTCACATTGTAGAATCAACCCAGAGTGATGTAATTGAACTTAATCCTGTCAGGGTGATCGCAGTCCCCAATGGAAAGACTGACGCACAGGGAGTCACTCCCATCAGGAACATTGCCATGCATTGTCCCTGGTCCCGGACAGAATTAAGGACAATTATGTCTGAATTTCCCGATCCCAGGAAAGATCTAGCCGCATGTCAAAGGTTTATTAAAGAACTAGATAACACCGCCGAACCCAATAACAAAGATTGGCGGACAGTGCTGCGGGCATGTTTGCCCTCTAGTATTGACCCTGTAAAATTCATTACTGATTATAAATTAGATGAAGAGGTACCTCTCACTGATGAATACAATCAGGAGAATGTTAAACAGATCAATCTGCAGTTAGGAGTATATTTCCCAACTGTTGTCAAGTGGAACAAAATTTTCTCCATTAGACAAAAAGAAGGTGAAACTGCTTCTGACTATTTCCACCGAGCACTAGAGGAAATGGCTAAATACACTGGGGTCGTGGACATTGAGGAAAATACGCATCATAGGGAGGTAGCGGTGTCTGTATTAATGGATGGTTTAAAGGAAGTGTTGAGAACAAGGGTACAGACCGCTCAACCTAACTGGAGAGGTATCTCGGTGGCTGCATTAAGAGAGTCCGCTGTTGGGCATGATCGGAACATAGTTAGACACAGGAAGTCACAGGGGGAGAAGCTGATGGCAATAAGTATACAGGCCCTTACAACAAGGCCACCTCAGCCTAAGCCCCAGACCCCTGATGGTAAGTCATATGTGGTAAAATGTTATAACTGCCATAACGAAGGACATATTGCACGGAAATGCAGATTTAGAGACCCACATAAGGTATATCGACCCCCTAGACCAGAACATGACACACAATATGGCGCACGCAAATGGGATCAGGGACCGCAGAGGAGGAGTTATGAGCCACATGCAGGGGAAACAAAGAGGTACCCACCAAAGAGAGACTGGCAGGTCTCTGAAAATTCTCAGTTACCCCCCTCACATATCGTAGCTGCCAACGCGCTGCGGGAGGGTCACAACTTACAATAGGGGTCAGGCCACACCTGTAGTTTGCAGCCAGTGAAATTAATTGCGAGCCTTGGAAATGAACCTGAGGTCACAATTGATGTAGCTGGTAGATCACTACCTTTCCTTGTAGATACGGGGGCGGCCAAGTTAGTGTTAAATTCAACGGTGGGTATGAAAACCACGGGTAAAACAATTCCAGCAATGGGAGTAACAGGAGTAGTACAACACTACCCTTTAAGTAAACCAGCAGAGATTACGATAGGGCCTTTGCAGACCAAGCACTCCTTTTTGCTAGCTGCATCGGCTCCGACTAATCTTCTTGGGAGAGATTTACTGTGTAAGATGGGGTGTGTCATATATTGTACTCCTGAAGGTGTTTTCTTAGATATACCCGAGAATCACGCTCAGGAAGTGCAGGATATGCTAGACTCCCCTCAAAGGTTAATGTCACACACTGCTGTTACAGATAGGTGTCCATCCAAGGTAGAGGAAATTATCTCCCAGATACCGGAGTCACTTTGGACCAAAGATGGACAAGACACTGGATTGATGGCAAATGTAGCTCCTGCAGTAGTTCAAGTAAAAGATGGTAGGATAGCTCCAAAAATCCCACAGTATCCTCTGAAGCCAGAGGTGGAGTTAGGAGTGTACCCAGTCATAGAGCGCTTGCTGCAACAGGGCATCCTAGTTAGGATGTCCAGCACTGCCAATAGTCCCATCTTCCCTGTGAAAAAGAGTGGGGGGAGGGGTTACAGGCTAGTGCAGGATCTAAGGGGGATCAACAAAATTGTCGAGAGCCAATTCCCCGTAGTGCCAAATCCAGCTGTCATCCTTATGCAAATCCCTCCCACTGCGAAATTTTTCACTGTTATTGACCTCTGCTCCGCCTTCTTCTCGGTCCCTCTGCACCCTGACAGCCAATACTTGTTTGCATTCACATACAGAGGAGTACAGTACACCTGGACTCGCTTACCACAAGGTTTCATTGACAGCCCAAGTATTTTCTCACAGGCTTTGCACGACTGTTTACAATCCTTTCAACCTGAGAGCGGATCAGTATTAATACAGTATGTAGATGACTTACTGCTGTGTTCTGATTCACTCGAATCGTCCTTGAGAGACACGAAACAGCTTCTGTTTCATCTTTCTGATACGGGACACAAGGTTTCAAAGGATAAGTTGCAGTTATGCCAGACCAAGGTAAAATATTTGGGACATTGCTTGACACAAGGACTGAGACACCTCACCGCTGATAGAATACAGGCGATTCGCGACATGACTCTGCCACAAACCCAGCAACAGATCCGCACTTTCCTAGGAATGTGTGGATATTGCCGCAACTGGATCCCAGGGTTTTCCATGCTAGCCTTACCTTTGCAAGAGATGGTCTCATCAAACAAACCAGATCGGATTTCGCACACAGATGTGTCCGAACTGGCATTTGAGAGACTCAAACAGTGCCTATCGCAGGCACCAGCATTAGGTATGCCAGATTATGGGAAACCCTATGAATTGTACGGTACGGAGAGTGCTGGGTGTGCGGCAGGTGTTTTAACCCAAAAACATGGTGATGCCAGCAGGCCGCTAGCCTACTACAGCGCTCAGCTAGACACCGTAGCGCGATCCCTCCCCACATGCTTACGAAGTGTTGCAGCGATAGCATTGCTAGTGAGTAAAAGCGAAGATGTAGTGTTAGGTCACAACCTGACCATCCATACACCTCATGCAGTGTCAGCCTTACTTAATTCTGCCCAAACCAGACATGTCTCATCTGCACGGTTTACAAGGTGGGAATTAGCACTAATGGCCCCTGTAAACATCACCACAAGGAGATGCAGCGCACTAAATCCTGCAACGTATCTCCCAGGTGTGCAGTGGACAGGCACAAAGGGTGGGGGATGAGAGTGATGGTGAAGGAGGATTTAGTACAGACACTGACACACATGATTGTATGGAATATTTGACCCAAAATTTCACTGCAAGGCCTGACATCAGTGACAACCCACTGGAAGGTGTAGATTTTACTTTTTACACTGACGGTAGTTGCCACAGACAGACGGACTCGGGAGACTTGTGTACTGGATACGCAGTCGTAGATGACAAAGGTACCATAGAAGCGGAACCCCTGGGCCCACCACACTCAACACAAGTTGCTGAGCTGGTCGCCCTAACCAGAGCGTGTGAATTGGCTAAGGGTAAGTCAGCCAATATCTACACGGATTCTAGGTATGCCTTTGGAGTAGTGCATGATTTCGGGGCCCTATGGCGCCTCAGAAATTTCATGACGGCAGCTGGCACACCCGTGGCGCATGCGACCCACATCAAAAGACTTCTAGCAGCAATACAGGAACCTGACAGAGTGGCTGTTATCAAGTGTAAAGCCCACACGTACAGCCAAGACCCAGTGTCACTTGGTAACAGCTGGGCAGACGAAGCTGCTAAATTAGCAGCCAGCACCCCCATACAGACAGACATCACACAACTGATGGTATTCAATACCGTCAACACACAGAAATTGAGTGAAATGCAAAATTTGTGTTCCCCACAGGAAAAGGCAGTCTGGAGGTCAAAAGGATATGGCCAGGAGTCCTCAGGACTCTGGACAGATGGACAGGGTAAGCCAGTGGCACCCAGAGCATACCTTCCAAGTTTAGCTGAGGCGGCACATGGTCTGACTCATCTGGGCAAAGAAGGTATGTGCAAGTTGGTAAGAGCCTACTGGTGCGCGCCAGGATTATCTTCTCATGCGGGTAAGAGAGCAGTGACATGCCTCACCTGCTTGAGGAAGAATATTGGAAAGGCAATACCAACAGAACCATCCCATATCCCGCCAACGGACGGCCCTTTTCAGGTGATACAAATTGATTTCATACAACTGCCACCTTGTAGAAAATTAAAGTATGTGTTGGTTTGTATTGATGTGTTTTCAAATTGGGTAGAAGCGTTCCCCGCTGCCACAAATACTGCTGTGTTTACTGCAAAGAAAATTGTGCAGGAATTTGTGTGCAGGTATGGTATCCCTAGGATAATTGAAAGTGATAAGGGCACCCATTTTACAGGTGAAGTCTTTCAGGTAATGTGCAAATTAATGAGAATTAATACAGGTTGAGTATCCCTTATCCAAAATGCTTGGGACCAGAGGTATTTTGGATATCGGATTTTTCCGTATTTTGGAATAATTGCATACCATAATGAGATATCATGGCGATGGGACCCAAGTCTAAGCACAGAATGCATTTATGGTTCATATACACTTTATACACACAGCCTGAAGGTCATTTTAGCCAATATTTTTTATAACTTTGAGCATTAAACAAAGTGTGTCTACATTCACACAATTCATTTATGTTTCATATACACCTTATACACACAGCCTGAAGGTCATTTAATACAATATTTCTCTGACGTCCTAGTGGATGCTGGGACTCCGTCAGGACCATGGGGAATAGCGGCTCCGCAGGAGACAGGGCACAACATTTAAAAGTTTGACCACTAGGTGGTGTGTACTGGCTCCTCCCCCTATGACCCTCCTCCAAGCCTCAGTTAGGTTTTTGTGCCCGTCCGAGCAGGGTGCAATCTAGGTGGCTCTCCTAAAGAGCTGCTTAGAAAAAGTTTGTTAGGTTTTTTTATTTTCAGTGAGTCCTGCTGGCAACAGGCTCACTGCAACGAGGGACTTAGGGGAGAAGAAGTGAACTCACCTGCGTGCAGGATGGATTTGCTTCTTAGGCTACTGGACACTAGCTCCAGAGGGACGATCACAGGTACAGCCTGGATGGGTCACTGGAGCCGCGCCGCCGACCCCCTTGCAGATGCCGAATAGAGAAGAGGTCCAGAAACCGGCGGCAGAAGACGTCTCAGTCTTCATGAGGTAGCGCACAGCACTGCAGCTGTGCGCCATTGCTCTCCGCACACTTCACACCAGCGGTCACTGAGGGTGCAGGGCGCTGGGGGGGGCGCCCTGGGCAGCAATGTAATATACCTATTCTGGCTAAAATATATCACATATAGCCCCTGGGGCTATATGGATGTATTTAACCCCTGCCAGGTTCCAAAAAAACCGGGAGAAGAAGCCCGCCGAAAAGGGGGCGGGGCCTATTCTCCTCAGCACACAGCGCCATTTTCCTGCCCAGCTCCGCTGCGAGGAAGGCTCCCAGGACTCTCCCCTGCACTGCACTACAGAAACAGGGTAAAAACAGAGAGGGGGGGCACTTATTGGCGATATTTATAATATTTGAGCTGCTATAAAGGGAACACACTTATTAAGGTTGTCCCTATATATATTTATAGCGCTTGGGTGTGTGCTGGCAAACTCTCCCTCTGTCTCCCCAAAGGGCTAGTGGGGTCCTGTCTTCTATCAGAGCATTCCCTGTGTGTCTGCTGTGTGTCGGTACGTGTGTGTCGACATGTATGAGGACGATGTTGGCGTGGAGGCGGAGCAATTGCCTGTAATGGTGATGTCACCCCCTAGGGAGTCGACACCAGAATGGATGGCTTTGTTTATGGAATTACGGGATAGTGTCAGCACGCTACAAAAGTCGGTTGACGACATGAAACAGCCGGCAAACCAGTTAGTACCTGTCCAGGCGTCTCAGACACCGTCAGGGGCTGTAAAACGCCCTTTACCTCAGTCGGTCGACACAGACCCAGACACTGACACTGAATCCAGTGTCGACGGTGAAGAAACAAACGTATTTTCCAGTAGGGTCACACGTTATATGATCACGGCAATGAAGGAGGCTTTGCATATCTCTGATACTGCAAGTACCACAAAAAGGGGTATTATGTGGGGTGTGAAAAAACTACCGATAGTTTTTCCTGAATCAGAGGAACTGAATGAAGTGTGTGATGAAGCGTGGGTTACCCCAGATAGAAAACTGCTAATTTCAAAGAAGTTATTGGCATTATACCCTTTCCCGCCAGAGGTTAGGGCGCGCTGGGAAACACCTCCTAGGGTGGATAAGGCGCTCACACGCTTATCAAAGCAAGTGGCGTTACCGTCTCCTGATACGGCCGCCCTCAAGGATCCAGCTGATAGGAGGCTGGAGAATACATTAAAAAGTATATACACACATACGGGTGTTATACTGAGACCAGCAATCGCCTCAGCCTGGATGTGCAGTGCTGGCGTGGCTTGGTCGGAGTCACTGTCTGAAAATATTGATACCCTGGATAGGGACAGTATTTTACTGACTATAGAGCAGTTAAAGGATGCATTTCTTTATATGCGAGATGCACAGAGAGATATTTGCACTCTGGCATCAAGAGTAAGTGTGATGTCCATATCTGCCAGAAGAAGTTTATGGACGCGCCAGTGGTCAGGTGATGCGGATTCCAAACGACATATGGAAGTATTGCCGTATAAGGGGGAGGAATTATTTGGGGTCGGTCTATCGGATCTGGTGGCCACGGCAACGGACGGAAAATCCACCTTTTTACCCCAGGTCACCTCCCAGCAGAAAAAGCCGCAACCTTACAAGCAGACTCAGGGGCGGTGGGGGGTCGCCTCAAACATTTCAGCGCACAGTGGGCTCACTCGCAGGTGGACCCCTGGATCCTGCAGGTAGTATCTCAGTGTTACAGGTTGGAATTCGAGAAGTCCCCTCCTCGCCGTTTCCTAAAGTCTGCTTTGCCAACGTCTCCCTCCGACAGGGCGACGGTATTGGAGGCCATTCACAAGCTGTATTCTCAGCAGGTGATAGTCAAGGTACCCCTCCTACAACAGGGACAGGGGTATTACTCCACGCTATTTGTGGTACCGAAGCCGGACGGCTCGGTAAGACCGATTCTAAATCTAAAATCTCTGAACCTGTACATAAAAAAATTCAAGTTCAAGATGGAGTCACTCAGAGCAGTGATAGCGAATCTGGAAGAAGGGGATTTTATGGTGTCCTTGGACATCAAGGATGCTTACCTTCATGTTCCAATTTGTCCTTCACACCAAGGGTACCTCAGGTTCGTGGTCCAAAACTGTCATTATCAGTTTCAGACGCTGCCGTTTGGATTGTCCACGGCACCCCGGGTCTTTACCAAGGTAATGGCCGAAATGATGATCCTTATTCGAAGAGATGGCGTCTTAATTATCCCTTACTTGGACGATCTCCTGATAAGGGCAAGATCCAGAGAACAGCTGGAGGTCGGAGTAGCACTAACCCAAGTAGTGCTCCAACAACACGGGTGGATTCTGAATTTTCCAAAATCCCAACTGATCCCGACGACACGTCTGTTGTTCCTAGGGATGATTCTGGACACTGTTCAGAAAAAGATATTTCTTCCGGAGGAGAAAGCCAGGGAGTTATCCGATCTAGTCAGGAACCTCCTAAAACCAGGAAAAGTATCTGTGCATCAATGCACAAGAGTCCTGGGAAAAATGGTAGCTTCTTACGAAGCGATTCCATTCGGCAGATTCCATGCACGAACTTTTCAGTGGGATCTGCTGGACAAATGGTCCGGATCGCATCTGCAGATGCATCAGCGGATAAATTTGTCCACAAGGACAAGAGTGTCTCTGCTATGGTGGTTGCAGAGTGCTCATCTGTTAGAGGGCTGCAGATTCGGCATACAGAACTGGGTTCTAGTGACCACGGATGCCAGCCTGAGAGGCTGGGGAGCGGTCACACAGGGAAGAAACTTCCAGGGCGTGTGGTCAAGCCTGGAGACGTCTCTTCACATAAATATACTGGAGCTAAGAGCAATCTACAATGCTCTAAGCCTGGCAAAACCTCTGCTTCAGGGTCAGCCGGTGTTGATTCAGTCGGACAACATCACGGCAGTCGCCCACGTAAACAGACAGGGCGGCACAAGAAGCAGGAGGGCAATGGCAGAAGCTGCAAGGATTCTCCGCTGGGCAGAAAATCATGTGTTAGCACTGTCAGCTGTGTTCATCCCGGGAGTGGACAACTGGGAAGCAGACTTCCTCAGCAGACACGATCTGCACCCGGGAGAGTGGGGACTTCATCCAGAAGTCTTCCACATGATTGTGGTCCATTGGGAAAGACCAATGGTGGACATGATGGCGTCCCGCCTCAACAAAAAACTGGACAGGTATTGCGCCAGGTCAAGAGACCCTCAGGCAATAGCTGTAGACGCTCTGGTAACACCATGGGTGTACCAGTCAGTGTATGTGTTTCCTCCTCTGCCTCTCATACCAAAAGTACTGAGAATTATACGGCAAAGGGGAGTAAGAACGATACTCGTGGCTCCGGATTGGCCAAGAAGAACTTGGTACCCGGAACTTCAGGAGATGCTCACGGAAGATCCGTGGCCTCTACCTCTAAGACGGGACCTGCTTCAGCAGGGACCGTGTCTATTCCAAGACTTACCGCGGCTGCGTTTGACGGCATGGCGGTTGAACGCCGAATCCTAAGGGAAAAAGGCATTCCGGAAGAGGTCATCCCTACCCTGGTAAAAGCCAGGAAGGAGGTGACTGCACAACATTATCACCGCATTTGGAGAAAATATGTTGCGTGGTGTGAGGCCAGGAAGGCCCCGACGGAGGAATTTCAACTGGGTCGATTCCTACATTTCCTGCAAACAGGATTGTCTATGGGCCTCAAATTAGGGTCCATTAAGGTTCAAATTTCTGCCCTGTCGATTTTCTTCCAGAAAGAATTGGCTTCAGTTCCTGAAGTCCAGACTTTTGTAAAAGGAGTACTACATATACAGCCCCCGGTTGTGCCCCCAGTGGCACCGTGGGATCTTAATGTAGTTTTGGATTTTCTCAAATCCCATTGGTTTGAGCCACTCAAATCGGTGGATTTGAAATATCTTACATGGAAAGTAACCATGCTACTGGCCCTGGCTTCAGCCAGGAGAGTGTCAGAATTGGCGGCTTTATCGTATAAAAGCCCATATCTGATTTTCCATTCGGACAGGGCAGAACTGCGGACGCGTCCTCACTTTATGCCTAAGGTGGTTTCAGCGTTTCACCTGAACCAGCCTATTGTGGTGCCTGCGGCTACTAGCGATTTGGAGGATTCCAAGTTGCTGGACGTTGTCAGAGCATTGAAAATATATATTTCAAGGACGGCTGGAGTCAGAAAATCTGACTCGCTGTTTATACTGTATGCACCCAACAAGCTGGGTGCTCCTGCTTCTAAGCAGACGATTGCTCGTTGGATTTGTAGCACAATTCAACTTGCACATTCTGTGGCAGGCCTGCCACAGCCTAAATCTGTCAAGGCCCATTCCACAAGGAAGGTGGGCTCATCTTGGGCGGCTGCCCGAGGGGTCTCGGCATTACAACTCTGCCGAGCAGCTACGTGGTCAGGGGAGAACACGTTTGTAAAATTCTACAAATTTGATACCCTGGCTAAGGAGGACCTGGAGTTCTCTCATTCGGTGCTGCAGAATCATCCGCACTCTCCCGCCCGTTTGGGAGCTTTGGTATAATCCCCATGGTCCTGACGGAGTCCCAGCATCCACTAGGACGTCAGAGAAAATAAGATTTTACTTACCGATAAATCTATTTCTCGTAGTCCGTAGTGGATGCTGGGCGCCCATCCCAAGTGCGGATTGTCTGCAATACTTGTACATAGTTATTGTTACAAAAAATCGGGTTGTTATTGTTGTGAGCCGTCTGTTCAGAGGCTCCTACGTTTGTCATACTGTTAACTGGGTTCAGATCACAAGTTGTACGGTGTGATTGGTGTGGCTGGTATGAGTCTTACCCGGGATTCAAATCCTTCCTTATTGTGTACGCTCGTCCGGGCACAGTATCCTAACTGAGGCTTGGAGGAGGGTCATAGGGGGAGGAGCCAGTACACACCACCTAGTGGTCAAACTTTTAAATTTTGTGCCCTGTCTCCTGCGGAGCCGCTATTCCCCATGGTCCTGACGGAGTCCCAGCATCCACTACGGACTACGAGAAATAGATTTATCGGTAAGTAAAATCTTATTTTTTAATAACTTTATGTATTAAACAAAGTTTGTGTACATTGAGCCATCAAAAAACAAAGGTTTCACTATCTCACTCTCCCTCAAAAAAGTCCGTATTTCGGAATATTCCGTATTTTGGAATATTTGGATATGGGATACTCAACCTGTAGTAAGCTGCATACTCCGTACCGCCCACAGGCGAGTGTGAAAGTGGAAAGAGTAAACAGCACTATTAAGAACAAGTTGAGCAAAGTGATGGCTGAAACTGGATTGTTGTGGCCAGAAGCTTTGCCACTTGTATTGTACAGCATCAGAACCACTCCCAGGTCCCCTCTTAACCTGTCACCCTTTGAGATTCTTTTTGGTCGACAACCCCATGTAATGATTGACCCCCAGGATGATTTGAAATGCAACAATGAAGTAACTGTAAAGTATTTGGTTAAAATGAGCAAGCAGTTGAGGAATCAAAATAGCAATCTAAAGCTAGTGATTCCTGATCTGCCAGACAGTAATTGTCATGACATTGAACCTGGGGATTATGTAATGATTCGAAATTTTCTACGCTCAGGTTGCCTGATTGACCGGTGGGAAGGACCGTACCAAGTCTTACTGACCAGCACGACAGCATTGAAGGTTGCCGAAAGAGAGACTTGGGTCCACTCGTCCCACTGTAAGAAGGTCGCTGACCCAGAGAAAGCCCGTAACAAAGAGCAGAGTATAGAGGAAACCATATCACTGGAGTGCCTGTTCCTTGAAAGTTGAGAGGCAGGACTGTTGTCACAGCACCTGAGCACAGAGAACTACAGGATCAGAGGCGGTTGTTGCACCAGTTTTCTTTCCCTTCTAATTATTTTATTTACCTCCCATTACCACTTTTTCTTTCTCCTCCTGCAAGATGGACTTACCCCAAGAGACTGCGTTCTGGGTTTTCCTGTTGACCCTGTTGTTGACCAGAACAGTCTGTTTCGGTGAGAGTACCAGAGAGGTCGAGAAAGGCTCTGGAATGGGTTCTGATGACAAGGACGGATTCATAGAGTTCCAAGAGCAACACAATCACCGAGCAAAGGCGAGTATCAGAAAACGATCTGGTAGTCATGACACTAGGAGACATTGTGAAGGATTGTTAGCTGAGGAAAATTGTATCTGTAGGAATTGTGAAAACATAGTTGAGGACGGGTGCATCCAGAGATGTCAGTCCAGCCTTAATATCAACATGGACCGTCATCCATTGAGTGACTATCACTCATTAGTGGGTAAGGTTTTAAACCAAACAGAATGCTGGGTGTGCTCACAAGTACCTCAAGGTCAGAGCAAGTCAGGACTAGTGCCATACTCTTTAACAATAGGTGAGGTACTTGAATTAAGGGGTGGGAGACCGGTGGACAAGAAATTTAATATTTCTAGGCCTCCTAGTTTGAAGCTACACCAATATCATGTGGATAGGTCCTTAGTATGTTTTAACATTTCCAATCCCCGAAAGCCGGGAAATTGGGAAGGGACATGGAACAACCAAACCATGGCATTTTCACACAGAGCCGATAGAATGCCCGTAGACTCAGAACTTATACGCCAAATAGCCAACGGTGGGAGATATTTTCAGTATAGGTACACTCTAGGAAGTAGGACCATGCGGGTTGGAGAAGTATCACCAGGATACTGTGCGCATATCATACAGCCTGATACGTGTACGGAACAGATGAGAGAGTTAGGGATAGGATTTTTCACCTGGAAGGTTTGCAATATGGTGATGTCATATTCTGTCCCATATGTCCTCCCCGATGATACATATTTCATATGTGGGAGGAAGGCGTATAAGTGGCTTGCCCCAAACTCAGAGGGATTGTGTTACATTGGAAGAGTGTTGCCAGAAGTAATGACCATTACCCATGATAAGATGAAAGACGTTCACCGCAATGCTCAAGCTCCTTACACTCACACTCACTACGAACACGTTGTTAAGAGACACCTTATAGATAGGACAGAGCACGCAGCCTCTGATTTGATCCACAAATCCACCGGGATTCAATTCCTACTCGCGATAGATATCACCCGTACCGCCAGAGGAATTATAAATTTTAGGTATATTACTGCGCTAGCGAACCTGATAGACAATATCACCGAGATGTATGATGACACCTTCAGGTATACTGGGAGGGAATTGCAAGCTTACAAAACGGAACTGATCCAGCACAGGATGGTTCTCAATTACCTCACAGCGGTGACAGGTGGGTATTGTGTCACCCTAGCAACTCAGTATAGCGTGAAGTGCTGTACATATATTACAAACAGCACCGATGACCCAACCGAGGTCATAGATCAAAAGATGGACGATATCTTGCAATTGAAGTGGGAGTTCCGAAGGAGACACAACCTTACCCTTACTGCTGTGAGTAATGAACTGACCGGCTGGGTTTCATGGTTGAACCCACGCAATTGGTTCTCAGGTTTAGGAGAATGGGCTCAAAATGTTATCGTGAATGTAGGGAAATTTCTCCTTTGTATCCTAGGAGTTGTCGTAATGATTGGATTGATATTTAGATGTGTTCGGATTTTAATGCATTGCAAGCGCAGTACCAAATTGATGAGTTTAAGGAGCGAGGGCATTGTTACAACAACTGGTTTAATTTATGACCCATCAATCGAGACAATGTTGTGATAAGACGTTATTCCACGGTCCGTTTCTTTCACCCGTTTCTCCTTTGTTTTTCTCCAAGGTAAAAAGACATCCACTCGGAAGAAGATTTTGATGCACATTTCCACAGACCTTTGATGAACTTTTTCACAGACTTTGCGAGACACTTTAGAGACTTTAACTTTCTATGGACACTTGAAAAACTTTGCTTACCACTTACAGCAAAAATACAGCAATCCGGACAAGACTTCAACAGACGCCCAAGGACAATCACACACATTACCATATGAATGTATTTATAACACATGTTTCTTATCTTCATCTCTACGATCTTCAGGTAGTGACACACATAGTCGACAGGTGATATAGGTACATATATTAGCACTCACATATTTTCCCCCTCCATGTATCATCAACTAATGTGCACCCCATTTGTTGGAACTAAAAGCCGAAAAGAGCTCGGTAGAGTTTGTTAGCCCACTTACAGACCCTTAATACGGGATAAGAAGGATTTAATGTATACTTCGCAATACCTCGAAGCTTATCTAGAACATGTACGGCACGATGATACATGACCCCTCAGACATGAATTTCATACATACATGCTTTTACTATCCCACTAGGTCATACATTTCCCACCTTCTCCTCTCCTCCCTCCACCCAATCATTTATAGGTATTTCATTGTATTGTATATTTTTCTGCTTAATTGTTTAGATAGTGGCAGTTATTGTTGACTGCCAAAGGGTGGACTGTCAAAGTCGAAAAATATCATGATGCATACCCCTTGTACTAACCCCACAGGCACATGCACGCTGCTCGTGCACCTGTTCCCCCGTGCGTGCACATACCCGCAAGTTGCGTAGGATCGCTCCGGCGATCGTGCGCATGAGATGTGTACTTACGGCGGAGTTTGTGAGCGTGTAGCGTGCGACTCGATCGTAGCATATTTAACCCAAATAGTGCATTTTGTAGTTAATATTCCCCTAGACCATGTCAGCGAGTATGATTAGTTTAAACTGTTCCTGGACAGAGAGATTCCTCTTTGCATGATAGGAAGGGTCAGATAAAGGTTGAAAGGTGGTGTCTAGTATCCAGCTGTAGGGTATTTTAAGAGTAACATTCCGATACTAGTTAGGAAAGGATCACTCGCTCCTGCGTATATTTATGTACAGAAGTAGATTATGAACATTAACTGTATTTGCTGTAAATTACACATGCGGCGGGAAACCTGAGGATACCTCCCACCAGAGCAGTTGGGGAAAGACACAGCCCACCTGTTCAAATCCACCTATGACCTTTGCTGTAATGTAGAGACACATCCCTGTGTCCAATGAACAATGAGATACAGGTACCATTGTATTATGAATGTATGTTGTGTATATAAAGACCACTGTTGCCTGGCCAGCCTCAAGTCTCTGAAGGCTTTCTACCTGATAGCTGAGGACTGGATTCCAGGTCGCGCATGCGAAAGATTCCCCAACGTATGTATATTCTCTGTAGCCATTGTTCGCCATTGTTCCTTTTATTCTCTGTTATTCTGTTAGATTTCTGCGTTAGCTTGTAGTGTATAACTTGTATTGTTTTCCCCTTTTTCTCTGAGTAATCCACGGCAGTGTTAGAGCTGCTGTGGTTTTAACCAAACCCGGTGTTGTGTTTTCACTTTCCTGCAAAGGGCTCTCTTAGCGTCTCAAATCGCTCAAACAGCATACACATTGTTAAGGTTTTTAAGTGTTACATCATTACAGTATTTGACTACTAAGGTTTAGAGTATAAGTATATTCTTACTGTGTTTTATTAACAAGGTTTAAAAGGTTATCAACTGTGTGTGCGCCCGCTGTGTGTATTCCGTACACTCAGCGCAGCGTGTGTATGCCAAGTGCGTACCACGTGCGGGACTCTCTACGCAAATAGCATACAAAGTGCGTAGCACGTGCACGTGGTCTAGCAGCCATAGCGGCTCCATGGTAATAGTGTATAGCTTTATGTTTAAAGATAATAATTGACATTATCATCCCAGAGGGGAAGTTGGAAGACCACTTGTACTACTTCAACTAAGCAGTTGACTGTCCAACAGTCCCTTGCAAGGAAGATGAAAAATGACAGCAGTCATCCTGTTGCAAAGCGGATAACTGAGGCCTTGACAGCTATGTTGGTGTTAAACATGCGTCCATTTTCCGCCAATAGTTCAGTGGGACTTGTAGAGAATTGATGGAGGTAGTGTGTCCCTAGTACCAAATCCCATCTAGATTCCACTTCACTAGGCAGGTGATACCGAGAATGTACAGAGACGTCAGAAAAAAATTTCCTCAGTGTCCTACAAAATACAGTTGTACCCACTGTCTACTTAACCACGGACATGTGGACAAGTGGAACAGTGCAGACTAAGGACAGTGTGACAGCCCACAGGGTAGATATATTGCCTCCCGCAGCAACAACAGCAGCAGCACCAGTAGCAGCATCTCGCAATCACCAACTCGTTCCTAGGCAGGCTATGCTATGTATCACCGCTTTCTGTAAGAGGCACGCTGCTGACAACCTCTTACGGAAACTGAGGAACATCATCGCACAATGGCTTACCCCACTTAGACTCTCCTGAGGATATGTGATATCGGACAAAGTCACCAATATTGTGCGTGCATTACGTCTCGGAAAATTCCAGCACGTCCCATTAGGGGTAATGCTCTCCTGTGCCACCAATATTGTGTGTGTATTACATCTGGGCAAATTCCACATGTCTCATGTTGTTTGTGCCGCACACTTGTGTCGCTTAGCTTAGTCATACAGCTAACTCATTGCACCTCTTTTTCTTCTTTGCATGATGTGCTGTTTGGGGCCTCGTTTTTTTAAGTGCCATCCTGTCTGCCACTGCAGTGCCACTCCTAGATGGGCCAGGTGTTTGTGCCGCACACTTGTGTCGCTTAGCTTAGTCATACAGCTACCTCATTGCACCTCTTTTTCTTCTTTGCATGATGAGCTGTCTGGTGCCTAGTTTTTAAAAGTGCCATCCTGTCCTGGATGGGCCAGGTGTTTACGCCGCACACTTGTGTCGCTTAGCTTAGTCATACAACCACATCGGTGCAACCTTTTGGCCTAAAAACAATATTATGAGGTGTGAGGTGTTCAAAATAGACTGGAAATGAGTGAAATTAATGTTATTGAGGTTAATAATACTGTAGCATCAAAATTACCCCCATATTCTGTGATTTTAGCTGTTTTTATGTTTGTTTGTTTGTTTGTTTGTTTTTAAATCATCCAGATCCAAAACCAAAACACAAAAGGGTGATTTTGGCAAAACCAATCCAGATCCACAGCCCGAGTATGGAACCAGAACCAAAACCAAAAAACAAATACTAATAACTTATCTTTAATTGCAAATACTCAGTTTCTTCTAAACCTAACATAATACCTTCATCCACTCGCTTCTTCTCCCACTGCTTCTGTCTGGAAAAAACATAGCTTTTGAAGAGTTAAAAAGATGATGAGACAACACAGTGCAGCAGGCTTAAAAGATATCCCCCAATTTCACAGGGACATCCCAACTTTGTCAAAATCTCACACAGTTTCTGTTAGTAGAATGGTCAGGGATACTTCAATGCTGTCACAACTGAGGGCTGGTGAGGGTAATTGGAAGCCTCAGTTGTAGGGGCTGACTGGTACCGGAATTTAGGAGGAGTGAGTGGACTCCTAGACATGCGTCAGACAGTAGCAGTAAGTGCCCGAAGGCATGACCACGACAACTGGAGATATCTTTGAGGATATTTTTTAAATAAAAAGTCATATAAGGTGCAATGAAACAAAATAAAAAGTCACAAGTGAGTATAATACAACTGGTTAGGACCAGTAATCCGGAATTAGTGTGAAAGTTCAGTACAATACTTGGAAACCCAGGTGAGGTATAACGTGCAGTGGAGAATAGCAGGTGAACTGTAAATAATACTGGGGTGCTCAGGTAAATTATAAATGAAACTGGGGTTCGAAGATAAACTGTAGGCGAAGCTGGGGTTTGCGGGAGAACTGTAGGCGAAGCTGGGGTTCGCAGGAGAACAGTAGAAGAAGTTGGGGTTTGCAGGAGAACTGTAGAAGAAGCTGGGTGTCACGTTCCGGGTATCTGGACGCCATTACCTGCCGTTTAGGTGTCTTCTGAGACTGGCCCAGCGTTCCAAGTCCGGATCTCATCTGTGTCAACACTCTGCACATCCCTCCTGTCATTCTGAGACACTATCACAGCGGCGCCATGTTTGAATCCAACATGGCGTCTCCCATCCTCCGTGGCCTCCGCCACCGTTCATGTGTTATTGCTGCAGGTTCTCAGTATAGTGTATCATGCCTGCCGCGGCCTCTGCTGCCCTCCAAGTGTCTCAGCATATAACAGTCATCTGGCATCTCCTGTACTCCGCGGCCGGCGCCGCCATTATCACTATGTTTGCACATTTCATTTCAAACTAGTTTTCCCTCCAGGTTCCAGCATGGGCGCAGCCATGTTGGATTTGATCACATGCTCCAATTCCTTCAATCCACCATCTCTGGAATCTGCATAATTGCCTAGCCAATGCCTGCATAGCAGCAGGTATAAGTATCCTGTGTCTAGGCCAGATAGAGGTCAGTGCTTTGAATGTCATACCTTGTTCCAGTCTCTCTCTCCTGTGGCTTGTTTCTCCAGGTTCCAGTTCCTGTCTCCAGCATCCACGAAGAGACCCGCACCTGCTTTCCATCCTGCAGGTGCAGCCTGACTCTACAGCCTTCCGTGGCTGTCCAGTTTCCAGCTATCTACTATCTGCTTCCAAGCAGCCAGCTTTCAACTGATTCCAGCTGCTACCAAACACCGGTGCTGATCCAGCGAATCCTATCTTACCAGCAGTATCCACTACCACCGGTAATCATCTATCAGCTATTCTGTTTCTACGCTCACTAGCATCTCACATCATTCACTCTGTGTTCATCACCTGGCTGGTTCCATCCAGCATCCATTCCGTGACTTTAGTACCTGGCTGATTCCATTCAGCATCCACCCTGTGTTTCATCACCTGGCTGATTCCACTCAGCATCCACTCCGTGTCTTACCACCTGGCTGGTTCCATCCAGCTGATACAGCAGCATACTCAAGTTACAGATTCACCTGCTACAACTACTGGCATGTTCCTAGGCTATTTCTACTACTACAACCAGGCCTGGTAAGGTGATTCCATCAAAGGACTTTTACATCTGTTCTAAACCTACCAGTGCTCTGAGAAACTTTCTATGGTTATGTGTTCCAGGAACTGTGTTATTTGCCACTGTCTTTGCTAAACCTTGAATACTGCTTGTTATCACACGGAGTCTGTTAATAAACTTTTATTTTGAATTTTAAACTGGTTGTCATGGTCACACCTTCGGGTAATCATTCTGCACTTACATGTCCAGGGGTCTGATTAAACCTCCCAGGTTTAATTTAATCTCAGCCCCTACAACTGAGGCTTCCTCCCGTCAGCCTAAACCCTCAGTTGTGACAGTAAGCACTGACCAAATGAATCCAGCCGGAGACCAGGATCAAGCGGCTAGACCTATGCAAGAACTGGCAGCCAGACTCGAACATCAGGAGGCTGCACAAGGTCACATCATCCGCTGTCTCCAGGATCTCTCTACTCGGCTGGATGGGATTCAGACGACCCTCCATGGACCTGGCACGTCTGGTGCATCCACCACAGTGACTCCAGCTGTAACCCCACCCACCTTACCCATTTCCATACCACGTCTTCATCTTCCAATGCCAGCAAAATTTGACGGATCTCCAAAGTTCTGCAGGGGATTTCTCAACCAATGCGAAATCCATTTTGAGCTTCAACCTGGCAACTTCCCCAGTGACCGTACCAAAGTTGCTTATATTATTTCTCTTCTCAGTGGCTCAGCCCTTGATTGGGCATCACCGTTATGGGAGAAATCTGATCCCCTGCTGTCCTCCTATACTGACTTTGTAGCATCATTCAGGCGCATCTTCGACGAGCCAGGCCGGGTATCCTCTGCTTCATCTGAGATTCTCTGTCTACGCCAGGGAACACGTACTGTGGGACAATATCTTATACAGTTCAAAATCCTGGCATCTGAACTGGCCTGGAACGACGAGGCCATGTATGCTGCATTCTGGCATGGCCTGTCAGAACGCATTAAAGATGAGTTAGCTACCAGAGACTTGCCTTCTAAGTTGGATGAGCTAATTTCACTATGCACGAAGGTTGATCTATGGTTCAGAGAGAGAGCAACCGAGCGAGGAAGATCATCCGTTCCTAAATCTTCTGCTCCTCCTCCTCGTCAACCATCTCCATCCAAGGATGAGCCTATGCAAATTGGTCGTTCCCGTCTATCTCCCGCTGAGCGCCGAAGACGCCTCTCCGAGTCTCTATGTCTCTACTGTGCAGCTCCGTCGCACACTATCAACGCCTGTCCCAAACATTCGGGAAAAAATCCAGAGCCTAGCTCGCCAAGGAGAGGGCCGGCTAGGAGTAATGATCTCCTCTCCATCTCCTCATGATTGTAACCTCCCAGTGTCGCTCCAAATTGCTCAACGTTACAGGAACGTCATTGCCGTCCTTGATTCCGGAGCAGCTGGGAATTTCATAACCGAAGCTTATGTTAAACGGTGGTCCCTACCCACCGAGAGACTGTCCTCGTCCATCTCTTTGACTGCCGTGGATGGCAGCAAGATTTTTGACGCAGTCATTTCCTTAAGGACTCTTCCAGTTCGTCTGAGAGTGGGAGTTCTTCATTCTGAGTATATTTCTTTTCTAGTGATTCCAAGAGCCACACATCCAGTGGTTTTAGGCCTTCCATGGCTCCGTCTCCACAACCCATCGATTGACTGGTCGACTACGCAAATACTGGCATGGGGTCCCTCCTGTGCTGAGACTTGTTTAGCCAAAGTTCTTCCTGTTTGTTCTTCCTTCCCCAGGTCATCTGATGTTCCACCTCCTCCATATCAAGACTTCACGGACGTGTTCAGTAAAGCCTCTGCTGATATCCTTCCTCCTCATAGAGAATGGGACTGCCCAATAGACCTCATTCCAGGGAAGGTTCCACCGCGAGGCCGAACTTATCCGTTGTCTCTGCCTGAGACACACTCCATGGAAGAGTACATCAAAGAGAACCTGGCGAAGGGTTTCATCCGACCATCTTCTTCTCCAGCCGGCGCAGGCTTCTTCTTCGTTAAGAAGAAAGACGGTGGTCTGCGTCCGTGCATCGACTACAGAGGTCTGAACGACATTACCGTCAAGAACCGATACCCTTTGCCCCTGATTGCAGAGCTCTTTGATAGAGTTAGTGGTGCAACCATTTTCACAGAGCTGGACTTGAGGGGTGCCTACAATCTCATCCGAATCCGTGAGGGTGACGAGTGGAAGACCGCTTTTAACACCCGTGACGGACATTATGAGTACCTCGTCATGCCCTTCGGATTGAGCAACGCTCCAGCAGTCTTCCAGCACTTCGTTAATGAGATCTTCAGGGACATCTTATACCGCCATGTCGTGGTTTATCTAGATGACATCCTCATCTTTGCTAATAATCTAGAAGATCATCGTTTCTGGGGAAAGGAGGTTCTTTCCCGTCTCCGTGTCAATCACCTCTATTGTAAATTGGAGAAGTGTGTGTTTGAAGTTTAAAACCATTCCGTTTCTAGGTCACATTGTGTCCGGTTCCGGACTAGAGATGGATCCTGAGAAACTCCAAGCAATCCAGAATTGGCCTATACCCTTAACCCTCAAAGGGGTCCAGAGGTTCTTAGGGTTCGCCAATTATTATAGAAGGTTTATACGAGACTTTTCCACCATTGTGGCGCCTATCACTGCATTAACCAAGAAAGGTGCTAATCCGTCCAAGTGGTCCGAGGAAGCTACGCAGGCCTTTCACCTTCTGAAGCAACGGTTCATCTCTGCACCAGTTCTGAAACAGCCCGACACCGACTCTCCTTTTATCTTAGAGGTAGATGCCTCCTCCGTTGGAGTAGGAGCGGTGTTATCCCAGAGGGCCAAAGATGGACATCTACATCCTTGCAGTTTCTTCTCCCGGAAGTTCTCCCCAGCCGAGCGCAACTATGCCATTGGCGATCAGGAGTTGCTAGCCATCAAGCTCGCTCTGGAGGAGTGGAGATACCTGTTGGAGGGAGCTTCCCACTCAATCACCATACTTACCGACCACAAAAATCTTTTATATCTCAAAGGCGCACAATGTCTGAATCCTCGTCAGGCCAGATGGGCACTTTTCTTCTCTAGGTTTGACTTTAAACTCCAGTTCTGTCCGGGTTCTCAGAATCGTAAGGCCGATGCCCTTTCCCTCTCATGGGAGCAAGAAAATGAGTCAGAGTCTGCAGACAAGCATCCTATTATTAATCCGTTGGCATTCTCCACGGTAGGGATGGACTCTACGCCCCCACCAGGGAAAGTTTTGTTAAGCCAGTTCTAAGGAAGAAGCTCATGCATTGGGCCCATGCTTCCCGTTTTGCTGGACATACAGGCATTCAGAAAACCCTTGAATTTATCTCTAGGTCCTACTGGTGGCCAACTCTGAAGAAGGACGTTATGGAATTTATTGCCTCCTGCCCAAAGTGTGCCCAACACAAAGTCTCCCGCCAGTCGCCTGCGGGGCAACTGGTTCCATTATCTGTTCCCCGTCGACCATGGACCCATTTGTCGATGGACTTTGTTTCTGATCTACCTATGTGCAACAAGTTTAATACCATCTGGGTGGTAGTTGACCGGTTCACCAAGATGGCACATTTCATCCCTCTCACCGGTCTTCCGTCAGCTTCCAAGTTGGCTCAAGTGTTTATACAAGAGATCTTCCGACTTCACGGTCTTCCTGAAGAGATCATCTCGGATCGTGGAGTACAATTTGTAGCCAAATTTTGGCTAAGTTTGTGTCAAGCCCTCCAAGTCAAGTTAAAGTTTTCCACAGCTTACCATCCTCAGACCAATGGTCAAACCGAGAGGGTGAATCAGGACTTGGAGGCCTTCCTCCGTATATATGTGTCTTCCTCTCAAGATGACTGGGTTCAACTCCTTCCTTGGTCCGAGTTCAGCCACAACAATCAATACCATTCCTCATCTTCTTCGACACCATTCTTCATCAATTATGGATTCCACCCTAAAGTCCCAGAATTCCAACCGCTTCCCGCAACTTCTGTTCCAGCAGTGGATGTCACCTTGCGTCAGTTTTCAAATAACTGGAAGAACGTCCGCGCAGCCCTGCTTAAAGCCTCATTCAGGTATAAGAAGTTTGCCGATAGGAAGCGTAGAGCGGTTCCTGCTCTCAAGGTGGGTGATCGTGTGTGGTTGTCCACGAAGAATTTGAGATTGAGAGTTCCCAGCATGAAATTTGCACCTCGCTACATCGGTCCCTTCAAGATTGAACAAGTCATCAATCCTGTTGCCTACAGATTACAGTTACCACCCTTCTTGAAAATACCCAGGACATTTCATGTTTCCTTGTTGAAACCGCTGATCCTGAATCGGTTTCATTCCGCACTTCCTCCAGCTCCCAAAGAGATTTTGGACTCACGTTTTCGTTACGGTCAGTTACAGTACCTCATTGACTGGAAGGGCTATGGTCCTGAAGAACGCTCTTGGACCAATGCCTCAGACGTCCATGCTCCTGCCTTGGTCCGAAATTTCCACTCAAAATTTCCTTTATAGCCTAAGAAGTGTCCTGGGGCCACTCCTAAAGGGGGGGTGCTGTCACGATCCGGGTATCTGGACGCCATTACCTGCCGTTTAGGTGTCTTCTGAGACTGGCCCAGCGTTCCAAGTCCGGATCTCATCTGTGTCAACACTCTGCACATCCCTCCTGTCATTCTGAGACACTATCACAGCGGCGCCATGTTTGAATCCAACATGGCGTCTCCCATCCTCCGCGGCCTCCGCCGCCGTTCATGTGTTATTGCTGCAGGTTCTCAGTATAGTGTATCATGCCTGCCGCGGCCTCTGCTGCCCTCCAAGTGTCTCAGCATATAACAGTCATCTGGCGTCTCCTGTCCTCCGCGGCCGGCGCCGCCATTATCACTATGTTTGCACATTTCATTTCAAACTAGTTTTCCCTCCAGGTTCCAGCATGGGCGCAGCCATGTTGGATTTGATCACATGCTCCAATTCCTCCAATTCACCATCTCTGGAATCTGCATAATTGCCTAGCCAATGCCTGCATAGCAGCAGGTATAAGTATCCTGTGTCTAGGCCAGATAGAGGTCAGTGCTTTGAATGTCATACCTTGTTCCAGTCTCTCTCTCCTGTGGCTTGTTTCTCCAAGTTCCAGTTCCTGTCTCCAGCATCCACAAAGAGACCCGCACCTGCTTTCCATCCTGCAGGTGCAGCCTGACTCTACAGCCTTCCGTGGCTGTCCAGTTTCCAGCTATCTACTATCTGCTTCCAAGCAGCCAGCTTTCAACTGATTCCAGCTTCTACCAAACACCGGTGCTGATCCAGCGGATCCTATCTTACCAGCAGTATCCACTACCACCGGTAATCATCTATCAGCTATTCTGTTTCTACGCTCACTAGCATCTCACATCATTCACTCTGTGTTCATCACCTGGCTGGTTCCATCCAGCATCCATTCCGTGACTTTAGTACCTGGCTGATTCCATTCAGCATCCACCCTGTGTTTCATCACCTGGCTGATTCCACTCAGCATCCACTCCGTGTCTTACCACCTGGCTGGTTCCATCCAGCTGATACAGCAGCATACTCAAGTTACAGATTCACCTGCTACAACTACTGGCATGTTCCTCGGCTATTTCTACTACTACAACCAGGCCTGGTAAGGTGATTCCATCAAAGGACTTTTACATCTGTTCTAAACCTACCAGTGCTCTGAGAAACCTTCTATGGTTATGTGTTCCAGGAACTGTGTTATTTGCCACTGTCTTTGCTAAACCTTGAATACTGCTTGTTATCACACGGAGTCTGTTAATAAACTTTTATTTTGAATTTTAAACTGGTTGTCATGGTCACACCTTCGGGTAATCATTCTGCACTTACATGTCCAGGGGTCTGATTTAACCTCCCAGGTTTAATTTCATCTCAGCCCCTACAACTGAGGCTTCCTCCCGTCAGCCTAAACCCTCAGTTGTGACACTGGGGTTCACAGGAGAAATGTTGAAGAAGCTGGGGTTCGCAGGAGAACTGTAGAAGAAGCTGCGGTTCGCAGGAGAACTGTAGAAGAAGCTGGGGTTCGCAGGAGAACTGTAGAAGAAGCTGGGGTTCGCAGGAACACAGAGGGTAACTGGACAGTGGCTACTGGGAAGCTGGACAATCACTGTTTAGTTAGCACTTTGTGCGGGAGCAAAGATGACTGGCTGCACCACAGGGCTTAAATACTGGAGATCTGGAACAACACCGCAAGGAGAAACCACCAGGGAGTAAGGCTGAACTGCAGGAGAAGTACACAGTGAACTGCACACTGTATACACAGGATAGACAATGGAAGCACTGACAATCTTCTGGGAGCTGGGACAGGATATTTATACCTGCTGCATAGCAGGGATTGGTCTGGCATTTATGACACGGCTCCCGCAGCACTGAGGATAGGTGAATGAGTTTCATGTGTCAAAGTCCAAGATGGCTGTGACCATCAACAGAAGCAGAAGGGCAACTAAGTACTGTGAAGCAGGAGTACAAACAACCATGGCGGCGGAGGCCACAGTAGCCAGACTCTATGCGCCCAGACGTGCACAGCGGCCACAGGGATGGAAGTGGCGGACGGGACACACCGAGGGCGCGCATCCAGCGGAGGACCACAGGCGCGGCAATGACGGCCGCGACGGGGCTGAGAGCACCGCACGACCATGAGTACATTTACTGAGGAGGCTGCTGATACCAGCGCTGTAGGCAGTAACCATAACCATAGCTAAAGCCCGTCCCTGGCTCGCTGAGCCAGCCTCAGGAGACATCTGACAGGCAGAAAACGATGTCTCAGTACCCGGATCGTGACAAATGCTAATACACATATTAGCATCTCTGACAATATCTTTGCATTCTGGGTGGGGAAAAGGACATATGGAGCCCTTTATATATACTTTTTTTGGAATACTTAAGCTGCCCATCTCCAGTGTGTTGAGAAGCTGGTGTTCCTCAAATACAAATTTGTTGAGGAAAATAATAGCCACCAATAGTACAGTGATTTTGTATTGGTAGATTCCAGTGGGGGGTGATGTATATTGGGTAATGATGATGAGTGTACTCTTATTGACATCAGTGTTGAGGAGCAGTATGACTATGTCAACAATCACATTGCCATTACTCAACATCTGAAGATAACCATTAAAATAACTAATTCTAAATCATAATTTTTTAATCCCATATTTTCTACAATCTAAGAAGCAGCAACTAAAATGTTTCCTTTAGTATGGACCCAAAAATGTGGCATTCCCTTTGCCAAAGTGTTTTGTTTGTGCATGTTCTTTTTTATTTACAATATAATGGTTGGTGGGAAGTCCCAAGGATAATTACATCTTGCATTATTTGACATATAGTTTTGGCCATCCTGTTGGTGTATCTACATTTTTAAAATAAGCATGCTGCCACCGCTATACCACTGTTGGAATTCCACTTTTTTATTGTTATTGTACAAAATACACTGCTCAAAAAATAAAGGGAACACTAAAATAACACATCCTAGATCTGAATGAATGAAATATTCTTATTAAATACTTTGTTCTTTACATAGTTGAATGTGCTGACAACAAAATCACACAAAAATTATCAATGGAAATCAAATTTATTAACCCATGGAAGTCTGGATTTGGAGTCACCCTCAAAACTAAAGTGGAAAAACACACTACATGCTGATCCAACTTTGATGTAATGTCCTTAAAACAAGTCAAAATGAGGCTCAGTAGTGTGTGTGGCCTCCATGTGCCTGTATGACCTCCCTACAACCCACACAAGTGGCTCAGGTAGTGCAGCTCATCCAGGATGGCACATCAATGCGAGCTGTGGAAAGAAGGTTTGCTTTGTCTGTCAGCGTAGTGTCCAGAGCATGGAGGCGCTACCAGGAGATAGGCCAGTACATCAGGAGACATTGAGGAGGCCGTAGGAGGGCAACAACCCAGCAGCAGGAACGCTACCTCCGCCTTTGTGCAAGGAGGAACAGGAGGAGCAGTGCCAGAGCCCTGCAAAATTACCTCCAGCAAGCCACAAATGTGCATGTGTCTACTCAAACGATCAGAAACAGACTCCATGAGGGTAGTATGAAAGCCCAACGTCCACAGGTGGGGGTTGTGCTTACAGCCAAACACCGTGCAGGACGTTTGGCATTTGCCAGAGAACACCAAGATTGGCAAATTCACCAGTGGCGCCCTGTGCTCTTCACAGATGAAAGCAGGTTCTCACTAAGCACATGTGACAGATGTGACAGAGTCTGGAGACGCCAAGGAGAACGTTCTGCTGCCTGCAACATCCTCCAGCATGACCATTTGGCAGTGGGTCAGTAATGGTGTGGGGTGGCATTTCTTTGGGGGACCGCACAGCCCTCCATGTGCTCGCCAGAGGTAGCCTGACTGCCATTAGGTACCGAGATGAGATCCTCAGACCCCTTGTGAGACCATATGCTGGTGCGGTTGGCCCTGGGTTCCTCCTAATGCAAGACAATGCTACACCTCATGTGGCTGGAGTGTGTCAGTAGTTCCTGCAAGACGAAGGCATTGATGCTATGGACTGGCCCGCCCATTCCCCAGACCTGAATCCAATTGAGCACATCTGGGACATCATGTCTCACTCCATCCACCAACGCTACGTTGCACCACAGACTGTCCAGGAGTTGGCGGATGCTTTAGTCCAGGTCTGGGAGGAGATACCTCAGGAGACCATCCGCCACCTCATCAGGAGCATGCCTAGGTGTTGTAGGGAGGTCATACATGCACGTGGAGGCCACACACACTACTGAGCCTCATTTTGACTTGTTTTAAGGACATTACATCAAAGTTGGATCAGCCTGTAGTGTGTATTTCCACTTTAATTTTGAGGGGGACTCCAAATACAGATAATTTTTGTGTGATTTTGCTGTCAACACATTCAACTATGTAAAGAACAAAGTATTTAATAAGAATATTTCATTCATTCAGATCTAGGATGTGTTATTTTAGTGTTCCCTTTATTTTTTTGAGCAGTGTATATCCAGAGTCTGCATTTATTGTAAAATATATCCACATGTTGAATTTATTGTTACAGCAAAAATGAATCTGCAGGCTATGCTGCTGTCCAAATGCCAAACATGTTGCTTGTATTGTTTTTTCTAAAAATCAATATGCAGTTAGTTGAGAGGTGGTCATTGCAAAATTAACTGTAAATGATGTAAATAGAATATTAATGCTATTAACAGCAATGTAGGAATAAAAAACCAAAACTCAAATAGTATTTTAGAACTAAAGCAATGGTCTGAAACTCATCTCTGATGATTACAGCTTTACTGTTACTTCTATTTTTCAAATGGACAGACACAGAATTATTATATACATCTGAGATTACTTTTACATGTGCAGCAAAGATGCTGATTTAGCCTGCATTCCAGACTCATGATGGAAATTATACCCCTTTTACACTTGCACTCCCGGGTCACTCCCGGGATGCTTCCCGGGATGCATCCCAGGATGCCTTCCCGGGACTGACCCCTTTCACACTGCACTAAGACCTGGGATCAACCCGGGACAGCCCCATTTACACTGATCCCGGGATATCCCTGCAAATGCACATGTATGTCATTAGAAATGGCCTTTTCTGGCTCACATTGATGAGGTCACACTAGTCAACAAAGGGAGGGGTGGTGCCTGCTCACACTATTGCTGCAGTCATGGCCGACGGAGTACCAGTGTGTATGCCTGAGCTCATGATTCTTTCTGCTTTGCAGATGTTTCATACAGCCACTGACAGCATGATGCAGCTTGTCACACTGTGCAGTATACTGCACATAAATTTTATGAGGAGGAGGAGGGTGCAATTTATGCTGGATAGGGCTGCTAGTCGCCGCCAATATTTGCGTAGGAGGAGAGCCCTCATATCATCCAGGATGAGTACCATACTGAGCGTGAGTATGGGCCCTAACCGCTCATTTTGGTCCAGAGATCGCCGGCACGGAGAAGCTTTTATGAGGACCGTGGAAGCTTACCAGGATGAGGAGTGGATGGCTAACTTCCGTGTGTCTCGTGCAACCTTTAACTACATCCTGGAATTACTTACCCCAGCACTTGACATGCAGACCACCAGGCTTAGGAGACCCATCGAGGCACGCAGGAGATTAGCTATTGCATTGTGGTGGTATGCTACCCCAGGAGAGTACCGCTCAGTCTCATGCTTGTTCGGTGTTGCGATCTCCACCTGCTGTGTCATAGTCCACCAGGTGACTAAAGCAATTGTATCTACCTTATACAAGCGCTTCATATCTCTACCACAAGGACAGCGCTTACAGGATACCATCATTGGATTTGTGAAGCGAGGCTATCCGCAGTGTGGAGGAGCGATTGATGGGACACACATCCCCATTATTGCCCCATGTGACAACCATGCTGACTATTTTAATAGGAAGGGCTGGCACTCCATCATATTACAGGCTGTTGTGGACCACAAATATTGGTAAGTGTTTATTTTTGGGGTGGTGGGATGAGTTGCATGTGTGAGTTTTACATTCTAACTTTTTTCAATTTTACTGTTCTTTAGTTTCCTAGATGTGTTTATTGGCTGGCCAGGCCGATCTCATGACTCCAGAGTTTTTGCCAATTCTGACCTGTACAACATCGTAGAGGAGAAGCAGGGAGGCTGGCTGTACCCCAAAGAGTGTGCAAAGATTGTGAATGGGGTGGAGATCCCTGTCCACATCATCGGGGATGCTGCATACCCTTTACGCCCCTGGATTATGAAAGGCTACACCCAACAGGTCCAGTTAACCCCAGAGCAACAAACCTATACTCACACCCTGAGTTCAGCAAGGATGGTGGTTGAGAACGCCTTTGGCAGGTTAAAAGGAAGATGGTGTTGTTTGATGAAGCGCAATGATGTGGACCTAAAGAATATGCCTAATGTAGTAGCTGCGTGCTGTATACTGCACAACATCTGTGAACTGAAAAATGAGCTATTCCTTCCTGAGTGGACTGTGCAGGACCCTGAGGTTATAAACCCACATGTGGAAGGTGCTTTGTTTGGGACTGCCTCAAACTCCGCTGCAGAACAAATACGCCACACTATTACGTCCAACCTTGCAGCACTGGTACAATAGTGTTTAAGAATCAGCACAACATGTTTGGTGAATTACATTTTTTTTATTTTGTATTCCACCTTTGATCTTTGGTTTCAATATTTAAGTTTTTCCAAAAAAACCACATTGCCACAAACTTTGTATATATGCAGAAACAATGTAGAAAACACTGCAAACATGGTCTACTGTTACGCACAAATGGGAATGTTATGCATAGATTTGCAAACAAGTTTTGTTTGGCATAAAAAAAAAAAACACTGGTAGGCTTGTAGATACAACACCATAAACCACAGTGTCCCTGCAGTATATTATTACTGTGTAAAAAATAAATAAAAAGTGCTTTAATGTAGACACTATACAAAACAAATAACGCCCACAAACACAAACAGTTGTGCATAAACAATGACCACACTGTGGTTATTTAACAACAAATAACAACAAAAAAAAGAAATTCACTGTGTTTCACGGCAAATTGCGCAATACAGTAAACTCTGGGCTTTGCGCACTAGATAGTGCAGTATTTGGGGCATAGTATGGACCAGGAGTAAATGATGAAAAACCCTGCTCAGGGGGGTATTGTGAGTTGTGGTGTTGGATTGGTGCTCTTGAGGTATTGGTCATACGCTCATAGAACGCCATGTTCATTTGGTGCAATTCCCTGTGGCGGTCATACTGCTCTCTACTCATGCGTTCCTGCATTGTCATGACTTGGGAAAGGACTGCATCATGCATTTGTCGTTCTGCCTCTAGAAACCTGTCGAGCCTTGCATCCTCCTGTGCGGACATTGTAGCGTCCATCTCTCGGAGTTGGTCGACAAGGACATTTGACATGGCTTTAGCCACTTGCTCCGCTCTGTTCAATTTCTTCCTTCTAGGCGGTACGGTGTAAACTGTGAAGAGAAGAAATACAAAATGAGCGTATATAAAAATAGCAGCGTTAGCAAACATGTGTTTGTGGCATTATAATCCACCTACACACTAGCTACTCTGCAACATTGAACTATTTATAAAAATGCAAAGCCCCCCTGGGTGGGGGCAGAAATTGCAAAGCGTGCCACCGTGCCAGCAGCGTGCTGAGCACAGTGATCCTGCAATGGGCTCATTTGCGCTCGCCACGCTGCCTCCACACTGGCCACTCATACTACACACATAACCGGATGATTAACAATTGTGGATTTGTGCTATGAGTAAACATGTACTTACTGTTTTTCTGTAAAGTTGGGGTGACGGTGACGGCACTTTGTACAGTCCCACTGTCACTGGTCTGAGCTTCCACGACGTCTTCAATGGTTGCAGTTATGCTGTCATCGTTTCTGGATGTGTTTATGGACGGCTGGGAGGATGTGTCGCTGTCCTCAGGTGTGTCGTCAATTAACAACGGGGATGACGGACAGACGTCACTGCTTGTCTGTGTCTCTTCTGGAGTGCCTTCTGTAGCAGTGTACTGTGAACTGGAAGACAGACTCACTGGACTGCATGTAGCTGTGTTTCCAAAGATATTGGCGCAGATGTCATAGTACTGCCAGTCGATACGGCCAACACCGCTCTTTTTCCTGTTGTTGTCATGCACCTTCAGGAACTGCTTTTTAAGAGTTTTCATTTTGTTTAACACTTGCTGCTGTGTGCGGATGATTCCCCTGGCTTCCAGCATCTTGGAGATGTTTTTATAAATCACTGCATCTTTAACTGTGCCTGTGATCTGCCTCATTATTTCCTCCTCTCCCCTAATGCTCAGCAACTCTCTAACCTCCTGGTCTGTCCAGGTCGCCATGCTGCCTTCCTCACACGCATCAAGGACGCTCCCCAGGGCTCTGAAAGATGACATCATCTTTTCTGAGCCCATGAAAGCTCCAATCGGAGGCCTTTTAACAGTCCCGGGTAGTGAATCCCGGGACGGGCCCTTTCACACTACCCAGCTTCCCGGGACGGTCCCGGGTTCAACCCTGCTTTAGACCTGGGATGAAATCCCGGGATGCTCGACCCGGGAAATTGTCCCTGTACCCTTTCACACTGACAGAAATCCCGGGATGATGCGCGTTCACGTGCAATATCCCGGGATTTTCATGCGAGTGTAAAAGGGGTATTAGTTGAAAACCCCATACTGTATTTCAAGCACTTAATTCCCCTTAAAGATCAGTCAAAAGTCATACATGCATTTGTATCATATCGATTAAACTACTACATCGCCCTCTACCTTGGTCTACAAGTAACAGAGTTTTACATCTTATAGCTGGTACAAAACACAGCTGCCATGCTGTTAAACAATCAGTCTCATTCCAGCCACATAACACCTATTCTATACTCCCTCCTCTGGCTGCCTGTAAGATGGTGAATCGTCTTCAAGACTGGCTTACTGACTTTCAAAGCCTTACATGACCAGGGCCCAAGGTACATGAAGCAGCTTCTGATTCTATACTGCCCCGCTTGATTACTGAGATCTATAGATGAAGGACTTTTAGCAGTACCTAGAATCTACCATAATTCATCTGGGGGTCGAGCTTTCAGCCATGCAGCTCCGACTCTATGGAGCTCACTTCCCCACACAGTGTGAGAGGCCCCCACTCTAGAATCCTTCAAAAACAGAAGGTCTTTAGTCAAACCATGGGAATGTTTACACATAACAAATGACTGCCTTTTACAAAATATATATTTTTTTATATATGCATGTGTTAATGCACATGTGAACGGCACTGAAACATACAGTATATATGTATGTAATCTTGTGTGTAGAGTTTGTTTTTTCATGATATCAATATCAGAATAGAAAGAAACCCAATACAGTGCCCCTCTGAAAGAATTTATCACCTCTCCACAAATCAAGGTACACGGTCACTTTGCGGAGGTGAATCCCAAATACTGCAAGGAGACATGCGCATAGACGCACACAATATAAATGGCTTATTTTTCAGCCATGATGTATTACTAGATTAATAGAGCACACAGAAATATGTTTATATTGTTGATATTAAACAATGATTTATTATTGAGAAAGGAAAATAGAAGTACAAGAATAAGAAATAGATGAAATATGCACCTGTGTCAAAATGCACATAAATTACTCCCAACAAAGTGCATGCAAAAACAGTATATTTCTGCTGAGTTGTACATATGTCGGCAGCATACAGTATGCACCTAGTCTATGACACCATGATCATTGGGTATTTTCACCGGGATCCAGTTAGGATCCCAGCGTTTGGGATCCCGGCAGTCGGACTAATGATGCTGGAATCTTGACACTGCTCGGAGTACTGATGCCAGGATGCCGACATGGATCGCAATGACGGCGCTGGGATACCAAACATAAGTATGCCGGGGCTGTTGAGGATTAGGCAGCAGGTGGAGAGGTGTCAGGTTTAGGCTGTGGGGGGAGTGTTAGGCTTAGGTTGTGGTGGGTGGTGGGGGAAGGTTAGCTTTTGGCTGTGGGGAGGAAGCATAAGGGTTAGCCACCACTTGGGAGGGGGCCTAAACCTCACAGTAGTACCCCTTATACATGTTAAAACACGATAGAGCCACTTAGACACATTATGCCACAGAAGAGCCCCTGATACACATTATGCCATGGCAGTGCCCTTTATACACATTATGAGATGTAGAACCCCTTATTCACATTATGCCGTGGTGCCATTATGCCTCCCCCCACACACCCTGGGAGCAGCTATGCTGCTTACCTTTGTTTTTGTGACCAGCTGAAGTCCCTAAGAGAGTCGAGCGCTGGATGCACTGCACACACAATGCAAACATGCTGACAAGCTTAATAGAGAGCAGGTAGTGGGCAGAGAGGCAGACTACGGCTGCAGAGTGAGATGGATGATGCAGCATTGACAGCGATGTCATCAGTTTTGACCCCCGCAATGATATTCCCCATACACCCCATGTCCCATCTGCAACTGGTGGACAGGTAGCCGGGAGACAGATGGAAGACTCTGTCCAGCTGCTTGACTAAATTGAAGCAGCAAGGGAGCTTCTCTAACGGGCAACAGGCATATGATGACAGCCCTAGAGCTGTAAAATTGTTGTGGCCCAGGGAGCAGGTGGCACCCTGCCCCCCCGCCCAAGCCGCCATTGCACACAGTGCCTCATGTCTCAATGGTAACACTGGTTTTAATTGGACAGATAGGCTCCATTGTTATAAATATTAATTTAGCATGTGAAAGAACTGCCGGTATTGTGAGCAAACAATGCTACCGACCAAGGTGTTTTCCGACTGCTTCTTGCATCTTGAAAACAAAACCAGATGCTTGTGAAAACACACAGTGTATATGTTATTCTCTTTGTGTTTCTTATGTTCCAAAGAATGCAATTCTGTCTGGTTACACAGACAGAATGGTTATGCAGGAATCTCTTGCATTGTGGGGCTGAGATGTTTTTATTAAAATACAAATAAAATACAGACAATAATTATTTAAACCATTAGATAATATACAACTAAATAAACCCTGTAATAACCACTTTTCTTTAAAGGTGACATATTGATTATATTATTATACACAGCAAATAATTTGATTAAAAAGTTCATCATGATGTTCAAAGAACATTTAATGCAAATCATGGATGTGATATAAGATTTCAAAAACATTTAATATATACAAATTGATTACAGCATAATTAAACTCTAGGTAATGAGAGGTTTAGCAACGTAGCACATAAATGTTTTTTTTTTAATCAACACCTCTTTCATGAAGACATCATTCTAGTAGAATAAAGGAACTAGCAAATGTCATTCTAAAAAAACAATGAAAACAATACAATTATTTTATCCTTACGGGGACAGTGCTTTTAATGTGAGAAATCCACTCAGATTCTTTTTTTCAGAGGAGAGCTAGATTGTCCCCTCTTCTACTGTGAGGACCATTAATGTCATTGGAAAGGAATTTTAAGTGCAATGGAACAACATCCTGAAAGTATCTATTTATAGAATGAGCGCTTTCTACTTTTTATTTAATCAGGAGCACCGACAGCTGTGCTGGCCCCAGGTACTCAGAGGAGGACATGTCCATTGCAGGGAGATGTGGCCAGACCCATCCTTAGGGATTATTAAAAACATTTTTTAGTGTAGTTGTGAAGCGGGGTGGGAAGCATATGGGGAGCAGGGGGTGGCAGGTGGGACACTGCCTCTCTCCCCAGCACAGCTAACAGCAGCATGTGTGCTGAGCTACAGCAGTGTACTCTCATTCCACACTGCCGCTATTTACAACAGTGGAGAGGGTAGCAAGATAAAACAGTACCCCCCCCAACTCCCCCCCCCCCCCTTCTTGGCATTACTGGATTTAATATGTCTTTTATGCTCATAGTGACTTTCTTTCAAAGTCTTTCTGCTACTACCCAGATCAGGGGCATTTTAAGAGAGGAGGAGGTCCATGTGCAACCTACTGCGTATGGGCAGATCTCCGGGAAAATGGCACTGCGACCATGTTCCCAGTGATTTCTCTACTGCGCATGCGTATAACTCCGTGAAAATGGCCGCTGTGCTATTTTCACATTAATTTAACAGCACTGCTGATGTCGGTGTGAGACTCTGGAGGGGTGAGTATTCAAAAATGGGTGGATCATGTGCAGTGTGGGCCCTCCCTGTTCTCAGGGGCCTGTGTGATATTGCATATCAAATGAGTACAATAGCTGATATACTGTACAATATAAATAACAAATATTTTCACTTATCCAAAAGATATTTTATTATTACTAATCCAATGTTCTGTGCACCAAATTTGAAAATAATATGCTACATTTCTGACAAATGGACCCAGTGTCGGATTGGGATGAAAACCAACCCGGAAATTTATGGAATGGCCTGATTGTACGCAATTGCGGCTTTCCTTGCGTGATTTGCTGCAGTTGTGTCTGAGTCCAGGGGCATATTGGAAATTAAAAGTTGTCCTATAAAATTTTGTAAACGTGGCCTGACATGGGCAGCACAAGACGTATAACATACCATGTAGCCATGGCAGCATCACTGGATGGCAGAATTGCTGTACTGCAGAGATGGAATAACAGAATTAATGGGGACAATGCAGTGTAAAAGTGCGGTTGGCTGCCTGTCATGTGGGGGGTGGGGCCACATGACAAAACAGGCCCCACAGACACTTCGGCCTACCAGGAATCTTCCTGGTGAGCCCTATGGCCAATCTGCCCCTGAATAGACCACTTCCAAGTACTTTTGTGAGGTATATTGCAAGTGAAAAAGTTGCCACCTTTTATTCTTTTTTTTTGTTTTCGTTGTATTTTTCCCGTAGTATACATACATTTGAAAAGAGAGTATTATTTTCCTTTTACAGTTGCTATTTTAGGATCTACAGTATGTAATGTATTGTATTATACTATATACTGCTTTTCAGTCTATAATTTATTTTATCCAAAATTGCTTAAGCATTTTTAAAGATGCCGTTAATGGTACCGTAATTGTTTATAACAAAAATGACAATCTGTCCCCTTTGTTTATGTCAATTCTGTACATTGAAATATTCTGTTATGCAATACTCACATTATCTAAATTACAGGTTCTCAAACTCGGTCCTCAGGACCCCACACAGTGCATGTTTTGCAGGTCTCCTCACAGAATCACAAGTGAAATAATTAGCTCCACCTGTGGACCTTTTAAAATGTGTCAGTGAGTAATTAATACACCTGTGCACCTGCTGGGTTACCTGCAGAACATGCACTGTGTGGGGTCCTGAGGACCGAGTTTGAGAACCTATGATCTAAATGATCAACTACAGTAAGTGAAATAAATTAATTTGCATTCGACACCCTTAAATTGCGTGTTTAAGCAATATGGCATTATAATAACTACAATGCAGAGTCCAGCACTGTGTAAATCTATCAGACTGAAACAAGTAATCCATTTAAATGGAGGCCCGTGGGGCTTGTGTTTGAGATGGATTCCATTCTTTCTTATCTGCTGTTTGTTTTTAATTTTGGACTTGCAAATATGTATATATTAAAGTTAATGGTCCATGATTCTATTAAACACTGCAGTATTTTACATATTCCTTTGGTATCAAAATATAACCTTAATTGAAACTTAATTGAAAAGTTGATGATTGATTCTCATTTTTTAAGTAAGTTAGGTAATTAATTAATATTATTTTCTTAAAAAAATAAACTAGTTATATTGATGATGATGATGATGATGATGATGATGATAATAGCTTTCTAATGTGAATACATTTCTGAAAAATTCCATTACTAAATGAAACAATTGTATCTTTATTTTAAAACTTTATTGGGGTGTGGCTTAGCATTTGTCTGGAGAAGACATTCCTATGCTGACTCCAGCTTTTGAGGACAATAGCGGGCTGTAGCGCCAGGCCTCTCCACCTCCTTGCTGTCAGCCCGGTACTCACTGGTGTCATTGCTGTGCTGTGACCCATTTACAGCTGATGGGGGGCGCTACTTTGGCTGCTGGAGCCTGCAGCCTTCTCCTGTAGTGAAGCCGTGGACTCAATTTCCAGTTAGTATGACACGTCCTGTGCTGGCATGGCTGGGACAACCAGGAAATCCCCATAATGCTACATGGGACCCGGTCTGTATACAGCCCTCACTCATGTCTCCTGCAGTGGCTCTGGTGATCTTCAGGATTGGGTTCTTGTGTTCCAGCCTCCTGTGCTGGACCTTCAATTGAGGGAGCCACTACCATCTTGGAGCCAACAGGAGGTCAGCTACTGTACATTTGTATTCCTGGGAGGAGCAGCATCAATGACCACCTCTAGCAGTGGACCATATTTCCTTCTCCTGTTATACTGTTGTCTACTGGGAACCTCGCCCCCCAATCTTTTACATATGTGGTAGCTGCTAGCTATTGATCTACAGGAGATCTTGCCCTGGCATTAGGCCCCTGTTATACAGTGCCTTGCTAAAGTATTCACCCCCTTGGCTTTTTACCTATTTTGTTACATTACAACCTGTAATTTTTTTATTTTTTTTTAATCTCAATTTTATGTGATGGCTCTGCACAAAATAGTCTAAGTTGGTGAAGTAAAATGAGAAAAATGTATATAAAAATAATTTTTATAAATAAAGATTAGAAAATTGGCATGTGCATATGTGTTCCCCTTCTTTGTTAGGAAGCATCTCAAAAGTTCTGGTGCAACCAATTACCTTCAGAAGTCACATAATTAGTGACATGAAGTCCACCTGTGTGCAATCTAAGTGTAACATGATCTGTCAGTATAAACACACCTTTTCTGAATGCCCCAGAGGCTGCAACACCACTAAGCAAGAGGCAAAAAACCATGAAGACCAAGGAGCTCTCGAAACAAGTCAGGGACAAAGTTGTTGAGAAGTACAAGTCAAGGTTGGGTTATAAAAAAATATCCAAATATTTGATGATCCCCCAGAGCACCATCAAATCCATCATCTTCAAATGGAAAGAACAAGGTACCACAACAAACCTGCCAAGAGAGGGCCGGCCACCAAAACTCACAGACTGGGCAAGGAGAGCAATAATCAGAGAGGCAGCACAGAGAGACCAAAGATAACCCTGAAGGAGCTGCAGAGTTCCACGGCAGAGGCTGGTGTATCTGCGCATGTGACCACAATAAGCCGTACACTCCATAGAGCTGGGCTTTATGGAAGAGTGGCCAGAAAAAAAGCCATTACTTAGCATTGAAAATAAGAAGGCACGTTTTGAGTTTGCTAAAAGGCATGTGGATGACTCACCAAATGTATGGAGGAAGGTGCTCTGATCAGATGAGACTAAAATTGAACTTTTCGGCCACCAAGGAAAATGCTATGTCTGGCACAAACCCAACACATCCCATCAGCCCAAGAACACCATCCCCACAGTGAAACATGGTGGTGGCAGCATCATGCTGTGGGGATGTTTTTCAGCAGCAGGGACTGGGAAACTATTTTGAGTCGAGGGAAAGATGGATAGTGCTAAATACAGAGATATTCTTGAGCAAAACCTGTTTCAGTCTGCCTGTGATTTGAGACTGGGACGGAGGTTCACCTTCCAGCAGGACAATGACCCGAAGCATACTGCTAAAGCAACACTCGAGTGGTTTAAGGGGAAACATTTAAATGTGTTGGAATGGCCTAGTCAAAGGCCAGATCTCATTCCAATTGAGAATCTGTGGTCAGACTTGAAGATTGCTGTTCACAAGCGGAAACCATCAAACATGAAGGAGCTGGAGCAGTTTTGCCTTGAGGAATGGGCAAAAATCCCAGTGGCAAGATGTGGCAAGCTCAGAAAGACTTAACCAAAGTGGCTTGCAGCTGAAATTGCTGCAAAAGGTGGCTCTACAAAGTACTGACTTTAGGGGGATGAATAGTTATGCACGTTGAAGTTTTCTGTTATTTTGTCCAGTGGCGGATCCAGAACAAAATGACAGGGGGGGGGGGGGACCATGACAGGGGAAGGGTGGGGGTGTTCTTTGTGTGTGATGTAAGCATGCACTCTTGGAAAAGTGGGTGTGTCCTCATCCCAAGGTCAGTGGGCTCAAAAGGACTGTCACATCTGCATGACTGGGAGAGGGTGATGACTGGGAGATGGTGATGCCTGTTATGATGCCAGGGGGAGGAAGTGGATGACGCCAGGGTATGGGTGACAGGGGAAGGAAATGGGTGATGTAGAGGATTATGGGGGGAGGAAGTCGGTGACAGGCGATAGAGATGACGGGGAGAGATAGTGGGAGACCAAGCGGCAGTGGGTGACAGGAAAGGGTGACAGGGAAAGGCAGCGGATGACAGAGAGAAGGTGATGGAGAGAAGCAGATGGTGATAGGGAGAGGTGCTAATCCCAACATCACATAGATCTAACAGGTGGGCATAGTTAAAAAAAAATAGGGAGTCACTTAGTCCACATATGTAAATATTTATATTTTTCCAAGAAAAATGTTAATACTACAATTAGCACATGTGGTGCAAAGAAGCTTGATAAAGATAACAATACCAATAAATAAATATAAACTAAACTAGACACATATGAAAAAAGTATATATGGCCACAAATGGTCAACATCTTACCCATTAAGTACACAGAAATTAGTGATGTGCACCGGACATTTTTCGGGTTTTGTGTTTTGGTTTTGGGTTCGGTTCCGCGGCCGTGTTTTGGATTCGGACGCGTTTTGGCAAAAATTCACCGAAATTTTTTTGTCAGATTCGGGTGTGTTTTGGATTCGGGTGTTTTTTTTTAAAAACCCTAAAAAACAGCTTAAATCATAGAATTTGGGGGTCATTTTGATCCCAAAGTATTATTAACCTCAATAACCATAATTTCCACTCATTTTCAGTCTATTCTGAACACCTCACAATATTATTTTTAGTCCTACAATTTGCACCGAGGAAGCTGTGTGACTAAGCTAAGCGACCCAAGTGGCCGACACAAACACCTGGCCCATCTATGAGTGGCACTGCAGTGTCAGACAGGATGGCACTTGAAAAAAATACTCCCCAAACAGCACATGACGCAAAGAAAAAAAGAGGCGCAATGAGGTAGCTGTGTGACTAAGCAAAGCGACCCAAGTGGCCGACACAAACACCTGGCCCATCTAGGAGTGGCACTGCAGTGTCACGCAGGATGGCCCTTCAAAAAATACTCCCCAAACAGCACATGACGCAAAGAAAAAAAGAGGCGCAATGAGGTAGCTGTGTGACTAAGCTTAGCGACCCAAGTGGCCGACACAAACACCTGGCCCATCTTGGAGTGGCACTGCAGTGTAAGACAGGATGGCACTTGAAAAAAATACTCCCCAAACAGCACATGACGCAAAGAAAAAAAGAGGCGCAATGAGGTAGCTGTGTGACTAAGATAAGCGACCCAAGTGGCCGACACAAACACCTGGCCCATCTAGGAGTGGCACTGCAGTGTCACGCAGGATGGCCCTTCAAAAAAATACTCCCCAAACAGCACATGACGCAAAGAAAAATGAAAGAAAAAAGAGGTGCAAGATGGAATTGTTCCTTTTGCCCACCCACCCACCCTTATGTTGTATAAACAGGACATGCACACTTTAACGAACCCATCATTTCAGCGTCAGGGTCTGCCACACGACTGTGACTGAAATGACTGGTTGGTTTGGGCCCCCACCAAAAAAGAAGCAATCAATCTCTCCTTGCACAAACTGGCTCTACAGAGGCAAGATGTCCACCTCATCATCATCGTCCGATTCATCACCCCTTTCACTGTGTACATCCCCCTGCTCACAGATTATTAATTCGTCCCCACTGGAATCCACCATCTCAGGTCCCCGTGTACTTTCGGAAGGCAATTGCTGCTGGTGAATGTCTCCACGGAGGAATTGATTATAATTAATTTTAATGAACATCATCTTCTCCACATTTTCTGGAAGTAACCTCGTACGCCGATTGCTGACAAGGTGAGCGGCGGCACTAAACACTCTTTCGGAGTACACACTGGAGGGAGGGCAACTTAGGTAGAATAAAGCCAGTTTCTGCAAGGGCCTCCAAATTGCCTCTTTTTCCTGCCAGTATACGTACGGACTGTCTGACATGCCTACTTGGATGAGGTCACTCATATAATCCTCCACCATTCTTTCAATTGTGAGAGAATCATATGCAGTGACAGTAGACGACATGTCAGTAATCGTTGGCAGGTCCTTCAGTCCAGACCAGATGTCAGCACTCGCTCCAGACTGCCCTGCATCACCGCCAGCGGGTGGGCTCGGAATTCGCAGCCTTTTCCTCGCACCCCCAGTTGCGGGAGAATGTGAAGGAGGAGATGTTGACGGGTCACGTTCCGCTTGACTTGACAATTTTCTCACCAGCAGGTCTTTGAACCTCTGCAGACTTGTGTCTGCCGGAAAGAGAGATACAACGTAGGTTTTAAATCTAGGATCGAGCACGGTGGCCAAAATGTAGTGCTCTGATTTCAACAGATTGACCACCCGTGAATCCTGGTTAAGCGAATGAAGGGCTCCATCCACAAGTCCCACATGCCTAACGGAATCACTCTGTTTTAGCTCCTCCTTCAATGTCTCCAGCTTCTTTTGCAAAAGCCTTATGAGGGGAATGACCTGACTCAGGCTGGCAGTGTCTGAACTGACTTCACGTGTGGCAAGTTCAAAAGGTTGCAGAACCTTGCACATCGTTGAAATCATTCTCCACTGCGCTTGAGTCAGGTGCATTCCACCTCCTTTGCCTATATCGTGGCCAGATGTATAGGCTTGAATGGCCTTTTGCTGTTCCTTTATCCTCTGAAGCATATAGAGGGTTGAATTCCACCTCGTTACTACCTCTTGCTTCAGATGATGGCAGGGCAGGTTCAGGTGTTTTTGGTGGTGCTCCAGTCTTCTGTACGCGGTGCCTGTACGCCGAAAGTGGCCCGCAATTCTTCTGGCCACCGACAGCATCTCTTGCATGCCCCTGTCGTTTTTTAAATAATTCTGCACCACCAAATTCAAGGTATGTGCAAAACATGGGACGTGCTGGAATTTGCCCAGATGTAATGCACGCACAATATTGCTGGCGTTGTCCGATGCCACAAATCCCCAGGAGAGTCCAATTGGGGTAAGCCATTCTGCGATGATCTTCCTCAGTTGCCGTAAGAGGTTTTCAGCTGTGTGCGTATTCTGGAAAGCGGTGATACAAAGCGTAGCCTGCCTAGGAACGAGTTGGCGTTTGCGAGATGCTGCTACTGGTGCCGCCGCTGCTGTTCTTGCCGCGGGAGGCAATACATCTACCCAGTGGGCTGTCATGTAGTCCTGAGTCTGCCCTGCTCCACTTGTCCACATGTCCGTGGTTAAGTGGACATTGGGTACAACTGCATTTTTTAGGACACTGGTAAATCTTTTTCTGAGGTCTGTGTACATTTTCGGTATCGCCTGCCTAGAGAAATGGAACCTAGATGGTATTTGGTACCGGGGACACAGTACCTCAATCAAGTCTATAGTTGGCTCTGAAGTAACGATGGATACCGGAACCACGTTTCTCACCGCCCAGGCTGCCAAGGCCTCAGTTATCCGCTTTGCAGCAGGATGACTGCTGTCATATTTCATCTTCCTCGCAAAGGACTGTTGGACAGTCAATTGCTTACTGGAAGTAGTACAAGTGGTCTTCCGACTTCCCCTCTGGGATGACGATCGACTCCCAGCAGCAACAACAGCAGCGCCAGCAGCAGTAGGCGTTACACTCAAGGATGCATCAGAGGAATCCCAGGCAGGAGAGGACTCGTCAGACTTGCCAGTGACATGGCCTGCAGGACTATTGGCATTCCTGGGTAAGGAGGAAATTGACACTGAGGGAGTTGGTGGTGTGGTTTGCGGGAGCTTGGTTACAAGAGGAAGGGATTTACTGGTCAGTGGACTGCTTCCGTTGTCGCCCAAAGTTTTTGAACTTGTCACTGACTTATGATGAATGCGCTGCAGGTGACGTATAAGGGAGGATGTTCCGAGGTGGTTAACTTCCTTACCCCTACTTATTACAGCTTGACAAAGGCAACACACGGCTTGACACCTGTTGTCCGCATTTGTGTTGAAATAATTCCACACCGAAGAGCTGATTTTTTTTGTATTTTGACCAGGCATGTCAATGGCCATATTCCTCCCACGGACAACAGGTGTCTCCCCGGGTGCCTGACTTAAACAAACCACCTCACCATCAGAATCCTCCTTGTCAATTTCCTCCCCAGCGCCAGCAACACCCATATCCTCATCCTGGTGTACTTCAACACTGACATCTTCAATTTGACTATCAGGAACTGGACTGCGGGTGCTCCTTCCAGCACTTGCAGGGGGCGTGCAAATGGTGGAAGGCGCAAGCTCTTCCCGTCCAGTGTTGGGAAGGTCAGGCATCGCAACCGACACAATTTGGACTCTCCTTGGGGATTTGTGATTTCGAAGAACGCACAGTTCTTTGCTGTGCTTTTGCCAGCTTAAGTCTTTTCTTTTTTTCTAGCGAGAGGATGAGTGCTTCCATCCTCATGTGAAGCTGAACCACTAGCCATGAACATAGGCCAGGGCCTCAGCCGTTCCTTGCCACTCCGTGTCGTAAATGGCATATTGGCAAGTTTACGCTTCTCCTCAGACGCTTTTAATTTTGATTTTTGGGTCATTTTACTGATCTTTTGTGTTTTGGATTTTACATGCTCTGTACTATGACATTGGGCATCGGCCTTGGCAGACGACGTTGATGGCATTTCATCGTCTCGGCCATGACTAGTGGCAGCAGCTTCAGCACGAGGTGGAAGTGGATCTTGATCTTTCCCTATTTTTTTAACCTCCACATTTTTGTTCTCCATATTTTAATGCGCACAACTAAAAGGCACCACAGGTATACAATGTAGATGGATGGATACTATAGTATACTTATGGACGACGAGTGACGACACAGAGGTAGGTACAGCAGTGGCCTACCGTACTGCTATATACAGTATAATGGACCTGGTGGACACTGTCAGCAGACTGCGTTTATAGTATAAAAAAAAAAGACACCACAGGTATACAATGTAGATGGATGGATACTATAGTATACTTATGGACGACGAGTGACGACACAGAGGTAGGTACATACAGTATAATGGACCTGGTGGACACTGTCAGCAGACTGCTAAACTAGTATAAAAAAAAGCCACCACAGGAGTGTTTTTCAGGCAGATAAACGTATACTGGTGGTCACTGTCAGCAAAACTGTGCACTGTACTCCTGCTATAACTGCTCCCCAGTCCCCACAATTAGGTAGTGTGAGCACTCAGCACAGATATATATCATGCAGCACACTGAGCACAGATATGGTATGGAGCGTTTTTTTCAGGCAGAGAACGGTAAAAAACTAGCAAAACTCTGCACTGTACTCCTCCTAACAGCTGCTCCCCAGTCCCCAATCCTCCCCACAATAAGCTAAGCAATCAGATCAACTGTGTAGTATACTATTAATAATTAACTATATAAACGGAGAGGACGCCAGCCACGTCCTCTCCCTATCAATCTCAATGCACGTGTGAAAATGGCGGTGACGCGCGGCTGCTTATATAGAATCCGAATCTCGCGAGAATCCGACAGCGGGATGATGACGTTCGGGCGCGCTCGGGTTAGCTGAGCAAGGCGGGAGGATCCGAGTCTGCTCGGACCCGTGTAAAAAAAGGTAAAGCTCGGGTGGGTTCGGTTTCTCGGAAACCGAACCTGCTCATCACTAACAGAAATTAGACACATATGTAAAACAGACCTCCAAAAATAAGAAATCAGCACATATGTATGGTAGAGGACCAAATAGGTTGACATGCTACCTCAATTAAGAACAACCATATCAACAGGCACATATAAACTGAACACATATGCCTAAAATGTACTCGCCAGGCCTCTCTAACTGTGATGGTACTGCAAGTCCCAACACATCCAGTTGCAATATGTGCTGGAACCAGTAGTCTCATCACAGCTGGACAGGCAGTAGTTACTGATAGGAACTCAGTAATTTTTTACCGCTCTCCATGTAGAGTTCTAGGACCTTGCTGACTGCTTAGGTTTATCAGGTTATGCTGCCAGGCTGCTCTGTCAGTGAGTGCAGATGCCGCAGGGATCACTGTATGCGGCTGTTGCATTCTTCCTCTCTGCTACCTGGCCATCGCTTTTAACATGAAGGAGTTGGATTGTCCTGACTCCTAGCAGGCTGGCAGACCGTGCGGGACTGCTGGTCAGGGAAGCGGAGAAGGAAGAGGAGGTTCCTTGTTCCTTCCCCCATCAGGCTTGATGTGATTGCTGCGTCACCTACGGTCTCAGCATGGATGCAGGTTATCACTGACAAATGAATCACCTTCAGCGGGGCGAGAAGCAGGGGGCAGCACATTATAGGTGCCATGTATTGTGGCTGTAGTGTAGTGCAGCAGCACATAGAGAGTGCAGGGGAGCCAGCGGCAGCTAGTGTACTACAGGTTGAGTATCCCATATCCAAATATTCCGAAATACGGAATATTCCGAAATACGGACTTTTTTGAGTGAGAGTGAGATAGTGAAACCTTTGTTTTTTGATAGCTCAATGTACACAAACGTTGTTTAATACACAAAGTTATTAAAAATATTGGCCCTCATTCCGAGTTGATCGCTCGCAAGGCGATTTTAGCAGAGTTACACACGCTAAGCCGCCGCCTACTGGGAGTGAATCTTAGCTTCTTAAAATTGCGACCGATGTATTCGCAATATTGCGATTACAAACTACTTAGCAGTTTCAGAGTAGCTTCAGACTTACTCGGCATCTGCGATCAGTTCAGTGCTTGTCGTTCCTGGTTTGACGTCACAAACACACCCAGCGTTCGCTCAGACACTCCCCCGTTTCTCCGGCCACTCCTGCGTTTTTTCCGGAAACGGTAGCGTTTTTATCCACACGCCCATAAAACGCCGTGTTTCCGCCCAGTAACACCCATTTCCTGTCAATCACACTACGATCGCCGGAGCGAAGAAAAAGCCGTGAGTAAAAATACCATCTTCATTGTTAAATTACTTGGCGCAGTCGCAGTGCAAATATTGCGCATGCGTACTAAGCGGAATTTCACTGCGATGCGATGAAAATTACCGAGCGAACGACTCGGAATGAGGGCCATTGTATTAAATGACCCTCAGGCTGTGTGTATAAGGTGTATATGAAACATAAATGAATTGTGTGAATGTAGACACACTTTGTTTAATGCACAAAGTTATAAAAAATATTGGCTAAAATTACCTTCAGGCTGTGTGTATAAGGTATATATGAAACATAAATGCATTCTGTGCTTAGATTTAGGTCCCATCACCATGATATCTCATTATGGTTTGCAATTATTCCAAAATACGGAAAAATCCGATATCCAAAATACCTCTGGTCCCAAGCATTTTGGATAAGGGATACTCAACCCGTATATGAATAATAAAAATAAAAATCTTCTAAACAACTAACCCCTGAATCTGCCTATGATTTTGTCCTATATGTTGTTTGCTTCACAATAAAAATAAAAAATCTTCAAACTTGTAGGCATGTCCTGTGAATGAAATGATGCAAACCTTCAAACAATCCATTTTAATTCCAGGTTGTGAGGCAACAAAACATGAAAAATGCAAAGGGGGTGAATACTTTAGCAAGGCACTGTAAGCCTGTGTGAAACGCCAGTCCTGTTATTATTGCTGCAGACACCTCAAAGTGCTTGGATCCTGGAGCAATTTTGTATATTAAGGCTGGTCCTAAGTACTGAGTACTTCATTCCCTAGATCCTCAGGCTGGTGCAGCTTATGTCCTATGGGCCGCATTGGGCACTCAGCTGATAATGTGATCCCTCTCCTCACAGTCCACCACCCATGTTTTCTATACATATGTAATTGCTATTTTCTTCTAACCATCACATTACTATATCCCTGTTAGGTCTCCAATGTCTCAAGCGTGCAATACAAACTTACTCAACCCTCTTCCTGACCAATATTTCCTCATGCCTCCCAAGAGGGCCAAGGGGTGCTCCCTCCAAGGGTGTCCTTCCCTAAACAGAAGGTCACCTGAATTTCCCATTCTTCACCCGGGACTTCCACTCCTATCACTGTGGGGAGTCCAGCTACAAGCGATGCCTCTGGCCTGTTGTATGTCTCTGGGTGTTACAATTCAACTCCCTATATGTCTGACTTGTGACTTACAAGAGAAGAATATACGCTGGAGTAGAACTGAAAATAGTATAAGAATGTTTGATTCAATAAAGCTGTATTATGAAAAAAGTTCCAACAGAAGCATACAGTGTAACAGGTAATCTTGAGGATGCAGTAACAAAGTTAAATGCAGCTTAGGTATAAACCTTGGCAGGAAAGAATGCTTGAGCAGGTAAAACTTCACATGTAATCATTACTTGTTAAACAAGTAGCAGTCTTTGCAAAGTAAACACTAAACAGGTTAACTTCACCTGGAAAACACAAATTGGTAGCAAGGGTAATCGTCACTGTGGTATATAATTCAGACAGGATACAGACAAAGTAATGAAAAAGTATACAGTATCCAGGTAGCAAGGGTCACAGTCACTGTGCTATACAATTCAGACAGGATGCAGACAAAGTAATAATAAAGTATACAGGATTCATGTTGTATTCCAACAGGCAAAGGTAAAGTATACAGGATTCCGGCAGGACAGGATTCTCAGGATATTGCTGGACAAGGTAATCATGATTTCAGCCAGACAGGGTAGATGGTACTATAGCTGGCACAGAAGGCTTAACCTGCCTGCCTTATAAAACACACAAAAAGGCCAATCAGTAACCTCCACAGAGAAATGCCCTTAAACAAATAATATTCTGCAGTTTGGGAGCTGCACATAGAAGAGTATGATGAAGAGTTCCAGCTAATTAGCACCAGCTGGGTTGCAGACAATGCAACTACTGTTCACTGACAGCAGCACCTCTGTCAGCACAGAGGTACTGTAGGCTAGACACATGACAGCAGCACCTCTGGTAGCACAGAGTTACTGCATACCAGACACATGACAGCAGCACCTCTGGTACTCAGAGGTACTTCAGGCCAGACATTATAAATGGCAGAGACATGACATTGGGATTGACTCTGATGCCCCCCTCATGGTCAATCTCTTTGCAAAGTGTTAACTACTTTCAAGACTGACCTTACCCTGGACTTATCGGCCACTATTCATGGGGTAAAACCATAAATTGTGGCTATCAGAGACTGCGCAGATCACCTGTAACGTGCAGTGCCTTGCTAAAGTATTCACCCCTCCTTTGCATTTTTCATGTTTTGTTGCCTCAAAACCTGGATTTAAAATGGATTGATTGAAAGTTTGCATCATTTCATTCACTTAACATGCCTACAACTTTTGAAGATTTATTTTTCTATTGTGAAGCAAATAACAAACAGGACAAAATAACAGAAAACTTCAGTGTGCATAACCATTCACCCCCCTAAAGTCAGTACTTTGTAGAGCCACCTTTTGCAGCAATTATAGCTTTGGTTAAGTCTCTATGAGCTCGCCACATCTTGCCACTGGGATTTTTGCCCATTCCTCAAGGAAAAACTGTTCCAGCTCCTTCTTGTTGGATGGTTTCCGCTTGTGAACAGCAATCTTCAAGTCTGACCACAGTTTCTCATTTGTAATTAGATCTGGGCTTTAACTAGGCCATTCCAACACACTTAAATGTTTCCCCTTAAACCACTTGATGTTGCTTTAGCAGTATGCTTCTGGTCATTGTCCTGCTGGAAGGTGAACCTCCGTCCCAGTCTCAAATCACAGGCAGACTGAAACAAGTTTTGCTCAAGAATATACCTGTATTTAGCGCCATCCATCTTTCCCTGGACTCAAAATAGTTTCCCAGTCCCTGCTGCTGAAAAACATCCCCACAGCATGATGCTGCCACCACCATGTTTCACTGTGGGGTTGGTGTTCTTGGGGTGATGGGATGTGTTGGGTTTGTGCCAGACATAGTATTTTCCTTGGTGGCTGAAAAGTTAAATTTTAGTCTCATCTGACCAGAGCACCTTCCTCCATACATTTGGGAAGTCATCCACATGCCTTTTGGCAAACTCAAAACGTGCCTTCTTATTTTTAACACTAAGCAATGGCTTTTTCTGTCCTCTCTTCCATAAGGAACTTTTGAGGGGCTACATAGCAAAGGGGATGAACACATATGCACATGCCAATTTTCAAATTTTTATTTAAAAAAAATATTTTTTATATAAATTTTTCTCATTTCACTTCACCAACTTAGACTATTTTGTGCCGATCCATCACATAAAATTCAGATAAAAAAATAAATAAATTACAGGTTGTAATGTAACAAAATAGGTAAAAAGCCAAGCAGGGTGAATACTTTAGCAAGGCACTGTAAGATGGAATAACTGGTGGTCTCCCCCAATGATCTCATTACCACTCACGACCTACAGCAAATGGAATTGGATGCCTTTAAAGATAAGATGGCCGACATGGAGGATCGATCTAGGAGAAATATTAAAATACATGGAATCCCTGACTCTATCCCTTCCTCCAAACTGTCAGATTATGTTATGTCTCTGTTTCACAAATTGCTACTGGATGCAGTTAACAAAGACCTTCTCAAAGATAGGATCCACCATCTCCCTAAACCTAAGTCAATCTCCTCCTCTCTAGCAAGGAACACTATACTTAACATAAATTTCTTCACTACCAAAGAACATATTCTTAAGCTGGCAGGTCTGCTGGGGACTCTGACATACTTGGGGATTTACAGCTATTCCCTGACTTCTCTGTGTTTACTATTTCTAAACAGAGTTCGTTTGCTCCTATTACAGTGGCCCTCCATGCTCAAGAAATAAAATACCATTGGGGTCTCCCACTGAAGCTGATTATCACCCATGACAGCTCATCTTATATTATACCTAAGTTCGAGGCTGGTTTTAAGCTGTATTCAGACTGAGACATTTTGGTCAAATTACCCTGCTTGCACAAGAAACAGCCTTCTCCTTCTCCGAATGGTCCACATCTTAAAGCGTGATTCTTTTTGTTTAAGCCTACATTCTTCTTTGGCCCCTAATATACCAGTGCATCCCTTTGGACTATAAGATGTTGGCGTCAATGGTTTCCCTTTTGGATGTGTGAGTTAATGTAATGGTTCTCCATTATGTTATAATTTTGCTTTTATTTTATTATTTTTTTATTCTCTTTCTCTCAAGGTAAATTTGTTTCCTTAATATACAGGTTTTTTTTACGCTCATAAGCATATGCTTATTTTTAATAACATTAAATACTATACATTATATGTCAGAATTACATATGCTATGTTATACATATCTTGTTTGATAATGCAGAAGTTATACATGGTGGCGCTAGGTCAGACTTTCCTCCATATTTCTTCTTACATTACTGTATTTTGTTCTTTCCCCTTGCAGTAGGTATGCAAGACCGATGTACTGGGTCATTTTGGGTCTCTTTCCTCTCCCTTTTTCTTATTCCTCATGTCTCATTTGTTTTTTTTCTTTTGGCTTATGGAACATTGGCCCTCATTCCGAGTTGTTCGCTCGCTAGCTGCTTTTAGCAGCATTGCACACGCTAAGCTGCCGCCCTCTGGGAGTGTATCTTAGCTTAGCAGAAGTGCGAACGAAAGATTAGCAGAATTGCGAATAGAAATTTCTTAGCAGTTTCTGAGTAGCTCGAGACTTACTCAGCCATTGCGATCAGTTGTCAGTTTCGTTCCTGGTCTGACGTCACAAACACACCCAGCGTTCACCCAGACACTCCCCCGTTTCTTAAAACACTCCCGCGTTTTTCCCAGAAACGCCAGCGTTTTTTCGCACCCTTCCAGAAAACGGACAGTTTCCTCCCAGAAACACCCACTTCCTGTCAATCACACTACGATCACCAGAACAATGAAAAATCCTCGTTATGCCGTGAGTAAAATACCTAACTTTTGTGTAAAATAACTAAGCGCATGCGCTCTGCGAACCTTGCGCATGCGCAGTAAGCGACTAATCGCAATATAGCGAAAATCGGCAACAAGCGAACAATTCGGAATGACCCCCATTATGTGGGCCTTTATGTTTTGCCTCTGCCTCGCTCAGTTTCCTGAGGGTTTTTGACATGTTTCTTATTGCCTCCCTCCTGTTACTTAAATTTTGTGTATTGTATCATTAAACGTTAAGGGGCTAAATTCCCCCAATAAACACAGGCTGGCTCTGTCCTCTTTTTACAAACACTAGGCGGATATTGTGGCATTACAAGAAAGCTGACTTTCCTCCCTAGTCCCTCCAACCTTAAAGGATCAGAGATACACACAGAGTTATTTTGCAAATGGCCCCTTTAACTTAAGGATGAGCAGGTTCAGTTCCCTAAAAACATAACCCCCCTGAACTTTGAAATCCGAGCCGGATCTGAGCAAGGCTCGGTTTTGCGCACCTAACTCGTACTCGTAGATCAGGAGGAGAAGGGGCTGACTAAAGCAGCTGGCTGAGCCTATATAATCAGTGTTTAGACTCATTGGAGCTTGCTCATTGTAAGGGCTTGTATTTTAAAGTGCTGCTTGGATTTGTAAGTGTGAGTTGGTAACAGCAAAAGGTGAGTTCTGATTATTCTTTGTCTATCCATATAGAGATAGTAATATTGTGAGAGAAAGTTAATCTGAATCTGATTGTATCTATACTGGGGTTTTTTTTGGTGTTTTTTTGGGAGGGAAAAAAAGTGTGAGGAGAAAGCCAGGGAGAGGGGGTTGAATCTGGTGTGAGTAATCAGGAGGAGGGGCTGATTAAAGCAGCTTGCTGAGCCTTTATAATCAGTGTTTAGACTCATTGGAGCTTGCTCATTGCAAGGGCTTGTATTTTAAAGTGCTGCTTGGATTTGTAAGTGTAAGTTAGTAACAGCAAAAGGTGAGTTAGAATACAGAAAAAGGTGAATTTTATAATACACAATCAGGAACACACATATTTGCATTACCATTAAACTTCTGGTGAGGCTGCAAGGGGCTGACCTTGTGAGTGAGTGAGTGAGTGAGTGAGTGAGAGGGTCTCTTACTTGGAGTAGCAGAGGGGCTGTGATTGTGCGTGGGTGAGGGGCATTTTTTTCTTTTAGCAGGAGCTGTAAGCCGAGTGAAAAGGAGGTGCAGTGAGCTGGAACAACTGCAACTGCTAAGTGGAGTATCGGTGCCGCAGGAGAGAGTACTACGGCTGCATAAAAGTGAAGGACCAAGAACCGCACAAAGATAGATAAGTATAAGCCAGCTTAATTATTGTATAAGTGAGATTGTTTGCCTTCTACTTTTTCTTTTTGCCTCTTTTCTTTGAGAGTAACAGGGAGTTAGACCTTACAAACAATATGGGAGGGGCTGTGATTGGGGACCTCACTCAGTGCATGTCGTGCAAGATGTATGCACACCTGGAGCTACCTGCCCAGTGTGATTACATCTGCACGAGGTGTATGCGAACGGTTACCCTGGAAGCCCAGGTAACTGATCTAGAGCAAACCGTTACGTGACTGAGGGAGATTCACAATCTCGAGCGAAGTTTAGACAGAACGGTGGAGGAGTTGCGGGAGTGGTCACTGGTAGAAGAGGATGATGATCAGGTAGCCAGCTGGGTCACAGTTAGAAGGAAGAAAAAGATGAAGAGGCTCGACATCTCCGAACTATCAAACCCGAACAAATTTGCCCGACTGGACGAGGAATCGGAGGATGATAGTGAAGAAATGACGGTGCCGGAGGAGACTGCTATCTCTAGCATCCAGAGAAGCGGTCCCTCTGGCGCAGTTGGGATAAAAGATAGTGAGGTACCTAGTCAGAAGGTGGTGGTAGGGGATTCTAACATCAGGAAGGCAGATAGGGCAATCTGCTACCGGGACCGTGATCGCCGTACAGTCTGTTGTCTCCCGGGTGCTCGGGTACAGCACATCGCGGACTGGGTAGATAGATTGTTGGGAGTAGCTGGGAAAGACCCAGCAGTCTTGGTGCACATTGGCACCAATGACAAAGTTAGCAGAAGGCGGGATGTCCTTAAGCAAGACTATAGGGACTTAGGAAAGAAACTTAAGGCAAGGACATCTAAGGTAATATTCTCCAAAATATTACCCGTGCCAGGCGCTAGTCCAGGGAGGCAGAGGGAGATTAGGGAGGTAAATGTGTGACTTAGGGATTGGTGCAGGAAAGAGGGGTTTGTGTTCCTGGAACACTGGGCGGACTTCTCAGTCAGGCGTCATCACTTTTGTCGTGACGGATTGCACCTGCCTGAGGAGGGGGCAGCGGTGCTGGGGGGAAGGATGGTTAGAAGGTTGGAGGAGATTTTAAACTAGGAGCCTGGGGGGAGGGTTTAGCTAGAAAATACGGGTCTTGCAGTGAGAATAGTGGGGATGGCGGTAGTAAACGAAATGGGGGAGAAGTTGGGGGGAGGGTAAGATCAGGCGGTAAGGTTACTAACATGGGTACTAAAAGAGATTTTACCAAAGCACTAACCAATGACGATTACAGGTCATCATTGCTACATAAGGTGAAAGATGTCACTAACGCAAGGGAAAATACTTATCTTAGTTGTATGTATGTAAACACTAGAAGCATTACTGGTAAAAAGGGCGAACTAGAAATACTTGCAGCAAGCAAACAGTATGATATTATAGGCATTACTGAAACTTGGTGGGACGAATCTCATGATTGGACAGTCAATCTAGAGGGCTGGACACTGTTTAGGAGAAACAGACTAAATAAAAAGGGTGGAGGGGTGTGTCTTTACGTAAAGCCGTTTTTAAAACCTGATATACGGGAAGATATTAAGGAGGGGACTGTAGACACTGTCGAGACATTATGGGTAGAAATTGCATCCGGGGAAAAAGGAATAAAAAAGTTAGTATTGGGTGTATGCTATTGGCCGCCTGGTATCAACGTATCTGATGAGGAATTGTTACTAAAGCAAATTGAAAGAGCAGCAGGAGTATTTATTTATTTATTTATTAACAGTTTCTTATATAGTGCAGCATATTCCGTTGCGCTTTACAATTAGAACAGCAGTAATAGAACAAAACTGGGTAAAAACAGACAGACAGAGGTAGGAAGGCCCTGCTCGCAAGCTTACAATCTATAGGGAAATAGGCACAAGGATAGATGCTACCTATTGCATAATGGTCCACCAGATTGCTAGGTTCTTAATGGGTTGTATGATGATACCCCACAAAGTTATCCAAGTGTCAGGAGGGTGTGAGACTAAAGAAATACAAGATATGTGATGTTATGAATACTCTATAGAGGATGTAATTAGATAGGGAAGCACTGAAGGTTAAGTGGGTGGGTCTGGAATTTGATAGGCTTGTCTGAAGAGGTGAGTTTTCAGGGAACATTTAAAGGTTTGGAGACTAGAGGCGAGTCTTACTGTGCGTGGGAGGGCATTCCACAGAGTGGGTGAAGCCCGGATAAAGTCCTGTAATTTTGAGTGTGAACAAGTAATGCGTGTGGATGAGAGACGTAGATCTTGTGCAGAGCGGAGAGGTCGGGTAGGGAGATATTTTGAGATGAGTGAAGAGATGTATGTTGGTGCAGTTTGGTTAATAGCCTTGTATGTGAGTAAAAGTATTTTATATTTAATACGGTAGAATACCGGTAACCAATGGAGGGACTGACAGAGCGGAGTAGGAGACATAGTAGTGATGGGACATTTTAACTATCCAGAGATAAACTGGAAAAACGATTCATGTGATACTGCTAGGGGCAATATGTTTTTAAACACACTTAATGATAGCTACTTAGTTCAACTAATTGAGGAACCAACCAGGTACAATGCAATCTTAGAACTGGTATTAACAAACAATGGGGATTTGGTATCAGGTATTATAGTAGCGGAACCCATAGGAAACAGCGACCACAATATGGTCACATTCAATATCAGTTTTCATAAACAGCTCTATACTGGCTCAACTAGGACTCTAAACTTTAGCAAAGCAAATTTTGAAAAGATGGGGGTATTTTTCAGGGATATTGAATGGGAAGGTTTGTTTTTAGGAAAAAATACTATGGAGAAATGGGAGGTACTAAAATTCCTGCTAGCTAAAAATACTCTCAAATTTATTCCTACGTGCAGCAAAAAAAGGAATAAAAATCATAAACCGATGTGGCTTAACAAAAAGATAAAGGAACTTATGGACAAGAAAAGAAGAGCATTTAAAAAATACAAATCTGACGGGGAAGCAGAGTCATTTCAGCACTACAAGGAATGTAACAAAATATGCAAAAAGGAAATAAGAGCGGCTAAAGTAGAAACTGAAAAACTAGTAGCAAAGGAAAGCAAAGCGAATCCCAAAAAATTCTTTAAATACACTAATAGCAAGAGATTAAAGAAGGAGAGTATAGGCCCTTTAAAAGACAAGTTGGAAGTCTAAAGCAAAAATGATAATGACATAGCGGACATACTAAATGAGTTTTTTTCAACAGTATTTACTAGAGAGGACCCAATTCAGGGACTAACACATAATCTCAATAATGAGAATATCCCACTGATAGGTACTTATTTATGCGAGGAAGTAGTCTGTGACCAATTAAAACATTTAAAGATTAATAAGTCACCGGGTCCCGATGGTATTCACCCAAGGGTTCTAATGGAGCTTCACTCTGAACTTGCAAAACCGCTATTTTTGATCTTTAAGGATTCGGTAATATCAGGTATGGTTCCCAAAGACTGGCGTATAGCGGAAGTAGTGCCTATATTCAAAAAGAGAAGTAAAGCTGAACCAGGTAATTATAGACCAGTTAGTCTTACATCTATAGTGGGGAAAGTATTGGAAGGTATTCTAAGAGATAGTATTCAGAAGTTCCTTGAAGTCAATAAGGTCATTAAAAGGAATCAACATGGGTTTATGAAGGACAGATCCTGTCAAACCAACTTACTTGGCTTTTATGAAACAGTAAGCGCAAACCTAGATCAGGGTAAAGAGGTGGATGTAATCTTTTTAGATTTTGCCAAAGCATTCGACACTGTACCACACATGAGACTTATCTACAAGCTACAAGAATCAGGGCTAGGAAGCACAATATGCACTTGGGTCAAAAACTGGTTAGATAATAGGGAGCAGCGCGTTGTAGTTAATGGATCTTTTTCAACTTGGACTGAAGTGCTAAGTGGTGTGCCGCAAGGCTCAGTATTAGGACCGCTATTGTTCAATATTTTCATTAACGACCTAACAGAAGGTCTAGAGAGCCTGGTGTCAATTTTTGCAGATGATACCAAATTGTGTAAAGTTATAAATGCGGAGGGGGATGCTGAGTCGCTTCAGAACGACTTAGTTAAATTAGAAGCATGGGCAGTGAAATGGAGAATGCGCTTCAATACAGACAAGTGTAAGGTAATGCACTGTGGTAACAAGAACAAAAATAACACCTACCTACTAAATGGGGTAAAATTAGGGGATTCTGTACTGGAAAAGGTCTTAAGTGTCCTCATAGATAGCAAACTAAGCAGTAGTACCCAAAGTAGGGCTGCAGCAAAAAAGGCTAATAAGATATTAGCATGCATAAAACGGGGAATTGATGCTAGGGACGTGAGTATTATACTTCCGTTATATAAATCACTTGTGAGGCCACACCTTGAATACTGTGTACAATTCTGGGCACCTTACTACAAAAAGGATATCCTGGAGCTAGAAAAGGTTCAAAGGCGGGCGACCAAACTAATTAAGGGTATGAAGACTCTGGAATACGAGGAAAGGCTTGCAAGACTAGACATGTTCACACTGGAAAAGAGGAGATTAAGAGGGGACATGATCAACATTTACAAATATATAAGTGGACATTATACAGATCTTGCGCAGGACCTGTTTTTGGTAAGATCAACACAGAGAACTCGTGGACACTCGCTCAGGTGAGGGGAGAGGAGATTCCGCACAATACGGCGTAAAGGCTTTTTTACGGTAAGGATGATACGTGTTTGGAATTCCCTGCCCGAGGGAGTTGTAATGGCAGACTCAGTTAACACCTTTAAGAATGGGTTAGATAAATTCCTAATGGATAAGGATATCCAGGGTTACGAGGCATAGTCACGCACTATGGTTATTATAAAAAAGAGGGGTAAAACGTAACGGCAGTCATCAATTTCAGTCATAATTTTCTACAAAATAATCGTGCATAGGAGACCACAAATAGGTTGAACTCGATGGACAATTGTCTTTTTTCAACCTTAAATACTATGTTACTATGTTACTATGTATCAGAAAATGAGGCAAATGTCATTATCCCGCTGTCGAATCTCGCGGGTTTTGGATTCGGAGCCATCTTCACTCCGGATTTGGAGAGTGCACAATAAGGTCGTATTCCTTCTGTGGTGTAGTTAGAAATGGGGGCAGGAGAGAGCAAAGGGAGTGAGGAGAGAGCAGAGGGGGCAGGAGAGAGCAGAGGGGTTGCAGGAGAGTTGAGTTAACCTGGGGTGCTGCTTGTGTAGGTGTGCTGTCACTGTGTTAGGGCTCTTCATAGTAGCATACTGTGGCTGTGTATAGGACCAGGTGTTCTTTGTATATAAGGGGCTGTGTACTGCCGTACACTACTGCTATACATCCTCTGTGTGTGATTCAAAGCAAAAAATATATTTCTATTGGTGCTTCACTCTACTAGTACTGCGGTTGCCATACACCACTGCTATATATCCTCTGTGTGTGATCCAAAGTCAAAAATATATTTCTATTATGTATTTGAAAGGAGTGCTCTGTATGCTCTATCTGAAAGGGGTGAGCTGTCCATCCATCCAGGGGCTCCGCCCCAGTGTAAAATTCAAATAATAAAAGCTAAAAACAAAAAGCCTAACATTATAATTATAAAAAAAAATATTTTTTCGTTTGTGCTGTACCCCAGTGTACTATACAATTTTTATTTTATTTTCATAAGTACTGTGACACAGACGGTCAGACTTATAAACGCATTGTGTGACACTGTCGGTGTAGTCAACTGCAGTGTGTAATTATTATATATATATTTCTGATTCTTTTGTGTGACACTGTAACCGCCGGTGTGTGATATGAAAAATACTTCTACATATTTTTGACTCATTTGTGCGACATTGCAAATGCAGTGTGTGATATAAAAAATAATGTATATATTTTGATTTAAATTAATATTTGTGTTGTGTCATACCAGTATACATCCAGGGACTGCAGCTGCTCCATCCATCTAGGGGTGTTCTATCAGTCCACCCAAAATAAAGATATGTTTTTTATATATTTTCTGCTGTATCCTCCCAGAATACATCCAGGCATGCTCCGTCCATTTCAGGGTGTGGTGTCTGTAGTTCATATTCTTATTATAACTTAAATTGTCCTATTTTCATAAGTCTTCTTATCACCACATTGTAATTAATTCAAATGAATATTATCATTAATAATTATAAATTAGATCAATTTAAATTAAATGAATATAAACTCTCAATACTCAAATAGTGAACTTTCGGAATATCGAAGATATCTTTGAGGAAATTAAGATTTTGATTCTAAATAAATAAAATAAAATAAATTAAATTAAAATAAATTGAAATTAAAATAAATTAAATAAATTAAATCTAAAATATTGTCTTTTTTATTCTTCTTTGCCTTAATTATCTTTTTGTGAACTGACATCTTGAGCCTTGCCTAATGCATCCTTTTTTAAATACATTCTTTTAAAAAATATTTTGTCCTCCCAGTATATACATCCAAGGGCTGCTGCTGCTCCATTTAACTACCTTGGTGCAACCTTTTGGCCTAAACTGGTTATAAAAAAATATTGTGAGCTGTGAGGTATTCAGAATAGTCTGGAAATTAGTGGAAATGAATATTATTGAGGTTAATAATACTGTAGGAACAAAAACACCCCCAAATTCTGTTATTGTAGCCGTTTTGATCATTTTTTTCGAGAAATACAGATCCAAAACCAAAACCCTGCAATGGAGGTTTTGGCAAAACCAATCCAGATCCAAAACATGAAGGAGATCCAGATCCAAAACCAAAACCCAAAACCCAAAAAATGGCTCGGTGCACACCCCTACTTTAAATGGAATAGTGTTGCTATTCTTTTTTTTAGACAATGTTCCATTTGTTTTGCACTCTCAATTGATGGAAATAAATGGTCATCCTCTTATTATAACAGGTGTGCTGGAGGAGAAGTCAGTTACTATTGTTTCTGTCTATGCAACTAATTCTACATATTATGCTTAACTATACAGAATTTACACAAAGGGTGCTTATTGTTTTAGGTGACTTCAATCTAGTGTTAGATCTTAAAATGGATAAGTTGACTTGTCCTCCAGCTGATATCCCCCCCCCCCCCACACACACACACACACACACACACACACACACACACACACACACACACACACACACACACACACACACATCTCAAACAGAGCCCTCTGCAGCTTCCTGTAGTCTTTTATCTGAATTTGTATTATATGATACCTGGGGTGTGCAAAACCCAACAGGGCGTGATTATACCTATTTTCCACCAGTTTATAATTCCTATTTTTTAATAAATGACATTATGTGTGATAAATGGACACTACAACATTCTGGATTTGTGGATATCCTTCCTATTTCCTGGTCGCACCATGCTCCAGTACTGTGGTGCTGAGATATCGCTCAGCTACTAGTTCCCCCCACCTGCCCATGGTGCCTATCACCTCATTTAATTACAGATCAGGTTGGGAAAAAGTGCATAGCCAACAGCATTTCTCTATATATGGGCTCTAACTCTCCTTCTGACACATCTATTCTAAACTTCTAGTGCGCCTTTAAGGCTTTGGTTCGAGGTTTCTGCTATACAAGCCGGTGCTGAGCTCATAAAACAAAAGCTGCAACGCCAATCAGATTTAGAGTCTAACTCTGGTATTTGGACAATAAGAATAAGCCTTAACCCTCCAAAATTCTCTGCAAAGAACTGTCTGCTGTTAGGAGTCAATTGCAGATACTTCTCACGGCTTGCATGCAAGTTGCTCTCAACAGGCTGCGTCAGAAGTTTTACCTGGTTGGAAATAGACTTGATAAAATGTTGACCCATAAACTTTGTGCATGAAAGGCCAGGAACAGGATTAAGCACATTTTATTTCCCCAACTGGTGCACACATTTTTTCCCCCAACTGGTGCAAAGATTTCCAACCCATCAGAGATAGCGAATGAGTTTGCCAATTATTACACCCAATTATATAACCTCTCTTCTGACCCCTCTACGCCTCAACCTTCTCTATGTTCTATCAAAGCTTTCTTGGCAAATGTGGGTTTACCTTACTTGACAGATGAACAATTGGAGGTGTTGATTACTCCCTGGTCATCTATGGAGGTTGCCACAGCAATTAGATACCTCTCCCGAGACAAAGCCCCAGGCCCTGATGGCTTTACTAACAATTTTTTCTACTTCCTTCCAGGAGAAGTTGCTTTCTACATTGATGTCTGTGTTTAACAAAGTAACTATCCTTGGTGCATTGTCAATTGAAATGCTAGAAGCCCAAGTTGTTACGCTTCCCAAACTGTGGAAAGACCCGGCCTATTGCCACTACTATTGCCTCATTGTAGTACTTAATGGCTATATTCAGCTATATGCAAAATTGATTGCTACTTGCCTCAATGTTTTCCTTACCTCTTTGATTCACCTCTACCAGGTTGGATCTGTGCCTGACAGACAGGCTTCCGACAACAACTTCAGCATATTTAACCTTATTGATTCCCTATCTTGTGACAAGGCCCTTCTTTTGCTCTCACTGGATGCTGAAAAAACATTCGATCATCTAAGTTGGCTATATATGTGAGAAGTACTTTGTAGGTTTGGCCTCCATGGCCAAATTATGTCCTCTATTCTGACATTATATAGTCCTCCATATGCTCGGATGTTCAGTAACGGTTTTTATGTCTGACACTTTCTCAATTTCTGATGGTACGCATGAAGGTTGCCCTCTTTCCCCTTTGATTTTTGTTCTCACTATCAAACCATTAGTTGCTAAGATCCGACTTGATACACAATTCACAGTAGTCAGATATGGTGATAGATCACACAAGCTTTGTCTGTTTGCAGACGAAATTCTCCTTTTTATCTAGAGATGAGTGGGTTTGGTTCTCAGAGAACCGAACCCTACCGGACTTCACTACCCGAGCCCGGAACCGAGTCAGGTTCTTGTTTTCCCACCTGACTCGGAAACCAGAAGGATGCAAAATGTCATCATCCCGCTGTCGGATTCTCGCGGTTTTGGATTCCATATAAGGAGACGCGCATCGCTGCCATTTTCACTCCGGCATTGGAGAGTGTAGAGAGAGGACGTGTCTCCATCCTCAGTGTCCTGCATCAGTTCAGTGTTAGTGTCTTGTGCTGCATCAGTCCAGTCACAGTGGTTATGTCTTCTGCTGCCATATGTCCAGTGCTGCTGTATAAGTCCGGTACATTGCAGTGGTGCTGTGTTGTCCTGCATTAGTCCAGTGGTGGTGTCCCTGTGCTGCTGTATACTGTATATACTCGTGTATAAACCGACTTTTTCGGCACTTTTTTTTGTGCTGAAAAAGCCACCTCGGCTTATACTCGAGTCAGCGTTAGGAGGGACACGGAGAGCACAGCCCGCTGCCCTCCTGTGTCCCTCCTGCATCTCCGGCGGCAGCGGCGTGTGTGTGTTAAAGGAAGTGCACGAACTGGCTGTTCCTTTAACACACGCCGCTGCCGCCGGAGACGCAGGAGGGACACAGGAGAGCCGCGCGCTGTGCTCTCTGTGTCCCTCCTTCAGAAGACAGCGCGGGAGCGATGGAGGGTAAGTATTTAGCACTGTGGGGCATATCTGGCACATCTGGCACTGTGGGGCACATCTGGCACACCTGGCACTGTGGGGCACATCTGGCACTGTGGGGCACATCTGGCACATCTGGCACTGTGAGGCATATCTGGCACATCTGGCACTGTGGGGCACATCTGGCATTGTGGGGCATATCTGGCACTGTGGGGCATATCTGGCACATCTGGCACTGTGGGGCATATCTGGCACTGTGGGGCATATCTGGCACATCTGGCACTGTGGGGCATATCTGGCACATCTGGCATTGTGGGGCATATCTGGCACTGTGGGGCATATCTTGCACTGTGGGCATATCTGGCACTGTGGGGCATATCTGGCACTGTGGGGCATATCTGGCACTATGAGGTCTGTGTACGGGTAGAGCTGCATTTCCCACCCTAGGCTTATACTCGAGTCAATAAGTTTTCCCAGGTTTTTGTGGTAAAATTAGGTGCCTCGGCTTATATTCGGGTCGACTTATACTCGAATATATACAGTATGTCCAGTGGTACTGCCGTATATGTCCAGTGATACTGCCGTATATGTCCATTGATACTGCCGTATATGTCCAGCGGTACTGCCATTTAAATCCAGTGATCCTGCCGTTTAATTCCAGTAGTACTGGTGTATAACTCCAGTCCAGTGATCCTGCCGTATAATTCCAGTGATACTGGCATATAATTCCAGCGATTCTGCCGTATAATTCCAGTGATCCTGCCGTATAATTCCAGTGATCCTGCCGCATAATTGCAGTGATCCTGCCGTATAAGTCCAGTGATCCTGCTGTATAGTTGCAGTGATCCTGCCGTATAATTCCAGTGGTACTGGCGTATAAGTCCAGTCCAGTGATACTGCCGTATATGTCCAGTGGTACTGCCATATAAATCCAGTGGTTCTGCCGTATAATTCCAGTGATCCTGCCGTATAATTCCAGTGGTACTGGCATATAAATCCAGTGATCCTGGTGTATAATTCCAGTGGTACTGGCGTATAAGTCCAGTCCAGTGATACTGCCGTATATGTCCAGTGGTACTGCTTTATATGTCCAGTGATATTGCCATATATGTCCATTGATACTGCTGTATATGTCCAGCGGTACTGCCGTATAAATCCAGTATTCCTGCCATATAATCCCAGTGGTACTGGCGTATAAATCCAGTGATCCTGCCATATATTTCCAGTGGTACTGGCGTATAAATCCAGTGATCCATATAATTCTGTATAAAACCAGTCCAGAGGTGCTGCCATATAAATTCAGTGGTGCTCTCCTGTGCTGTATATTATTTACTCCAAATAAAGGGATTAATAATATTTAATACAAATAATTTTCACAGGATTTGCCCTGTGTGGTGTAGAGGTATGCTCTCCTGTACTGCGTATTGTTATATAACTCCAGAAAAATAATGGAGAACAAAAATTTGGAGGATAAAATAAGGAAAGATCAAGAACCACTTCCTCCTAGTGCTGAAGCTGCTGCCACTAGTCATGACATAGATGATGAAATCCCATCAACGTCATCTGCCAAGGTCGATGCCCAATGTGATAGTAGAAAAAAATTAAATGGTCTGAGGAGAAACGTAAATTTGCCAATATGCCATTTTTGACATGAAGTGGCAAGGAACGGCTAAGGCCCTGGCCTATGTTCATGACTAGTGGTTCAGCTTCACATGACGATGGAAGCCCTCATCCTTCCGCAAGAAAAATGATAAGAGTTAAGCTGGAAAAAGCACAGCAAAGAACTGTGCATTCTAAGATGGTATCACAAATCCCCAAGGAGAGTCCAAGTGTGTCGGCGGTTGTGATGCCTGACCTACCCAACGCAGGACAGGAAGAGGTGACATCTTCCACCATTTGCACACCCTCTGCAAGTGCTGGAAGTAGCACCCACAGTCCCGTTTCTGATATTCAAATTGAAGATGTCACTGTTAAAGTACACCAGGATGAGGATATTGGTGTTGCTGGTGCTGAGGAGGTAATTGACGGTGAGGATTCTGATGGTGTTGTTGTTTGTTTAAATCAGGCACCGGGGGAGACACCTGTTGTCTGTGGGATGAATAAGCCCATTGTGATGCCTGGGCAAAATACCAAAAAAGCCACCTCTTCGATGTGGAATTATTTCTCCACAAATCCGGACAACAGGAGTCAAGCCGTGTGTTGCCTCTGTCAATCTGTAATAAGTAGGGGTAAGGATGTTAACCACCTAGGAACCTCCTCCCTTATAGGTCACCTGCTGTGCATTCATCAGAAGTCAGTGTCAAGTTGTGAAACTTTGGGTAAGAGCGTAAGCAGTCCACTGACACCTTCTTCTTGTTGTACTCAAGCTCCTGCAAGCCACAACACCAACTCCCTCAATGTCAACTTCCTCCTCAGTCAGGAATGTCAGTAGTCCTGCAGGCCATGTCACTGGCAAGACTGAGGAGTTCTCTCCTAACTGGGATTCCTCCAGAGGATCGTTGAGTGTAACGCCTGTTGTTGCTGCTGCTGCTGCTGCTGCTGTTGTTGCTGCTGGGAGTCGATCGTCATCCCAGAGGGGAAGTCAGAAGACCACTTGTACTACTTCAACTAAGCAATTGACTGTCCAACAGTCCTTTGTGAGGAAGATGAAATATGACAGCAGTCATCCTTTTGCAAAGTGGATAACCGAGGCCTTGACAGCTATGTTGGTGTCAGACGTGCATCCGGTATCCGCCATTAGTTCAGTGGGACTTAGAGAATTTTTTGAGGTACTGTGTCCCCGGTATCAAATCCCATCTAGGTTCCACTTCACTATGCAGGCGATACCGAGAATGTACAGAGACGTCATAAAAAGTGTCCTAAGTGTCCCAAAAAATGCAGTTGTACCCATTGTCCACTTAACCACGGAAATGTGGACAAGTGGAACAGGGCAGACTAAGGACTATATGACTGTGACATCCCACTGGGTAGATGTAGGGCCTCCCGCAGCAACAACAGCAGCGGCACCCGTAGCAGCATCTCGCAAATGCCAACTCGTTCCCAGGCAGGCTACGCTATGTATCACCGCTTTCCGTAAGAGGCACACTGCTGACAACCTCTTACGGAAACTGAGGGACATCATTGCACAATGGCTTACTTCAATTAGACTCTCCTGGGGATTTGTGCTATCGGACAACACCACCAATATTGTGCATGCATTACTGGTGGGCAAATTCCAGCACGTCACATGTTTTGCACATACTATTAATTTGGTGGTGCAGATTTTTTTTTTAAAATGACAGCGGCGTGCAGGAGATGCTGTTGGTTGCTCGAAAAAATTGTGGGCCACTTTTGGCATACAGCCACCGCGTGCTGAAGACTGGAGCGCCATCAAATACTCCTGAACTTGCCGTGCCATCACCTGAAGCAAGAGGGGGTAATGAGGTGGAATTCAAAACTCTATATGCTTCAGAGGATAGAGGAGCAGCAAAAGGCCATTCAAGCCTATACATCCACCTATGATATAGGCAAAGGAGGGGGAATGCACCTGACTCAAGCGCAGTGGAGAATGATTTCCGTCTTGTGCAAGGTTCTCCAACCCTTCGAACTTGCCACATGTGAAGCCAGTTCAGACACTGCCAACTTGAGTTAGGTCATACCCTGGCAGGAAAAAGAGGCAATTTGGATGCCCTTGCACAAACTGGCTTTATTTTACCTAAGTTGCCCCCCCCCCCCCTCCAGAGTGTGCTCCGAAAGAGTATTTAGTGCAGCCGGTAACCTTGTCAGCGATCGGCATAAGAGGTTACTTCCACAAAATGTGGAGAAGATGATTTTCATCAAAATGAATTATAAATTCCGCCGGGAAGACCTTTACCAGCAATTGCCTCCAGAAAGTACACAGGGACCTGTGATGGTGGATTCCAGTGGGGACGTATTAATACTCTGTGAGGAGGAGGATGTACACAGTGAAAGGGGTGAGGAAGACTTCCGGTTCCGGCTTGATGCTGTGAGGTGTGCTCTCAGCTTCGCTCCGTGCATCGGGACACCACATAGCTTTTAAAAGCCGTTTTCACGGCTTCCACAGAGACCTCCTCGCTGCACTATCAGCAACCGACACATTATGGATAAATACCTGGCCTCCGGGGCCGCACCGAAGCCCTCTGCTCTCCCGCAGCCGCCCAGACAGGAGAAGAAGCGCGCCAATCCCAATATGGCGCCGACTAACAGCACCCCGCCGGCGTCTCCCGCGGCCAAGAAAACAGCCACTGAATTATTCCAGAAAGACTCATCTCAGGTCAGTCGCACATCAGACGCCCCTATCACACATTCTGATCTGGCAGCTGCAATCACTAACACCATGGGCCCCTTGTTGTCTAAAGCTGTAGCTGACATTACACAGCAGCTGCAGCACCTCACTCACAAGGTGTCTGTGCATGATAATCAGATTGGGGTCTTAAGCCATGATATGGCGTCAACCCAGTGCTCCATCCTCCGCTTGCAATAAGAGAATCATCAGCTATGGAACCGTCTAGAGGATGCAGAAAATCGCTCGCGACGGAACAATATTAGATTAGTGGGCCTGCCTGAGTCTATTAAAGGAGCTGAATTAGTTGCATTCGTACAGACCACCCTGCCGTCCCTTTTAGATATCTCTGACACCTGCAAGGATCTTGTAATTGAGAGGGTACACAGAGTGGGTCCCCCCCCACGCACCCCCGACAGTCGCCCGCGGGTCACGTTATTCCGCTGCCTTAACTATCTGCACAAGATGGCTTTCTGGACAGCCTCCCGTAAACGGAGGTCCGTGATGTGGGAAAACTCACGTTTGTTTATATTCCAGGATTTCTCTGCTGAGCTGACCAGGGCTAGAAAAGCTTTTAACCCAGTGTGCTCTAAATTAGTTCAGGACAAACGCAAATTTTCTTTGATATATCCTGCAAAGCTCAGAATTTATGGGGGAGATAAACCAATGGATTTCACTTCTCCTGATGATGCCATGGCCTATCTTCATGATGAAGCCTCAGAAACTCAGGAGGACATTTCAGATACTCCTCCCCTTGCATCTTCTACATAAACCTACTTTTCCTGATAAAATTAATGATGGTTGGTCGATTTGAGGCTTCCCAACTGTATATCTCACTGCAGGACAGACTTTCCACTGTGATGTGACGAACTTCAGATGTCCACGACATACTTCCATTGTCACATTTCCTCGAATTGCAGGACTATATCTGGAGGAGATCTGTTTGCCTTAATGATATTATAAATTACCTGCATCTTATCTCTATTATAGTTGGTTACAGTTCTATGATTATACGCATAAGCCTAACATAACTGTTCTTTTACAATTGCGATGTTATGGCCAAGGCCCTTTAATTATTGGTCTCTATTCATATAACTAATAATACATGGTGGTGTTACCGGCAGGAGCACTATGTCGTAACTCCACACTACCAGTGTTTAATGTTATTCACAATTTGTTTACCGGATTTCGGTCTGTATTATACAGACATCATTCATTGCCTGTATTGGTATGCCTTTATTTTGCTTTGTTTTACCTATGTCCCTCCTCCTCCTCTCCCCACTCCATGTAGATATGCATGTACTAATTTTTTGCTTGGTGGTTGCTCTCAGCTACTTATTATTGCTAAGTTTTATATTCTAAATGACTGAAATCATAATAGGTTCCCTTAACGTTGGGGGTATAAATTCTCAGCAGAAGAGACGTAAAATCCTTCACTATTTGAACAAACAAAATATAGATATTATCTTCCTACAAGAATCACATCTTACTCATATAGAAACGCTTAAACTTCAAATGCTTCAGTGGTCCTTGATTGCGGACGCACCATTTACCTCCAAAGCACGTGGAGTAGTCATACTTGCTAAACGTAATATACCAGTTGTGGTAACACAAATTGATGCAGACCCTGCTGGTAGATTTCTCCTTGTCGAACTCACTTTATATGATATCCCATACACCTTTTGCAATGTATACGCACCCAACGCTTATAGCAAAGCATTTTTCCAACAGCTGATTTCCAAACTTATTCCTCATGCCCATAATAACCTGGTAATGTGTGGGGATTTAAACTTGATTACTTCTCCCCATTTGGACCGCTCATACTCCTCTGGAGCCCCTCTTCACCTCCCCAAAATAGGTATCTCGCACCTATGTTCGTCTCTAACTTTAGTAGATATTTGGAGAGCCCTACACCCTACGGACAAAAATTATACTTGCCTTTCCGCTGCACACGGCACTCTGTCACGTATTGATTACACCTTTATCTCCCACCAATTATTTCCAAACATCACGGACTCAGATATTGAATCAATAGCGATTTCCGACCATGCCTTGATTTGGTTCTCATTACTCATACGGCCTGTACACAAAACACCCCCCCAATGGAGATTCCCATCTCACTTGATGTCGTCCTCCAAATTTGGTGATATTTTGGATGCTGCCGGGGATACTTACTCTCATAATAATGAGTCTCATGCAGAATCTGACCCGTCCCTCTTTTGGTTAGCCTCTAAGGTGGTTTTACGTGGGGAAATTCTCTCTTATACCTCAGCACTTAAAAGAAAATACGCACAATCCTATATATCTGCTCAACAAGCCCTCACAAATGCGTACCAGTCCTATACTCTGACTCCATCCCCTGCTAATAAACATGTTTATCTCACACAAAAATTGCACTTTAATGAACTACTAACATCTATGGGCGATAAATACAAATTTAAAATTGACTATAAATTCCACAAATTTGGCAATAAAACGGGCAAAATGCTCACGAATCTCTTAAAAGGCACTTTCACTCCCATGACAGTACATCCGTTATTGACGGCTGAAGGAACATTTACCACTGATCCTCAACAAATATCAGATATAATGAAAGTATATTATGAAAAACTGTATTCTCCCCACCCTACCTTAGCCTCCTCTCCTTTCACTACTCAATCCTCTCCTTCAACTTGGGAATTCCCGGACCTCCCACAATTTCCGACAGATGATTTTCCCTCCTTGATGTCCCCGATTACTTGTGAAGAAGTTCAACAGGCGATTTCTAAGTTAAAACCCTCCAAAGCCCCTGGTCCCGATGGATTATCAGGAGAATTTTATAAACATCTAGCTCCAAGAATAGCCACATATCTGACTGCCTTCTACAATCATATAATAGACACTAATACGATTCCCCTTCATTTTAATTCGGCCATTATCAAGGTACTCCCAAAACAAGGTAAAGACCTTTCTAACCCCGCATCATACCGTCCCATTTCCCTCCTAAACTTAGATTACAAAATTTTAACAAAAATTCTGGCCGATAGATTGAAGTTCTCTCTGCCACATGTCATACACCCTGATCAAACAGGTTTCATTTGTGGACGTCACTCTGTCCGAAATGTTAGACGGGTGTTGGCTACAATTCAACATTTGTTGATTACTGATAATCGAGACTCCCCCCACAATGTAGTTTTAACTTTAGATGCAGAAAAGGCCTTCGATCTTATAACATGGCCTCATTTATTTTTGACTCTAGAGAAATTCGGTTATCCTTCCTCATTTATTTTACTACTAAAAACCTTATATACCTCCCCAAAATCCCAACTCATATGTAATGGTTACCCTTCTACTCCGTTCACCATATATAAAGGCACAAGGCAGGGATGTCCACTCTCTCCCTTGCTGTTTGCACTGGCAATTGAACCCCTTGTGGTCTCTATCCGCAATTCTCCTCTGATTGAAGGTGTTCGAATTGGCGATGTTATTTTAAAGACGGCTCTTTTCGCCGATGATATGTTACTATTTCTGTCCCGACCGGAATCCACAATCCCCAACGTAATGTCTCTGATACATTCTTTCGGGAGTGTGGCGGGCTTCAGGATTAACATTGCCAAGTCTGAACTACTTACTTTATCTAGTCCTCGATCGACCAACCCTCCTCCTTTCTTAACGCAATCCCATTTTACTAAAGTTGACAGTATTAAATATCTGGGTGTTCATATTCCCTCTGACCTCTCTTCCTTATATAAATTACATTTTTCCCCAATCCTTACAAAAATATCGACCCTATATGAGACCTGGATGAACCTACCCCTATCCCTTCTTGGCCGTTTAGCAATTGTTAAGAGTATAATTTTCCCGAAGATTTTCTACGCCCTACAAATGCTCCCTATTGGACTCTCCAAATCAGACTTTTCCTAATTTGATAGTCTTACTTCTCGCTTCTTATGGAAGCAAAAACGCTCTAGAATTGCTCTAGATAAACTCCAATCTCCTCGCTCCAAAGGAGGAATGAATGCTCCTAATCTCCATAGATACTTCCTCTCCGTACAATTCAGGGTTATTAATGATTGGTTATTGAACTCTTCCACCTACACTGACCTAGCATTGGATTGCGCCTTCTTCTCTCCATTTGCTCCTAGTGCCTTACTTCACTCTAAACAAGGAGACATCCCACCCATCATCCTACAGAACATAATGTTTCATGATGTTTATTTGGCATGGAAATCCATTAACAAAAAATTACTCAGGAACCACCTCTCATCTCCTTATATCCCCCTATGGGGAAATCCCTCATTTCCTCCCTCGCTGACAAATGCCGAGTATCTGAATTGGAAACAGAAAGGTCTGTTCTTAACTTCGCAAATTTTTGACCCAGGAGGCCTTCTGCTCCCCTATTCAGAACTAAAACTTAAATATCAACTACCTGATCGGAACTTCTTTATGTACTTACAATCTAGACACTATGCATTGTCCCTGACTCCCTCCACGCGCTTTATTCTTTCCACGGATCCTCTAAACAGTTTATTTAAGGCTTTAAAATCTATGCCATACCATATTAAAATGCTTTATTCTCTTCTTTCTCCTAATCCTACATCATTGGCATGGTCTAAGCTTCTGAAAGCATGGCAATCTGATATAGGAACAATACACACCTCCGATGATGTTGTTTACTCATTTCGAAACCACACTGAAGCATTTGAAATCCTCATATTTACAAGAGGTACATTTAAAAACTCTACACAGAGCATATGTTTCTCCATTTCAGAGGGCCCGCATGTTCCCTGAAAATGATGGCTCCTGTCTGAAATGCTGTGCCTCTAAGGCAGATTTTTTCCACTGTATGTGGAGTTGTGGGAAGATTAAACGTTTTTGGTGCAAATTACTTAATTACATAAACTCTTTCAATCTCCACCTCCTTCCGAATCCTTCTGCTTGTCTCTTAGCTGACTTTAGGGATTGGGCCCTGGGTACTCGTAAATCATTCATTTTGCCTTTACTATCGATTATAATCACAGTAGCCAAGAAAATCATCTTAGTTCATTGGATATCCAAGACTACTCCATCCATATTGGAAGTTAGACAAAAATTACTTCAATTAATGTATTTTGATAGGAGGGATACCTTCCCAGATTTAAACAAAAATGTAGAGAAATTTCATTCGAAATGGGAACCCTTTATCTCTTCTTTGGATCTCTCCACTCAAAATACCATTATGGCGATTTTCGAAAACACGGAATGGCAACTCTTACGTAACATCACTTAGGCACAGTCACGTGACCTAGTTCTTTAACCCCCTGATGGGTGCTACTCAATATGATACTATGTTTGGTTTCGGTCTAGGTTCAGGTCCAATAGAGAGCTTTCTTAATGATAATTACCTGATGTTGCGAATATCTACCTCCCCTATCCCCCCTCAAACCCCTCCCCACATCCTGGTTTGTAGTTTTACTCTGGTGATATTTTATCTTTTACTAGCTTTTACTCTTATTTTGCCTTATTTTATTTTATTTTATTTTTCTATGTGTTTTTTGGACTGGGAACAGCGATGTGGGCTTTTATAACTAAGCACAGTTAGATATGGTTACTCACAAAGGTATATGTTTCCAGAATTATTTCATGTTCACTAACTCCCCTACGGATGATGAGTTCATTCTGGTCAAATATCCCTTCCACATAGAAAGGGTTCTGTCATATATTGATGGATATGTTTAGTTACTATTTTCTCTTTCTTTTGCCTTTGACTCCCTTAGGTGGGAACTACATTTCCTCTCTGACAGAACTGTTATATTGTTATACCTATTTACTTGTAATACCTTCATCGGTATACCCTTTGTAATTGCATACTCTGTCATGCCAATTTTCTTAAAATAATAAAGAAATTGTTGTTTAAAAAAAAAAAAAAGGGGTGAGGAATCGGAGGATGAGGTCGACATCTTGCCTCTGTAGAACCATTTGTGCAAGGAGAGATTGATTGCTTATCTTTTGGTGGTGGCCCAAGAAAACCAGTCATTTCAGCCACAGTCGTGTGGCAGACCTTGTCGCTGAAATGATTGGTTTGTTAAAGTGTGCATGTCCTGTTTATACAACATAAGGGTGGGTGGGAGAGCCCAAGGACAATTCCATCTTGCACCTCTTTTTCTTCTTTGCATCATGTGCTGTTTGGTGCCTAGTTTTTTAAGTGCCATCCTGTCTGCCACTGCAGTGCCACTCCTAGATGGGCCAGGTGTTTGTGCCGCACACTTGTGTCGCTTAGCTTAGTCATACAGCTACCTCATTGCACCTCTTTTACTTCTTTGCATGACGTGCTGTTTGGGGCCTATGTTTTAAATCTGCCATCCTGTTTGCCACTGCAGTGCCACTCCTAGATGGGCCAAGTGTTTGTGCCACACACTTGTGTCACTTAGCTTAGTCATACAGCCACCTCGGTGCAACCTTTTAGCCTAAAAACAATATTGTGAGATGCGAGATGTTCAGAATAGACTGGAAATGGGTGTAAAAGATTGTTATTGAGGTTATTAATACCGTAAGTGCAAAATTACCCCCAAATTCTGTGATTTTAGCTGTTTTATGTTTTTTTCAAAAATCATCCAGATCCAAAACCAAAACACGAAAGGGTGGTTTTGGCAAAACCAATCCAAAACCAAAACATGAGCAGGGAATTAGAACCAAAACCAAACCCCAAAACACGAAAAGTGCCCGCCGCACATCTCTATTTTTATCACTGACCCTCTTTCCTCGCTACCTCATTTTCATTCATTTCTGGACTGCTACAGCGAGGCCTCTTACTATAAATTAAGTACTACCAAGATAGATGCCCTCCTTATTATCATCTCTTTTGGAGCATCTTTAACTAGTATAACTACCTATAATTCCTATTATGCAGTAATATATTTATTAGTATTATTATTATTATTATTATTATTATTATTTCTTTGAAAGTTATTTTACATACATTAATTAGTCCTGATGTATTCAACTCTTCTTAGCCATCCTGTTACTCCTCAGATTCTAGGAATTTCTAAAACCAAACATGTGGCTTATCATGCTGGGATTTTTAATTCTACACCAACTTAAAAGTCGCACATAGGTTTTCTGCTGTAGACAATATAATAAAAGTCTAATAAAATAGAAATGTCAAATTATCTGTTCCTACCCCTGGACTAATGATATTTCTTTACTGCAGAAATAAAGCCTAAATTATGTTTTGCATTTTTTATTAATTACTGTAGACGCTCATTCTGTTTTGAGTATTTTAAGATTTGTCATGCTTAATATAGGGACGGTGTGAATACACTCTTAATTTTCTCCTTACTATAACAGGGCACATCATCAACACCCGCTGACAGAGTGTCATAAAATCCTGGAATTATCAGGAGGAGATGAACAGACTACATAAATACATTTTTGGGTGTTTTTTTTAAGATTATTTATGACATGTTTTTGAGACATTTGTATATCTAAAATGACAATTGATACTACACATAGGACATAGGGGCAGATGTATTAAGCTGGAGAAGGCATAAGGAAGTGATAAACCAGTGATAAGTGCAAGGTGATAAACGCACCAGCCAATCAGCTCCAGTATGTAAATTAACAGTTAGGAGCTGATTGGCTGGTGGGTTTATCACCTTGCACTTATCACTGGTTTATCACTTCCTTATGCCTTCTCCAGGCTTAATACATCTGCCCCATAGAAAATAGCGGTGTGTAGTTCAAAGGAGTTGCATTCTGAATAAAATGTCCCCTCAAAATGAAATAAGAGAGATAGCACTAAGCTAAATATAGTTAGTAGGAATATCCTTTATAAAAATACATTTTCTAGGAATAGGATAGACGAGGCTATGGCCAATATGAACTCCCCTGGTTCTCCCCATCAGCCACTGGCATGCGGTGAGGTCAGTGGCTGGGGAGGCACAAGCAGCTAACCCCCCACCTTTCCCCTTAGAGTGGGGAAAAAAAAGTGTAGCCCCCCCATACATTGGTAAAACCAGCACCAGGCAGAACCAGCCAGGGGGGACAATGCCATAGCAGGGAAGACACTCGGTATGGGGTGCCCCTGCCATAGCATTAATCTCCCCCCCAAACTAGTCAGCCCAGGGCTGGAATTCCTCGGAAGTGGGGACCCCAAAAAATAAAAATGGGGTCTCCCTCCCGAGCAATAACCAGCACTGGGCTGATAGCCCAGTGCTATGCCCCACATCCCTGGTGGCGGTGGGTGCGGGGTTCATTGTTAATATTGTTCTTTACAGGTGGCCTACAGGTCCCAGCAAGCCTGCCCCAGCATGCTGGCACTTGGAGAACCACAAGTGCCAGCATGCCCGGACATAAATGGCCCGTTAGCACCTGTAGTCCACCTGTAAAGAAAATATTAAAATAAAAACACCACACTATCTTAAAAAAAAGTTTATTAGTCATGGTCTTCACTGAGGGCGGTGGCCTTTAAGCTCTTTTGCATGGCTGCCACCTCCCCAGGGCTTCTGGCGTCTTCACCTGGAGGGGCGCCACCTCCCCAGGGCTTCTAGCATCTTCACCTGGGAGGCGGCAGCCTATTAGCTCTTTTGCATGGCCGCCACCTTCCCCAGGGCTTCCATCGTCTTTACCTGGTGGGCGGCGGCTGCTAAGCTCTTTTGCATAGCTGCCACCCATCCAGGACTTCCGGCGTCTTCTGCCTTCATGAGCTCTTCTCTGCTCCTCCTCCGCCACCGTATTGACGCGTCGTTGCCTCGCGCTGACTTATATAAGTCAGCCGCAGGGGGCGGGGTGATGATGCAGCGAGCTGTGATTGGCTCGCGGCGGCCATCTTGAATTTCAAAAATGACACTGAGGAGCCATTTTTGAAATTGGTACCACTCCGCTGCCAAACTCTGCACCACCACCCGCACCTCCGCCGCCACCCGCACCTCCGCCGCCAGCACCTCCGCCAATGCCCGCACCTACGCCGTGCCCACACAGTGATTGACAGCGGATCAAGTAACGGATCTGCTGGCCAATCACTGTGGCCTCACTGACAGGAGCGTGCTTTCATGGGTTGAAAGCACATCCCTGTATGAAAGCGGCACCTCTAATGGTGCCGCTTTCCCATGTATTTTCAATGGGCTTTTAATGCCCATTGCTAGGCCCTGCCTGTGCCCGCCCTCCGCTCCCATACCTTTCCCATTCACACTGGGAGGCACCACGATCGGTGCCTCCCAAACACATTTAGGCAGGTATAATTATTAGATTAATATAAAGCAGATACTTATGACACAGAATAAGTGTCATAAGTACTGTATCTTCTTTATATTATTTTAATCATTAATAACAGGGGAGGCACAGGGGACTGCACGTCCCTGCCATCAGCAGTTTAAAGTGGTGTCCTGGAATGTGGAAGGTCTCAATTCTCCTATTAAGAGTAGATGAGTGCTCACTCATTTAAAGAGACTTTTGACCGGACATTATCCTGCTACAGGAGACTCATTGGGAGTACAAATTCCTTGCAATCCTCATCATGTGTATACCCTTAATTTTACCCATGCTATCAGGCACATGCGGTTTGAGCTGGAGGGATGGAGACATCTCCCTTTATCATATAAAGGAAGAGCCAGTCTCATTAAAATAATTTATTTCCCTAGACTTCTATATTTAATTCAGGCCTTACCTTTACTCATACCGCAAAAGGACTCACAACATATTAACTATCTTTTTCATAAATTCATCTGGCATTGCAGGCGACCTAGGATCATCCTAATTAAATTACAGCAGCCTATTGTCAACGGGGGCATTAATTTCCCTAACCTTACATTATAATCTTATGCTTCTATGTTGCGGTATCTTCACGATTGGTTGCACAGTTAGGATACCTATTCTAATCTGGCCTTGGAGAGGGAGTTCCTAAGGGAGGGAGACCTTATCAGCTTTCTACACCTGCACGATCAGGAAATTTCAGCACAGCTAGGGGATAACCCACTTCTCTGGAGCACCTGAAAGATTTGGCATTTGCTTATTCATAAATACAGGTTGAATGCACACTGGTCTTTATTTCTCTCGTTCCTAGCCAATCCTGATTTTCAAAATGGTCAGGTCTCTTACCCCTTCAATATTTGGAGGGTTAATGGTATTGTAAGAGGGTGGAGGTGCGGAGTAGTGCCTGTTGCCGTGCAGGTGTAGGTTCACCACTTACCAGGCGCCGCACTCTCTCACCTTCAGGTACCGGAACCTTCAACGGACCTGGAAATCTTCAGTCGGACCCGGACACGGCGATTCCCTCGGAGCTGACGGACGAACGAATTGAGGAGAAAATAAACTAACTTAAGGGGGGTATCAACCCTTCTTCCACCGGAAAAGGGGATACCCCAGGGGTGGCGGCGACCTTCACCGGTTGGGTGTAAGGTCATCACCGGCACAAAGCCTCAGCCACTCAAATTTCACACACTCGCACTCTCGCGCGTAGTGTGATGAAGGGGTTCTCACGTCCGTGAGCAAACCCCTATTCCGGCGCTCAAGGACAGACAAAGGGACAAACGTACACAGATGCTACTCACCGTCATCAGTCTTGCACCGCAATCTTCCTCTCCACTTACAGGTCCCTGTAAAGAGGCAAACAAAAATCCATGCAGGGCCTAACTCTAACCTAATGTAACACCACTACACCAACTATAATAGCAGAGCCCTCAACTAACTCTGTGGGTGTGGTGCAACAAAACTAGACACAAACTTTACAAACTAACACTTTGCCCTGCACGGTAACAAAATACATCGCAATACACGGTGCGAGTAATAACCACGGTGCTGTCCCTTTAATTCTCTGAATCAGAACACCAGGGAGTGGGCGCTGTACAGCTCACCCACCTCCCGTACACTGTGTTTCCAGGGGCTCAGGCCAAGCAGGCCTGCCTACCTAAACACCTCGGGGTGGCCTAGGCCTAGTGCCCAGTGCCACCTTTAATCACCTTGGGGGAACCACTTATTTACTGGGCCTAACGCCCCCTAACTGCACACAGGCCGGAGGCCGGACTTTATCCCACGGGCCTAGCGCCCGCCTAACTTGTCGCCCGTTGGGTGACCTGGGCCTAATACCCAGGGCCACCTTATAACCCTAAACTGCCAAAATGCACTAGGGCCTAATGCCCTCTAATGCCCCACAGGCCTATTGCCTGAACTGCCCATTGGGCCTATTAATGCCCGCCTACTGTGCTATTAAGGTGGCTTGGGCCTAACACCCAAACCACCAAATCAAATGGTGACTCAAACTCCTATCTGCGCCACAGGCCTAGTGCCTGAACTGTGCCCCCGGGCCTAATGCCCATCCCTGATGGTCTAGGGAGGAAAGGGGAGGGGGGTGGAAGTAGCCTCACTGAGGCCTCACCTGCTCCGGGGGTCTTTGGCGCCACCTCCGCTCTTCAGTGTCCAGCCGCCACTGGACATCTTCCCTCTGCAGCCCGACGTCTTCTGGCCTCTTCAGCGGCCACCAGATCTCTTTCTCCAACGGTCGCCGTCTTCTCCTTTCGGCCTCCTCTTAAATGCTCTTCCGCACGCTCCTCCGACCTCGGCTATCCTCAGCGGCGGCTTCTTTCTTCTTCTGCCGCCTGGCGTCTTCTGCGCTCCTGCACGCGGTCCTGACCGTCGGCTCCCGCCCGGCATCTGACGTCAGATGCCGTGGGCGGGGCCTATGACACGGCGAGCGCCGATTGGCTCGCCGAACCCCTCTCCGATTGGCCGGCGCCCCGCGAGCCACGATTGGCTCATGGGAGGCACCGGATCTGAAATCCCCCGGGCAGCGCTTTTAATTGGCGGCCAGAATGGTGCCCGACGCCACTGACAGTCTGGTGCAGGGAAACGTCTGATCCCTGCACCAGACACCCGCCGCTGCTGTACGCTGACAGGTGCTGGGGACAGACAAGCTGCCCCAGCGCTGCCCACAGCTAGGGTCTGGACCTCTGATGTGCCCTGGGACACAGAGACTGTTCCTTTGTGAAGACTCTTGCACTATTATCTCTTGATTGTACCTTCCCTGCCACTGCTGAATAAGCCTATGTGAGGGAGGCACTTTTGTTATTGTTTCAGATTTCTGAGGTCTAAAGGCTCGACCAAATTCTGAATGTCTTTTATGAGAACCTGATACAGATGTTGGATAACCATTCTATGCACCAAAGCTTAGTATTTATCATTACTATTCAGTGTGCACCTCTCACTGTGATTTTAAATTGTCACTGTGATTTCACTTGTTTGTGTTACATGTTTTTATGATTAACGCAGGACTAGATATATAGTTCTTTTTTACATAACTCTCCACATCTAACCTTAGAAGATTTACTCAAAGTCCATGTGTGCGCTTGTAAATTGTTCCCTTCCACAATGTACTTTGAAATGTCACTTAACATTTTACACAGAACATATTTTTCTCCATAAAGGGGCTTTGTCATGGGTAAATCATCTACACATAACTGTTATAGATATGCGGAGCCCATGGCAGATTTATATAATTTTCTTTGGAAATGCCCTTTAGTTCGGAGTTTGTGGCTACAGGTTAAAACATACACAGAGTCCTCCCTGGTCAATTTTCTGCCACTTACACCCGAATGGGCTGTCTTTGGGATTATCCCCTCTCATCCTAGGATCACCCCTGGGGGTAGACGACTGTTGATGGCGGTTGGTGCAGCTGCTCATAAGGCCATTCTTCAAACAGGGAACCATTCAGTTGCCCCTCCTCTATCCATTTTTACAGTAAAATTCTTTTATCTTTTTAGAATGCCCTGGGTAGAGTTGGTCTTGGATAAAGAATCCAACACCAAAAGGTTTTTCGATATGTGGGAAAGCTTTATAGATACTCTGTCGCCCAAAATTAAAAGTCAAATTCATAAAAGCTTACATTATACTTCTTGGTATTTGATTTGAGAGGTGGCTCGTGACTCTCCTATTTGGATGTGAAGGGGAAGAGAGACATTTTTTATTTATTTAATTTTCTAAAAAAAAAATGTAGGTACCAGCATTGAACATATTCTCCCTGGGTGTGTTGGGAGCAGACGGAATGGAATCTTTGTCTTTTATGTTATATATATATTGCAATTTGTCATTGTGGAAACATGCGGTTTTACTTGTAATTTTGCTGATCACTGTGTATACATGTTTCCTACATCTATTCATTTATATAACCAGGTGTTAAAGTGAGCTGGAACGGGGCGGAAAAGCATTCCGTCAGTTCCACTTGCTGGAGAAATTATGGGGAAATAGGCCACTTGTTCCATGTTTTTTGGTCATGTCCCTTACTCTGAACTTTCTGGTCGGATGTTTTTATACTGATAAATAAAGTCTTGCAAACAACCCTATGCCCATCCCCTAGTTTGGCATTGCTACATATTTACCCTACGGAATTTTCAACCCATCATAGATATTTACTGGGACACATGTGTATAGCTGCAAGAGCCATTATAGCTTGGAAGCAGTCGGTAGCACCCCCTGTTATTAAAGTTTTTCACAAAATTCAAATTCATTATACCATGGAGACTACATATATTCCTTATTTCCCTTTCGCTTCCTCCCCCATTATAAGATGATTACCCTGGTATGACTACGTTACAACAGGAGACGGTGCTGCTCTTATATCTCACCCCTCTCTGTTATCTCCATTACAGTTTAGTCTTACTGAGAATCCTACCTCTTAATTGTTTACTTGGTCGCGTTAATTGTATCATTATTACCTAATGTGTCACACTGTTTTTAATTTTGAGGCTGTTCTCCTCTATGTATTTTGCTATGTAGTTTTTACTTGTTCATTTATTGATCATGCTTTTGGCTCACTAATAGTCCTTCTCTTTATTTTTCTTGAATATATGTATGCTGTTATTTTTATTGGCGTGTACATCCCCCTCCGCGTTTGTTCTTGTTCCCTCTTCCTTATTCCTTACTCTTTTTTCTGTACCCCCCATATCTGTATAAAATTTCAATAAAACATAATGATGTTAAAAAAAAAAACTTTGAAAGGGAAGGATTTTTCGAATGCTTTGGAGATGATATCAGCAGCAGAGTAGTATTTGAGTGATCAAACTTCAGAATTTTTTGGGAAGATTTAAAGAAACTCCAGAAGTGCTGTTTCATGGCTCTAGACCATTTCCTTCTTGGTGAGGCTGAAGAACTTTTCAGCATCCCTACGTAACTCTAAAACTTAATTTTTTTAAACATGTGTTTTATTGAAGCTTTACCTGTACATCTAGAGATACCATTCCAGTATACAAATGCAATGAACAATATTACCAAAAGGTCATAGATACAATAGGAGTATCAAATATAGTTATATCCAGTGCTTAAAGTGGTCTTTGAGAGGTGGTGATACTCACCCCCCCTCCCTCCGACGCCCATGCAATAAAAGTAATGCGCACGTCGTAGGCTCAAAATGAAAGGGGCGTGGTCACACAATATTAATAATGCCCACAGTAGTAGCACCCCTAATACACATAATGCCCACAGTAGTAGCACCCCGTAATACACATTGCCCACAGCAGTAGCGCCCCTTTTACAATGACCACAGTAGTAGTGCTCCTTATGCAATGTCCACTGTACTGGTAGTGCCCCTTATATAGAGCCCATAGCAGTGGTGCCCCTTATGCAATGCCCCCAGTAGTAGTGCCCATTATGTCCCCAGGAGTGATGTCCCTTATGAAGTGCCCCCTTTACAATGCCCTCATTAGTAGTGCCCCCATTAGTAATGCCCTTAATGGTAATGCCCCTGTGTAGTATTGCCCTCAGTAATAATGTTGCCTGTAGTAATGCCCCCAGTCATTTAGCCCCAGTAGTTATGCCCCCAGTAGTTTAGCCCCCAGTAGTAATGCCCCTGCAGTTATGACCCCAGTAGTTTACCCCCACTTTAGTTTAGCCTCCCAGTGGTAATGCCCCCAGTAGTTTAGCCCCTGTAGTTTAGTCCTCATGTAGTTTAGCCCCATGTAGTTTAGCCCCCAGTGGTAATGCCCCCTGTAGTTTAGCCCCTGCAGTTATGCCCCAGTAGTTTAGCCCCCCAGTAGTAATGCCCCCAGTAGTTTAGCCCCATGTAGTTTGCCCCAAGTAGGAATGCCCCCAGTAGTTTAGCCCCTGTAGTTATGCCCCCCTGAAGTTTGCCCCCTTGTAGTTTAGCCCCCATGTAGCTATGCCCCCAGTAGTAATGTGCCCCTGTAGTTATGTCCCCAGTAGTAATTTGCCCCTGTAGTTTGCCCCCTTGTAGTTTTCCCCCACTAGTTAGCCCCATGTAGCTTGCCCCCAGTAGTTAGCCCCCTGTAGCTTGCCCCAAGTAGTAATGCCCCCAGTAGTAATGCCCCATTGTAGTTTAGCCAAGCTGTAGTAATGCCCCTGTAGTTTGCCCAAGTAGTAATGCCCCTGTAGTTATGACCCCAGTAGTAATGCAACCCTGTAGTTATGCCCCCAGCAGTAATGCGCCCCTGTAGTTATGCCCCCAGTAGTAATGCACCCCTGTAGTTTGCCCCCAGTAGCTTGCCCCCAGTAGTTAGCCTCATGTAGCTTGCCCCAAGTAGTAATGCCCCAGTATTAATGCCCTCTGTAGTTTGCCCCCTTGTAGTTTGCCCCCTGTAGTAATGCCCCTTGTAGTTTAGCCCCCCTGTAGTTTAGCCTCCCTGTAGTTTATCCCCCAAATAGTAATGCCCCCAGTAGTTTACCCCCTTGTAGTTTAGCCCCCCTGTAGTTTAGTCCCCAAATAGTAATGCCCCCAGTAGTTTAGCCTGTGTAGTTATGCCCCCAGTAGTGTGCCCCAAGTAGTAATGCCCCCAGTAGTAATGCACCCCTGTAGTTTGCCCCCAGTAGTTTACCCCTTGTAGCTTGCTTCCTATAGCTTGCCCCCAGTAGCTTGCCCCCAGTAGACATGCCTTAAAAAAACAAAAAACACCATACTTACCAAGCCCCGCTCCCGCATCCGGCCGCTGTGATCTCCTGGCGTCCGGCTCACTGCAAAATGAGATAGACGTCATGATGTCTCTCTCATAGCGCACACTAGAGCCAGGAGCCGGAAGCAGGAGCTCAGTAGTGAGCTCCTGCCACCGGGCTTCCACTGTGCGGGGAGACATATATTTCTGAATGATTTAAACATTTAGACATGCGAAATGTTAAACAGTACAGTTTTTCCCATTGCATGTCAGTTATGGTAATGTTTAAATCTGTCTCCCAGCACATTAGATTTTTGGGACGGAGCTAATGCTGTAAGTGTATTGTACCAAATAGTTATATCTTTAGAGGAAGTAGTCAAAGAGATACGAGATAGGACAGAGTGGTTTATAAAGCCAGGAGGGATTTGTGAATGGCGTAGGCTCTTAAACCAGTGTCTAATTTGGAAGTAATTAAATAGTTCATTAGGAGGGAGAGAGAATCAGTCATGTATTTGGGGAAATGTGAGGAGAGTGTTTCCATCCATCAAATCTCCCACAATAGAAATATTACAGGCATTCCAAACAGAAATGTTCAAATTAGGTATTAATTTACTTACGGCTTTCAATGAAAGTGCTGCATATGGGGCAATAAACCCTGGAAGTTTGCTTATTAGGGTATCCCACACTCGCAGAGATGAAGTCATAAAAGGAAGAACTGATAAGTTGAAGGTACGGAGGGCTTTTGGAGTCCACAGCAAGTCTTCGAGAGGGTAATTTGGACATCCAATACTCTTGATATGGGCCCAGAGGGATTTAGAATGGGTCAGCCACCAATTTTTTAGTTGGGCTAGCAGACAAGCATCTTGGTATATAACTAAATCAGGGAGAGCAAGACCACCACGATTATGAGGAAGGATCATTCTAGCGCGTGCTAATTTAGGGGGATGGGATTTCCATAAGTACTTTATCAAAATAAGTCTGCATTTATCAAGATAATATTTAGGAAAGGAGTAAGGTATAGTACGAAACAAATACATAAGCTGGGGCAATAAGGTCATTATAAATGCAGCTAAACGTCCTAACCAGGATATTTCATATAAAAGCTAAGAGGATGTCAAGGCTTGGAAGGTAGCTATTAGGGAAGGTAAATTCACAGCAAAGATTTTATCGGTGGAGGAGCGAATATGTATACCTAGATATGTAAGCAAGTCAGATTTCCAATTATACGGGTAGCGAGAGTGCAAAGAAGCTATAATCGAGTCAGATAAATTGATAGGTAAAGCATCAGTTTTGGTTGTGTTTAATTTATAATAGGAGATGTCACTAAAAGTGTCCAGTAATGTAGACGAGGGAGGGAGGAGGAAGGGCGTGAGACAAAAAGAAGTTCATCGTCAGCAAAAAGACATAGTTTATGAGAAAATTGACCAGAAGATACTCCCGGAAATGCATCATCTGATTTAATCTTAGCAGCTAGAGTTTCTATCACTAGCACAAATATCAGGGGTGAGAGAGGGCAGCCCTGATGTGTAACATTAAAAATTGTGAATGTGTCTGACAGGAAGCCATTGCTGAACACCCTCACCGACGGCGAACTATAAAGTGCTAGAATTGATGACAAAATCTGTTCAGAATAAAACAAATTTAAGTAGGACAGTGCGCATGTAAGAACAGTTCAACCTGTTGAATGCTTTCTTGGCATCTAAAGAGAGCAAAAGAAGCCCATCGGTCCCAGAGGCTGCATCGATCAAATTAAAGACTCTGCGGGTGTTATCGGAGGCCTGTCTGCCAGGCACAAACCCAATCTGGTCCAAGTGTACCAATGAGGGCAAATAAGCGTGAAGACGGGAAGCTATTATCTTAGCATATAGTTTTACATCACTATTAAGCAGTGCAATTGGTGATAGTTTTGGCAATAGGCTGGATCCTTTCCTGGTTTAGGAATTGCTACTACCTGAGCCTCTAAAATTTCTCTAGGGAAGGAGCCAACACGGGTAACTTTGTTAAATAAAGAGGTTAACGTAGTAGAAAAACGATCAGCAAAGGTAATATAGAGATCATTAATAAATCCGTCAGGGCCAGGGGCCTTGTTTTTAGGGAGTGATTTAATTGCCATCTCAACTTCGAGTGAGGTCCAAGGGGCATTTAAGGAATCTAGCTGGTCAGGAGTCAGGGAGGGCAAATTAACAGAGGATAAAAAGGATTGGATTGATTCAGCAGAAGGTTAGTGTGTAAGAGGGCCAGATTTTAAGTTATACAACTGCACATAATAATCTGCAAAATGGTTAGCAATATCTAAAGGATTTGCTAATTTAGAACCAGTAGAGGAAATAATGTATTTGACCCTATTACGAGCTTGCTGGACCCGTAGTCGACAGGCAAGCATTTTACCAGGCCAACTAAATAGAACTTTTGCCGCAGTCTATTGAGAGCTGCCTGAGTTCTGATAACTAAAAGTTTTTGTATTTGGCTACGAATAGCAGAAAATTCCTTGCCTAAGGCTTGAGTAGGGTGTCATTTATTTTTATCTTCAGCTATTTTAAGTTTATCCTCTAAATCGGTTTGACGTTGTTTGGCTTGACGTTTAAGGGCAGCTCTGGCTTTTATAGCCGAACCCCAGACCACTGCTTTGAATGCACACCAGAAATTTTGAATAGAAGTATCAGAGGGAGAGTTTGTATCAATGTATAAAGAAATACAGTCAGAAATAATCTTTTTTGCTATCGGGTCTGATAAAAGGTGGCGAGATAAATGACATGGTCTAAGGGGTATGAATGCATTATTTATATCCCATCTCCAATAGAGTGGTGTGTGATCGGACCAAGTGATAGGTAAAATATCTACTGAACCAGAGTGTTGTAAAGTCCATTTATCACATAATATATGGTCAATACGTGAATAAGAATTATGAACAGGTGAAAAGAACGTATAGTCTCTACCGGAGGGATTCTGAATGCGCCAAACGTTGTATAGATCAAACTCTGCTAAAACATTACGGAAAGCCAGCGATGGGCCTAGCCTATGCCTGGCCATTACAGGAGAGGGCTGAGATAATTTATCCAGTTTCGGGTCAATTTCCAAAATTAAAATCCCCCAATAAAATTAAGGACCCGACACGTATCTTTTGAAAAAGTAATCAAAGTTTTCTAATAAAGGCTACTTGATTCGATTTGGGGGCGTATAAAGACACAATAGTAACAAGCTTGTTTTCCAGAGCACCCGTGAGAATCAGGTAACGCCCCGATTTATCAGCATATTGAGAATGAAGGGTGAAAGAAACATTATTTCAAAATAAAATAGCCACGCCATTTCTCTTAAAGGGGCCATTAGCAAAATAACCCATGGGGTATCTCTGATCTTTAAATATAGATGGGTTGTGAAAGGAAAAGTGGGTTTCTTGTAAGGTGACTATGTCAGCTTTATATTTGTAAAAGGACAAAGCTATTCTACGTTTGTTAGGGGATTTTAAACCTTTAACATTTAAAGAGACAATTCCGACCATGATGGTCATTCAAAATACAGTGGACCTGGTGACTGTCACAACTGAGGGCCTGAGCTGACAGAAGGCAGCCTCAGTTGTAGGGGCTGAGATGTACCGGAACCTGGGAGGTTGTATCAGACCCCTGGACATGTAAGTAACATGAAGAGAAACCGCCCGAAGGCGTGACCACGACAACTTGAGTAAAAGTCAATGATATTTATTTATGACAAACTCCATGCATCACAGTAGCAGTAAAAAGTAACATAAAAATCAGCAGAGAAATAATAATACAGTTCCTGGGTACTACAGGGTGGCAGGGGCCACAGAGCTCTGGTGGTATGAGACAGTTCTTATTATCTGCAAGTTGGAAAGTCCTTACCAGGCTCAACTGTAGCAATGAGGAAAGCCCAGGGTCGTACCAGCTGGTGTTCCAGGGAAAGCTGGACTGCTGTAGATAAAATGCTGCTGTGGGTACTGGTTAGAACCAGACAGGTGTTGGCACGGAGTGGATACTGGCTGGAACCAGTTAAATAATAAATAAAGCTTGAGAGCGATGCAATGTAGATGAAATGTAGAATTTGAGAGCGGAGAAATAATAATACCGGTGGAGAGTGGTAAACTGCAGAAAGGACACCGGCCCTTTAAGAGAAGCTGTACACTGCTGGAAGCTGAGCTGGAAGCAGGTGATGTTGTAGCTAGAAACAGGTGAGTCCAGAACGGATCGGAGAGTCAGGCTACACCGCAGATGGAATGCTGGTGCGGGTCTCTAGAGCAGAAGTCTGGAGACAGGAGCTGGAACCTGGAAGACATTCACAGAAGAGAGACAAACTGGAACTAGGTTTGACAACCAAAGCACTGACGCCTTCCTTGCTCAGGCACAGTGTATTTATACCTGCAGCAAGGAAGGGATTGGCTAGGCAATTATGCAGATTAATAATACTGACAACGGATTGGTAGGAAAGATCAGCTGACAGAATCCAAGATGGCTGCGCCCATGCAGACACTTGGAGGGAAGTTTGGATTGTAATCCATGTGGTCTGGAAAACAGTAATGGCGGCGCCGGCCACCGGAGACAGGAGACGTCAGGCTGACAGATGCACATCCGACCACGCGGACACAGCGGAGGCCGCGGCTGACGTAATCGCCACTCTGAATGCAGAAGCTCAGGGACGGCGGCGGAGGCCACGGGAGACGCCATGCCAGATGTATAAGGCGTTACTGTGACTGCGTCCAGAGAGACAGGAGAGGATGCGGGAATGTGCACATCAGGATAACAGATGGGATCCGGTCCTGGAGCGCTGAGCCAGCCTTAGGAGGCATCTGATAGGTAAGAAATGGCGTCCAGATACCCGGATCGTGACAGTGACATCCCATAGGGGCAATGGGGGGAGGGGGAGTCAGTAGGATAGAAAAGAGCAGGGAAATAAAAAGGGAAGATAAACAAAATGACCCAGTATATCGGGCCTGCATTGCTACTGTAGGGGAAAAACAATACAGTAGATAAATGGTGAGGCAAGTGGCCTTGGCAAGTCACCCAGGGTCAATCATGGATAACAAAGAACATGTACAAATAAAGGCAAGGAAGTTACATCACTAACCATATAAATGTGGCGTATAAAAAGGAAAGCTATAGCCTTAGAAAGGATGCAACCTTCATTTGCAATCGTAGTTGAAATGCTAATATAATCTGAATAGAAACATAAGCTAGACATATAGGGGTATATGCAATTAGCGGCGAATCGCGGCAATTTTTCGCCCGTTTTTTAATTCGACACAATTCGACCGTCAAATTCCGGCAAGTGGGTGCCGAAATTTACCATATTCAATAAAAAACGGATTCGACAGTCCCGCTTTCGAAAACGGCCGATTTGACGGATTTTGATCCGATTTTTTAAAAACGGGAAAAAAGGGTAAAAAACCCGAAAAAAAATTGCGTAGGGTCCCCCCTCCAAAGCATAACCAGCCTCGGGCTCTTCGAGCCGGTCCTGGTTCTAAAAATCCGGGGGGGGGAAATGACAGGGGATCCCCCGTATTTTTAAAACCAGCACCGGGCTCTGCGCCCGGTGCTGGTGCAAAAAAATACGGGGGACAAAAAGAGTAGGGGTCCCCCGTATTTTTTACACCAGCATCGGGCTCTACTAGCTGGACAGATAATGCCACAGCCGGGGGTCACTTTTATACAGCGCCCTGCGGCCGTGGCATTAAATACCCAACTAGTCACGCCTGGCCGGGGTACCCTGGGGGAGTGGGGACCCCTTCAATCAAGGGGTCCCCCCCAGCCACCCAAGGGCCAGGGGTGAATCCCGAGGCTGTCCCCCCCATCCAAGGGCTGCAGATGGGGGGATGATAGCCTTGAGAAATTTGAAAGAATATTGTTTTTTCCAGTAGTACTACAAGTCCCAGCAAGCCTCCCCCGCAAGCTGGTACTTGGAGAACCACAAGTACCAGCATGTGGGAGAAAAATGGGCCCGCTGGTACCTGTAGTTCTACTGAAAAAAAAATACCCAAATAAAAACAGGAGACACAAACCGTGAAAGTAAAACTTTATTTCACACCTGCCGACACACACATACTTACCTATGTTGACCCGCCGACTGCCACGCCCCCCTCGTCACTGAAGAATCCGGAGTACCTGTGAAAAAAATTATACTCACCTCAATCCAGTGTCCGGATCTTTTAAAATAATCCTCGTACTTGGCAAAACAACAAAACGAACACTCGAACCAAACGGACTGAAAGGGGTCCCATGTTTACACATGGGACCCCTTTCCACGAATGCCGGGACCCCACGTGACTGCTGTCACAGAAGGTCCCATCAGCCAATCAGGAAGCGCTACTTCGTGGCACTCACCTGATTGGCTGTATGCGCGTCTGCTGTCAGACAGCGCATCGCAAAGCCTCTCCATTATATTCAATGGTGGGAACTTTGCGTCAGCGGTGAGGTCACCCGCGGTCAGCGGCTGACCGCGGGTAACCCCACCGCTACCCGCAAAGTTCCCACCATTGAAACTAATGGAGGGAGCTGTGCAATGCGCTGTCTGACAGCAGACGCGCATCCAGCCAATCAGGTGAGTGCCACGAAGTAGCGCTTCCTGATTGGCTGAAGGGACCTTCTGTGACAGCAGTCACGTGGGGTCCCGGCATTCGTGGAAAGTGGTCCCATGTGTAAACATGGGACCCATTTCAGTCCGTTTGATTCGGGTGTTCGTTTTGTTGTTTTGCCAAGTACGAGGATTATAATCTGGACACTGGATTGAGGTGAGTATAATTTTATTCACAGGTACACGTGGATTCTACTTGGACAAGTGGACAGAGGTCGGCGTGTGAACATAGGTAAGTATGTGTGTGTCGGCAGGTGTGAAATAAAGTTTTACTTTCACGGTGTGTCTCCTGTTTTTATTTGGGTATTTTTTTTCCAGTAGAACTACAGGTACCAGCGGGCCCGTTTTTCTCCCGCATGCTGGTACTTGTGGTTCTCCAAGTACCAGCTTGCGGGGGATGCTTGCTGGGACTTGTAGTACTACTGGAAAAAACAATATTCTTTCAAATTTCTCAAGGCTATCATCCCCCCATCCGCAGCCCTTGGATGGGGGGGGCAGCCTCGGGCTTCACCCCTGGCCCTTGGGTGGCTGGGGGGGGACCCCTTGATTGAAGGGGTCCCAACTCCCCCAGGGTACCCCGGCCAGGGGTGACTAGTTGGGTATTTAATGCCACGGCCGCAGGGCGCTGTATAAAAGTGACCCCCGGCTGTGGCATTATCTGTCCAGCTAGTGGAGTCCGATGCTGGTGTAAAAAATACGGGGGACCCCTACTCTTTTTGTCCCCCGTATTTTTTGCACCAGCACCGGGCGCAGAGCCCGGTGCTGGTTTTAAAAATACGGGGGATCCCCTGTCATTTCCCCCCCCGGATTTTTAGAACCAGGACCGGCTCGAAGAGCCCGAGGCTGGTTATGCTTTGGAGGGGGGACCCCACGCCATTTTTTTTCGGGATTTTACCATTCCATTTAAAAAAAAATATATATATATATATATATTTTAAAAAATATATAAATAATACTTGTGCCTCCAAAATAGACAAACCAAGTACCTAATCCCTTCTAATATAAATAGATATGCTATTACCAATAAAAAAAACACCAAAAAAAACATGTTTTAATTTTTTTTTATTAGATTCCCCCACCAAAGTGTGGCGGATTGAAAATGACGAATTTACTGTCTAAAAGCACTGTTGTCGAATTTCCAAACTTCAATTGAATATACTTTTGGTGAATTGCTGCATTTGTACCATTGCAGAAATGTCGAATTTGACAAATGTCGAATTTCAAAAAGTCGAATTTTGAAAGTCCGTTTTTTTGACGGAAAGTACTGAATTGCATTGTCGATTTTTTTTTTTTGGCGAAAAAGTCCAGTTTTTCGACAATTTCGGGAATTCGAACCAACAGAAAGAATTTTAAACTGTTTCAAAGAACCATAACAATCGATACTGCAGAGTAAACCTGTATGAGACAGTATACCTCCAAGAGGATATAGTAAAACAAGTAATGGTAATAGTTACGAAGTGTATTCAAGTAGTGGACCATTCTGATCGAGGCAGGGGGCGTCTTTCCGGAGCCATCGGCAGTTTTACAGAAATGTCCCAGTCCGCAAGCAGTTTTACTCCGGCCTCCAAATCGGATATAATAAACGAGGAACCATCATAGGTAATTATAAATTTCACAGGAAATCTGCACCTGTAGCGGATCTCTTGAGCTCGGAGGGCAGAAGTAATAGGAGCCAATTGATGTCTTTTAGAGATGTCAAATGCGGAGAAATCCGGGAAAAGTTGTAATCCGCCTAGAACATCAGAGTCCTCTGCGTCCCATGCTGCCTGAAGGATATGCTCCTTAATAGTAAAGAAATGGACTCATAGTAACGTATCTCTAGATGAAGAAGTAGGTAAAGAACGAGGTTTAGGCAGGCGGTGTAACCGATCAATAAGCAGTTCTGAGTCTCCTGTAGGAGTTTATGGAATAGTGACATAGCAAAGTCCAGCAGTTCCGAGTTAGCGACGGAGTCAGGTATTCCACGTATTTTTATATTGTTCCATCTGGAATGGTCCTTCATATCCGCCATTTTGTTTTAAAACGCTTCCATTTCACTTTGTTGGTGATCATGGGCAGTAATGAGGTCATTGTGTGATGCCACCTGCTCTTCCATTTTACGTTCAAGGCTATCTGTTCTATCACCAATAGCTGAGAGTTTGACTTCATGTATCACAGCTGTCAGGTCTTGAAAAAGATCCCACTTAAAGGCCACCAAGATCTTGCAGAGGGTTCTCACCATGAGGGGGTCTTCAGAGTTGGGATATACCCCTGGTACCGTGAAGGAACTGGTCGGGTCAATCTGATGAGAATGTTTAGGAGGAGGAGGAGGAGGAGGAGGAGGAGGATTTCCTTGCCCTGAGGGCGATGACCTCTGGTGCTTCTGAATCAGAAAAGATATCGAAGGAGGAAGCATCCCTTTAGCTTTCTTGGGTGGCATATTGAAAGAGACAAAGAGGAAGCTGATGGATAAGTAAGCAGAAGGAGGCCTCAGAAGAAGGTATGGTACATAATTGAGGGGATGTCGGTTCTAAGATGAAGCCATCTATTCAGCAAGAGGACCCTGGGCTGAAAGGCACAGACAGGAGATCGCATCACTCACTCACTATGAGACTGCGTTGTTTAATTACAAACAGAAATAACCTGTGGCAGCATCAGGAAAAATAAAATATCAGGCCCGATCCGATTATTCACAGTGCCATCCAGTGAAAGGGCAGTATATGCTATGAGGAATAGCAGCTGCGTTGCGGAGTATGAAGAAGTCCGTCGCCAATGTCCCAACTAGGGGACTCTACCTTGTCAGCCGCTGCCTCCAGGCAATTATTGAAGTCTGCAGTGATGGGCCAAGGCTATATTAGGGGAAAATGGAAGTGGTGTGCCGCCTCAGATCTTCACTGTGGCCGCGCTCTGATCCAGGAGCGCAGACCAGGGCTGTCCCCAAACTCAACCTCAATGCTCCCACCGCGTCACACAGATCCCTGTGGTCTCCGGCGGATCACAGCAGTCCCGGGCCCTCAGCTGCCGCTCCTGTAGCCACAGAGCTCAACTGTAGTGGGGACAAGCTCGGGTGCCTGAGGATCACCGCCGGGCTGTCAGTAGGTCCCCACCACGTAGGAGAGTGTCACAGCGGTGGGCGGGAGGAAGGAGCTGTGGCGCGAGGCTAAAGCGGCCTGTGCAAGGTAGGTGACAGGGGTCACAGTGAGAGAGGTCCAGGACGGGTGAGAACCTCCTCTGTTGAGTCAGCTGCAAGGGTCCCGAGCACTGGTGATGGAGGGGTCGATCAGCATGCAGCACAGCGCCGCGTCCACAGGAAGGGGTCACAGGTTCCAGGCTCTTGCAAATATCGAGCTCCTGGCTTCAGTGGGATGTGCAGGCCTCAACCCGCAAGGAGGCTGGAGCCCCCCCCC